>NW_027468674.1:31120017-31122517 GCF_046254945.1 Alosa pseudoharengus | reverse complement strand
GCTGAACATCACTAACAGCCTTTTACATGGGGCTTGGGGAAGGAACTGTTCCTCGGGACCTTGTGAATGGTGCTAGGGCCTCCTCTCCGCATCGCTTGGCTACGAAAGCTCTGGTCATTCTGTGGCCGGTCCACTTCTCTTTGCCTGTCTCTCTCTCAGTGTGTCCTTTTCTCCTGACGTATTCATTCACCGTACTCTTTTTTTGCATGCATGCATACCGATGCTTTTAATAAACTTCATTTCTGTGCCTCTGAAAATAATGACACACCTGACCCAGTTTTTTATGCCTTGCATGGCCAATGTCAATGTGTGTGTGTGTGTGTGAGAGAGAGAGAGAATGAAAAAGAAGAGAAAGAGTCTTTGTAGAGTTGTGCAACTTTGTGTGTGTGTGCGTGCTTGTGTGCGTGCGTGCATATGTGTGTGTGTGATTATGTGTGTGTGTGTGTGTTTGTGTTTGTGTATGTCTGGATACTTGGGGAAAATCTTCCCATCTATACACTAATGCTCTTGAGACATAGTGAAATAGAACACTAATTCCCTGGAATCTGGCTTCCTTTCCTTTAGGAAATGCACAAAAATATGTGGAAAAATAAGTAACACAGAAAGCAGAGGGGGAGGGGTGTGTACGAGTGTCTAAGTGTGTGTGTGTCTGCATATGTGAGTCAGTAAGTATATGTGTACCAAGTGTGTTTGTATATATATATAGTCTGTACATTCACAGACAGTGCTCACACGCACACGCACGCGCACGCACACACACACACACACACACACACACACACACACACACACACACACACACACACACACACACACACACACACACCACACACCACACACCACACACCACACACACACACACACACACACACACACACACACATACACACACACACATACACACACACACGTATGTCCACAACGCATAGTCATAGTGGTGATGTCACCTTTTTCAGATGCACCTGAACTGAGACCCTTTACATTGAGAGTTACTCTTTTTCTCTCTCTCTCTCTCTCCCTCTCCCTCTCCCTCTCTCTCTGTCTCTCTCTCTGTCTCTCTCTCTCTCTCTCTCTCTGACACACATACACACACATACACACATTCACATACTCACATACTCACGTAGCTATGCAGGTGAGTGTGTCAGTCCTCTCTCTCCTCCCCATGATCCTCTTGTCTCTCTCTCTCTCTCTCTCTCTCTGCCTCTCTGTGCGTTTGATCCTGCTGTTTTCTCTCAGTGTGCAGTGAAAGGTTACTGAGAGATCAAAGCCAATATTTGGACCTGATGACAATGCAATAATATCCAGGAAGATATGACAGCTGGGAGAGTCGGAGGCCCCTTCAAAACACACACACACACACACACACACACACACACACACACACACACACACACACACACACACACACACACACAGCAGAACACAGAAGACAGCACAGAAATGTGTGTAATGACATTGCACATGTTCTCAGTATTTGTATATTGTACCCAACATGCCTTTTGATGTCTTTGTTGTTTATGGATGTCTATCTGGAGATGGCACCAAACTATGCTGCTGAATTTGAGCATAGAACTGCTTGTCTGTAGCTGCCTGTGTCTCCCTGTGTTGTACTCAAACGCTTCAAGCCATACTGCAGTGGCTGATGGGAGTTTCTGAGAGCCATCCAGAGAATAGAAACCCTGAGATGAAGAAATGTCTCTGAGTGTCCTCTAGTCTTTAAATTCCAACACAGTCCAGCTGTCTGAACCAATCAGGAACCCTGCATAGAGATGACCATCCAGGGCTGCTATTCATTGAGAGGGGGGGCGTTCCAGAAGTGGCCTGCTGTCTGACTGAGCAGGGGGAGATATTCTGGCTTCTCTGTGACTGTCATTGTTAATGAGCTGTCATTACCAAAGAAAATAACCTACTTGAAATTAAGATGACAGATCTCCTCGTACTCTCTTATTGGAAACATACGATGCGAATGTACACAAGCACATCTTGTGCAGGCACGTCCTGTAGCTTTATATAAAGAGTGAATTACAAACAACCCACATTCTAAAAATGGCTTGGCAATTGCAAATCAATTTAAACAGAGTTGACTTGAAAATGCTAATTTTTAATTTTAAAGTGAGGTCATGACAACATGTGACTAGCTAGTGTTTGCTTCCATGTTGTGTTAGTCAGTATGTGCTGTGTCAGAATCATTATCCTGTCCCGGGCTGTCAGGAGCCGCGGGTTCTGTGACGGGTGATGACAGAACGGCAGCGGAGCTTGGGGTGAAGTAGCATCTTATTCTGGAGAGCCTGTCACATCCTCTCTAAGGCCTTCAGAGAGACTGCTACGCCTCGGTAGCAATATGGAGTAGCGACTGTCAGAAGTGGCATATTTGTAAACACAGAGTGAGTGAGTGAGTGAGAGAGTGAGAGAGTGAGAGAGTGAGCGACAGGGAGATGCGGAGAGAGTGAGTACACAGGACACTCACAAAACTGTGTGTGTGTGTCTGAAAGAGAGA
>NW_027468674.1:31102517-31110017 GCF_046254945.1 Alosa pseudoharengus | reverse complement strand
AGCTGTGTGTGTGTGTGTGTGTGTGTGTGTGTGTGTTCATTCATCATTAAGTTTGTACATCCTTATGCGTCATGCATACAAACTCACTCATGCACTCAGAAAGTAGGCAGTATTAGAAGGAATCACATGTAATCATATGTTTATATGATATGCACCACTATTGGAAGAGCTTATTGAGAAGAGAATCAGTCTTTTAAAAAAGAAACAGTCTGTCTGTCTATCTGAGGATGATGTCATTTCTTCCTGGATGTTCTGCTGAAGAGGGAACCAATAACAGTTCAGGTTCCTGTCTTCTGTCTAAGGCATCCATCATCCAAAAGGAGGAATCGCTTAGCCAGGCCTGAGTGTGTTTGAGATGGGGGGAGTGTTTGGTGTGTGATTGAGCAGCCTGTTAGCAGCTGCAGAAACAGGCAGCAAGAGATAGTGAGAGAGAGGTAGAGGGAAAGAGAGAGGAAGAGAAAGAGAGAGAGAGAAAGAAAGAGAGAGAGAGCACCAGTGATGAAAAGCAGCAGTGGAGGACGAGGAGTCCAGGCTGTAGGCCTCATGGAGTTCTATAAATACAGAGGAAGACAGATATACAGAGAAAGAGAGAGAGAGAGAGAGAGAGAGAGAGAGAGAGAGAGATTTCGAGTTGGAACATGTATTAGAACACTAAGGTTCTAAAGACGCAAGGAACCAGGGGAGGCTGAATAGATGGAGAAGGGCTCACAGCGAGAGAGAGATAGAAAGAGAGAGAAAGAGAGAGAAAGGGAGAGAGAGAGAGAGGGAGAGAGAGAACTCATTAGGACCGAGTTTGAAGGACACTGCGGAGATCAGGTGAGTGCGGCAGGAGGAAGTGAACAGCAGAGGAGGCAGTAGAACACAGGTTGTGCCGTTTCATTGGTCGGGGCTCCAGCAGGTGGGCGTGAGTGCAGAAATCCATCCTTCAGGTAGGTTAGCGCTCGGCCCGCATCCCTGGCTCGGGAAGGTCATGCATCCAGGGTGCGGTGATTGTTTGATGAGACTAGCCCATCAGCGTTGGCTTAGAGGGGAAAGGAGTGGGGTCAAGTCTTAAGGGACTACACGTGGGACTAGGGGAGAGCAAAAGTGGACATTTCACTGTCGTTGTCGAGAGTCGTGGCGCACACGTCTTCCCCTTTTTTATGGTCCCTTTACAAGGCAGACCAGTAGAAAAGAAACAGATAGTTCAAATAATAATACAATATACACATAGTGGTCCCACACAGCCAGGGGACATACAGCCTCTGTAATGTGCTCCAGGGAGGGAGAGGGGGCAGGGAGGTCAAAGGTCACTGTGGGGATTGGTAGGGGTCAGAAAGTCTGAAGGTCGAATGGTGAGGGCAGTTCCCATCATGCTTTGCTGCACTTGCCCTTCTTCTCCTTGCGCTGGAATTTCCGCAGCCGCCGCGTCCACACGTCCCGCCACTGGATGACCAGACTGTTCTTGTCGGCAAGGAGTCCCGTCCCCGGTGTGGAGCCCGCCCCCGCGTTGCTGCCCGTGTTCTCATTGGTCCCGAGCACCAGGAAGCGCTTGCTCATTTGCAGGCGCGGGCACTTGCAGGCCAGGTCCTTCATGTGGATCCAGAGCAGGTTGTCCCCCCTCTTGAGCGGCTCGCCGCGGCTCTTGTACACGGACACCACGTTCACGGTGAACTTGGCCCAGTCCCCCACCGTCTGCATGTCCAGCACGTTCACCTGCACGGCTGGAGAGAGACGCATTCACATAGTCTGTTAGGTCAACAGCTGCACTGGCTATATAGCTAGCACTGAGATTTATGGATTCATGGTCTATGTGTCTGTGGGAAAGAATGAAAAGACTGATCCATCGGAAAATTTCAGTTGTTTGAAAGGTTGTTGTCAGTTTACAAATGGGGTGTTCTTTTCTCGGCTCTGCTCATGACCGTAAGAGGTGTGCAATGACAAAATATATATATCGAGATTATTAATTTCGTTCTGCTTTTTTTCAGCTGTGTAACTTTTTAATAATGACTTTCTCCAGTTGCCAGTTCCAAACCATATGGGGAGAGTACTGAGGATCGAATAAGACAACTCCGCAACTTCAACATCATTGTATTCAGTATCTGTGCTAGCAGGTGATGCCAAGTCAAACAGGCCCATCCAGTGAAACTCTGAGGCCAGCTAATATAGGTAATGGCCTCTAAAGCGAGGCTGGTAAACCTCATGTGGATTGGATGTGGCATTTGATAGTTCTCACCTAACCAAACTGAACAAAGACATCATGTACCGGCAAAGATATATGACAGCTGTTGGACTTGGCAGCAGTCAAAATTGGTAGAAAATGAACAGTTTTTAAGAAATATTTTCTTATACATTTGTATAAGTCAACATGGCAAAGTTGGCCTCTGTACAAAAAAGCGCTGTACGGTATGGTTGCAATATGTCAGTA
The DNA here is from genome assembly GCF_046254945.1 of Alosa pseudoharengus. Classification (NCBI taxonomy): domain Eukaryota; kingdom Metazoa; phylum Chordata; class Actinopteri; order Clupeiformes; family Clupeidae; genus Alosa; species Alosa pseudoharengus. The sequence goes on along the minus strand of NW_027468674.1, from coordinate 31,107,610 downwards.
GGCACGCCTTCTAATCCGACATGGCACATCTGGAATCCTGTCACTCATCATTACGACGTGATCACAAAAGATCAACATCTGGTTTCTCTCAAAACCTGGAGGAGGGGAAGGCATGGACTAACCAGGACTACTTTTAAATGAACCAGGATTTGAGGTTCCAGTATTTGTGTGTGTGTGTGTGTGTGTGTGTGTGTGTGTGTGTGTGTGTGAGAGAGAGGTGCTTTACCATAATCTTTCTTGCAGTACTTCTTCATGTTGATCTTCAGATTTCCCTTCACAGGTTTACAGTAAGATTCACAGTCTAAGCACAGGAATAAAGGAAGCCATTATGTAAGATTGTGTGTATGTGTATGTATGTGTTTGTGTGTGTGTGTGCGTGTGTATGTGTGTGTGTGTGTGTGTGAGAGAGAGAGAGAGAGAGAGAGAGAGAGAGAGAGAGAGAGAGAGAGAGAGAGAGAGAGAGAGAGAGAGAGAGAGCTAAGGTGTCTTAGTGTTTCCTTGAAATTCTTTTGAGTACACACACAGACAAAACCACTAATATGCTCCTGGTTTGTAAGAATGTGTACTTGTGTGTGTGTGTGTGTGTGTGTGTGTGTGTGTGTGTGTATGTGTGTGTGTGTGTGTGTGTGAGAGAGAGAGAGAGAGAGAGAGAGAGAGAGAGAGAGAGAGAGAGAGATGGGATATGACTATGCGAGGGGATATATTCTCTTTGGTCAGATTTTCTCCTTAGTGAATAATCACCACTGATAAATAAAACACACATGGCCAGTCTTGCCACACAAATCACAGGAGTGCCCGCTCCCTCCCTCTCTCTCTCCCTCCCACCCCCTCCCTCTCTTCCTCCATCTCTTCCTCCCTCTCTCTCTCCCTCTCTCCCTCAGCAGCTTATTCCTGCCTGTCAAACTCCAGACAGGCCTATGGCTGTGTGCCTCACACACAGGAAAACATTCAGGCTGCTCTTTTTCTTTCTGTCTTTCTCTCCCCCTCTCTCTCTCTCTCTGCCCCCCCCCCCATCTCTCCCTCTGACTCCCTCTCTCCTGGTCTCTGTCTCAGGCAGAAAACTTTTCATGGACTCAGCTGATTGGTTCCCGCTATCGCACGCTTTTCATTGAGCCAATCAACTTGACACGTAGCGCAGCGCCAGCTTCTAAACAGGCTCACGCTCTCCCAGACAGTGTGCCGACGGTGGCGGTGGCAGTGGCAGTGGCAGTGGTGGTGGTGGTGGTGGTGCGGCGGTATCAATGCCACCGTACTCTCCCTTCCCCACCTCCCCAATTCCTCTCCTTATTCAGCATGTCTCTTCTGTGTCAAACGCTCAGCAGCAGCATCATAAGTCATTCATTCATGATAACAATAATAAGACCAAACCTCTAATTAGAAATTAGGGCTGTTAAACGATTTTTTAAAAATTAACAAATTAATTGCACAATTTTCCGGTGATTAACTGTAATCAATTTCTTTCATATAATTAAGGTTTTCATAATGGATATTTAAATATAAAATCAACAAGGAATTGAAATGCGATTGTTCAATTTGAATCTTTTTCACTTTGAACACAGCTAGATGGTGGTATCGTTTATTTTGATACAATGGGTCGCCAGCCTAGCCATAGAACTGAGCTGACCACAGCCTCTGAGAGACAATGAGATTAAATGAGTGAGACCACGTTTTTCAAATGATTCGCAATGTGTTCATTTTGACATTGCTACTACTAAGAATACATCTAAATGATCAGAGATTGTGTTTTAGATACGGCAGACCTTCGTGTTCGTATGTGTTTAGTTTTATAGTTTTTCTCCGCCTAGAGGGTGGGAGCAGACTCAGAGGGTTCTGAGATATGTCTAAAACCTCTTTGATCTTCAAACATGACACCTTAACTGGGCTTTGGAACTACATTACTGATTTAGTGACCAGCACAGAGCTTTTAGAGTGGATGATATCTGTGGTAAACTCTGGCACTTTTAAACTGTATGATTTAGCTGGGTCCTGGTTGAAATTCGGTTGATTGGATGGATGTGTTTAGAAGTGGAGCTACCTGGCCCACACTCACTGGGTTAAACAGCACCATGCCTTCCAGTGAGTGTGCTCTAGCAGCTCAGTGGGGCAATCTTAGCCACTGAAGACATTCTAGAGTTTCTTTGAAAATACCAGTATAGAGGACCCCCCTGTCCCCTCTCTCTTGCTCTTTCTCTCTCTCTCTGCCGCTCTCTCTCTTTGCTCTCTCTCTCTCTCTCTCTCCTGCTCTCTCTCCCTCTCTTTCTCCCTCTCCCTCTCCCTCTCTCTCTCTCTTTCTCTCTTTGCTCTCACTGTCCTTCTGGAGGCCTCTGAGCTTCATTAATCACTTTATGCATGCATAGATAAATTTCTTAGTGATAGCTGGAACAGTTTTGGCAGGATGAGTGTGTGTGTGTGTGTGTGTGTGTGTGTGTGTGTGTGTGTGTGTGGGTGTGTATGTGTGTGTGTGTGTGTGTGTGTGTGTGTACGTGTGTGTGTATGTGTTGGGCAGGCATTCACCTGGAAAAGGCCAATGAATTGCCTACTGACCCAGAAGAGAGCATCACACACACACACACACACACACACACACACACACACACACACACACACACACACACACACACACACACACACACACACACACACACACACACACACACAATCAACTTCTCTCTCATCTCTCCTTACCCAAACTCTCTTTTTCTTACTGTCGTGACAAGGACAAATTGCGTCTCCTCCTCTTCTCTCCTCCTCTCCTTTTGCCACCCTGCACCCCATCTCCCCACTGCCCCCCTCCCCTCCTCCTCTCCTCTCTTCCTCCTTCTCCTCCCTCCTCCTCCTTTTAAGAAGTACTTCAGCTTTTCTCTTGGCCTCAAAGGGCCTTGATCTGGTTCCAGGAGAAGGATGTTTTCTTTCCGTGTGTACGTGTAAATACCTATATCTTGTAAGGGTGTTCTGTCTCGCTCGCTTTCTCTCTCTCTCTCTCTCTCTATCTCTTTTTCTCTGTCTGTGTGTGTGTGTGTGTGTGTGTTCATGGCTATGGGCATGAGTGTGTGAATGTGTTTCAATACTAGTGGGACAAACCTGCAGATTCTTCTGCTTCTGTGCTGCTGCTGCTGACAACTGCTGTAGGGCTGATAACTGGAATCTCTGCAACATAAAGAGGCCGGATGGGGGGGGGGGGGGGGGGGGGGGTAACACAAAGTTACAAACAGTTTTTGGGTATGTGTCTCATGTGTGTATCCATCAGGTGCAAGCTTTTTCACAATGAGGCACTAAAGCACAAACCTATTTTCATCAAAGGAATAACATTTTGTCCCACCTGACGATCAGTGGGTGTGTGTGTGTGTGTGTGTGTGTGTGTGTTAGTGTGTGTGAGTGCATGAGTGCAGTGTATCTGTGTGTCTCTGTGTGCTACAGCGGGCATAAAGGTTATAGCTGGCTTGGCATGAGGCGGCATTGAGGCAGCATGAAGGCAAGCTGGTGCCCATTATTATTTCACACACACACACACACACACACACACACACACACGCGCGCGCACACACATGCACACACACTCAGGTGGCACAATGCGCTCAGCCTGGCATGTGGTATAAGTCACCTGACCTGGCTGCCATAGCAACAGAGACACAAACAGAGAAGCCCCCCCCACTGGTGCACACACATGTTAACCCCTGGACAGTGATTCAGAGGGAACCTGATTAGAGATCAGTGCTCTGCCTGCACTAGTGCTGATGGGAGCTGGCTCTCCTAATTGCATGTGTGCATGTGGGTGGCACTCTGACATCAGACTTGTGAAGATGCCATAGAGTAGACGTAGTCTAATCTGTTTTATACAGTCTATGAGTCTAATAGTAAATCCATGCATGTCATATTCAAACAGGCATTTTTTAATTATTTCAGGATACGTCCTTGATGAGGAAAGACATAAGTAAAGGCACTGAGTTAAAGGCCTAAGTAGTGTATTATGATGACTTTTCACCTCTGCTTGCAGTTAGAGCCGTCAGCTCACTCCATGTGGATGACTTAGACGTGTTTGTCTGTCTTTGTGTTGAGTTGTGTTGTGTTCTGTGTGTGTGTATTTCTGAATGTGTGTGTGTGTTTGTACTTTGAGTGGTCTTACATTTTTGTTTGTGTGTGTCTGTGCACTGTGTGTGTGTGTGTGTGTGTGTGTGTGTGTGTGTGTGTGTGTGTTCAGACTCACTGATGCAGGGGGCCACAGGTGATCTGCTCTGCTGGTAGCCCTTGGCACAGCGGTTGCAGGTGATGCCGGTGACTCCGTCCTTACAGGGGCACTGGCCCGTTGTCTGGTTACATGTCTTACCAGCAGCTCCCACCGGGTGGCAGTCACACGCTGAGAGGAGAGAGGAGAGAGATAGAGAGAGAGAGGAGAGAGAGAGAGTATAGGAAAGAGAGGAACTTCTTGGTTATTCTTATCAATAAGTCAATTCTGTTTGGCTTTCATCCAAACTTAATTAATTTCATAATTATAATGTATATCAGAGTGTTGTCTAATTTTGCAAATTAATGACGTGTGTCTAAATTGTGAATTCATTATTAACTTAATAACTGAGATTAATAGCAGACACACACACACACACACACACACACACACACACACACACACACACACACACACACACACACACACACACACAGACACAGACAGACACAAATCCTTATAATTTCAGGCGTATTTGGAGCCTGTGAAAGCATCCGGGGACTTTAGTGGAGTGTTAGTTTGGTGGCACACACACTCGCACCATCTGCACTGTTTCCCGTAAGGCAGCTGTGGCATAGCTGCCAACATGCACGCACACACATACACACACACACACACGTACCCACACACACACAAACACACACCACAGACACGCACTTATACCCACAAGTAGAAACAGGGCATCATGCCTGGCAGAGTGATCCTGTTTATGTGCTGCTCAGGGACGATATGTGCAGAGGAAACGACCTTTTTAAAGGTTTCTACTCACATACACACACACACACACACACACACACACACACACACACACACACTGAAACACTCAACACAGTGCAGCACTAAAAGTGACACTTTAATGCAGTGCAAAATA
>NW_027468674.1:31082517-31085017 GCF_046254945.1 Alosa pseudoharengus | reverse complement strand
GAGAGATCCAAGGACAGGCTTAAGAGAGGTTCTGCATCAGAGTGAGAGACACAGAAAGAAAGAGATAGAAAAAGGCAAAAAAAGTGAGAGAGAGAGAGAGAGAAGAGAGGATTATAAGAAGATAAGAATTAGTATGATTCTATGGCGTGCCTGAAAGACAAAGAGTGAAGGACAGAGAAAGGCAGAGAGTGTGTGTGTGTGTGTGTGTGTGTGTGTGTGTGTGTGTGTGTGTGTGTGCGCGTGTGTGTGTGTGTGCGCGTGTGTGTGTGTGTGCGCGTGTGTGTGTGTGTGCGTGTGCGCGCGTGTGTGTGTGTGCGTGTGTGTTTGCGTGTTTGTGTGTGTGTGTGTGTGTGTGTGTGTGTGTTCTGGAGGTGGGCATATGTGTGGGTACTCACGCAGGCACTCGTTGGCATCTCTGCCAGTGGCTCTCTGCCAGGGCCGGTCGTAGTGGAAGGGCTTGCAGCGGTCACACTCTGGCCCTTCCGTGTTGTGTTTGCAGTCGCACACCAGCTTGGCGTCGCGGTCGCGCATGCAGCGCGAGGCGTGCCCGTTACACTTGCACCGGCCGCCCACCTGGAAGTCCCCCACCGCGTAGAAGTACGTGGGCGCCGCACCGCCGGACACTGACGCCACCGGGTCCTCCAAGCCCAGCTGGGGCCGCGTGAAGACCACGCGGATGTCCGTGACGGTCACCCAGTCCTGGAGCACGGGGCTGCCGTCGAAGTCCTTCCCCGAGGGCCGTCCGTCCAAGGTGCTGAAGGCGATCAGACCCCCGCTGCTGCCCCCTCCGCCGGACGCCGCGTGCGACTCGCCCTGCAGGTGGACGTCGGTGCAGAGCGCCTCCTGCTCGTTCTGCTTGGTGATGGCGGCCTTGTTGGGCTTGGCGAAGACACGGCGGCACTGCGAGCTGTAGTACTGGTAGGGCAGCCAGCTCTTGCCGTAGTCCATGCTCTTGTAGATGGCCATGGAGTCGGGCTTGGGCGAGCAGAACTGCAGGCTCACGTAGGTGATCTCGAACTTCTTGCCCAGCGAGAGCGTGAGCGAGACGTTGTGCGCGCCCGCCAGGTTGTCCGACTGCCAGCAGGTGAGGTTGTGGGCCGAGTTGAGGTCGGTGAGGTAGGAGGCCGGGTGGGCGCGACGGGCGTCGGCCGCGTCGCACACGTGGCACGAGCGCACCACCGGGTGGCGCTGGTCGGTGGTGAGGGGCACGCGGCCCTCGTAGGGCACGCAGGCGCGCGAGGCCGGCCGTCCGCACACGCTCGACGCGGTCACTTCCTGGGAGAAGGCGGCGTTGATGAACTCGGGGATGCAGCGGCGCGCCGTGCCTGAGTCGTCGTAGCAGGGGTCCGGGGGCGGGGCCATCTGCTGCTGCTGGCCGGGGAATGGGTGGCTGCTGTGAGTGGCGGCCTGAGAAAGCAGGGTGGACACGCCTACCAGGCAGAGGACCAATAGGAACCTCTGAGAGTCTGTCATGGCGATACAGGAGGAGACACACGAGGGGAAGAAAGGGGATTTGAAGGAAACAAGGAAGTCTGCCAGGTGTGTTGTAGCTGTGTGTGTGTGTGTATGTATGTGTGTGTCTGTTGGTGTGTGTGTGTGCGTGTGCGTGTGTGTGTGTGTGTGTTTAGTGAAAGAGAGACCCAGGCAGGGACTGCCCAGGAAAGGAGAAGCTGTCCAGCAGCCTGTGAGGTCCTGCAGGAGACAAAAAGATAAAAATAAGAAAACACAACACACACACACACACACACACACACACTCAAGTACACTACTTATACACATACACATGGAATCTAACCAACATGCACACATACTCTTAGTCACTCTACACTTTAGTTGACTGGGCAGTGGGCAGAAAGAAAAACAAGTGTGAATTTGAAATGCATTTTTATAAAGGTAGCCAGTAGACAAGGCCACACACAGCATGTGTGCTCCAGCATGCGTGTGTTCAAAGCCAAATTTATGGCTTGTACGCACAACCATTCCACACTTTTAATCTCCACTTGAGATCTATGCCAAGACAGCTCAGCAGTCCTCCCTGGTGGGAGAGCGTGAGCAGGATTGTAAATGACAGGCCCTGAGCGCTGGCCCTTGGCTAGATCCACAGCTCCATAAGCCACGCAGCAGGGCCAGGTCCTCAGCACCATCAGCTTACAGTGCAGGAGAGAGATCTCCGAGACCCCACCGCGCCTACCGTGGACGCAAGTCTAGCAGTCGTTTTATTTACGTTCTCTTTGTGCCGTCTAAGGTCCCGCTGGAGAGCCAGTGGTCATCAGCCCTGTAGACATCTTCACTTCTGACCAGACCAGTTCTCTTTATCTTGAAGAACCTTTTGAAGAACCTTTTGTAGAACCTTTTGTTGAACCTGCAGAGCCATTCTGGCTCTGTGGTCGTACGTGAGATCTTTTACAATTTAAAGGGTCAGGCCAGTTCCCCAGATAGCACTTTGTTTACTAGAGCTGTAAAACAGGTACTGAAACCCGACTCTGGTGAGCTTGCTGGA
>NW_027468674.1:31057517-31077517 GCF_046254945.1 Alosa pseudoharengus | reverse complement strand
AGTGGGTAAGTGAGAAGGTGGTTGATGAGTAAGTGAGATGAGATGAGATGAGATGGGGTGAGATGAGATGAGATGAGATGAGATGAGATGGGGTGAGATGAGATGAGATGAGATGAGATTAGATGAGGTGAGATGGGGTGAGATGAGATGAGATTAGATGAGGTGAGATGGGGTGAGATGAGATGAGATGGGGTGAGATGAGATGAGATGGGGTGAGATGAGATGAGATGAGATGGGATGAGATGAGATGAGATTAGATGAGGTGAGTGAGTGAGTGAGTGAGTGATTGGTCCATGGATGATATGCTGTAAATCTGAATAGAGCCCCTGGCTGGGGTGCTGCACTGTAGGGGTATCTTGCTGCATGTGAGAATCCACCAAATGAGCAATGGTTTTCTGCAGGTGTGTGTGTGTGTGTTTGTGTGTGTGTGTGTGTGTGTGTGCATGAAAATTGTGTGTAGGTTTCTGGTGTGCTGTTTGGCTTGCTGTGCGTGTGACATTGTGGGTGACCTGTATATTAGTGTAACATGTGTTTGTGTGTGTGTGTGTGTGTTAGTGTGTGTGTGTGTGAGAGAGAGAGAGAGAGAGAGAGAATGAGAGAGAGAGGTGAGTGTGTGTGTGAGAGTGAGTGAGTGAGAGGAACCCCACCTCTTATTAATACATTTTTCCCTTTCCTTGGAGAAAGAGAGAAAAACGCCCAGGAGAGGAATGCAGACCAGACCTTACCCTCATTAGCACACACACACACACACACACACACACACACACACACACACACACACACACACACACACACACACACACACACACACACACACACACACACACACACACACACTCACACACACACACACACACACACACACACACACACACACACACACACACACACACTTGTTGTGTCAGAGTAGTAACCTTTTCCACAGGGTCATTAAATCAATACGCTTTCAAGACATGGAAACACAAGAATTTCTGGGATGCAGTCTAAATGGTTATAATCTTGTAATCATCGTGTGTGTGTGTGTGTGTGTGTGTGTGTGTGTGTGTGTGTGTGTGTGTGTGTGTGTGTGTGTGTGTGTGTGTGTGTGTGTGTGTGTGTGTGTGTGTGTGTGTGTGTGTGTGTGTGTGTGTGTGTGTGTCTCTGTCTGAAGTTCAGGTTGTTAGTGCTGTCACCAGGTGAGTGCCAGTACATCTCCAAAGGTCAAGTGAGTGATTGATCATCCAAAATACAGTCACCCAATATACAAACATGCACTCACACACACACACACACACACACATACACACTCACACACACACACACACACACACACACACACACACACACACACTCACACACATACACACAAAGCTTTGATCTCATGCGGGAAGCTTTAAATAGTTTTATTAAGTGTTTCAATACTGAAATTATCTCTCTCTCTCTCTCTCTCTCACACACACACACACACACACACACACACATAGACACACACACACACACACACACACACACACACACACTCACACACACACACACATGCATATGGGTGAAGTAGCCTCAGATATTTCTTGACAGTTAGAGCCACATTCCCTAAAAGTGCAGAGCTGCTGATGTTTAGCTGATGTTTTCCCTGGCCTCCTCTCCTCCTCCGTCTGTCCTTCTCTCTCCCTCCTTCCCTCTCTCTTTCCCTCTCTCCTCCCCTGCACTCTGGAGCGTACAGCATTATCCTTGCTCTTCTACAGGGCCTTATTTCCTTGGGCCAGCAAAAGAACATAAATGCAGACACACACACACACACACACACACACACACACACATTTACGACTGTCACCTGCTATTTTATCACCCCTGACCTCTGCTGTGTGACCACATGCCGTCAAGCTGCCTTTAAGATTTGGGAAACACACACACATACAGAGAGAGAGGTGGGGGGGACAGCACACTCTAATTTCAACTCAAATTTGAATAAGAAACAGCAAATTCAGCCAAATCTGATCAACTTAACTAATAACACCCACACACACACACATCTGGAGCGAATCTCTGATGTGACAATGTGGCGTCAGAGAGAGGTTGGTGTGATTGCGTGGTGTGTATGTGTGTGTAAGAGAGAGAGAGAGAGAGAGATAGGGCTAGAATAGATTCGTGTGTGTGTATGTGTGTGTGTGTGTGTGTGTATTTTTGTGTATGTCTATGAAAGCCACAATCACAGCCTGATGTGGACATGGCCAAACAATGCAGTAGCCATGGGCATGTTGACCAAGCGGGTTCCTGCGGAACACTCCATCTTTTGATAAAAATGGACCAAACAAATCTCCCACAGATGTCCTGTCAGCTTCTCTTTCACTGTGTCATGTCCCACGATTCCCGACGCTGTGCTGTGGACAGTGGACATTTGTCCCTCTGTGCCAGCACGACCGGACCATGCAATAACAATCTCTCATGGAACAGGAGACGAGAGTGCCGTGGTCAGCGTGACGCTCTGCTCTTTATTATCTGATCATCACCCCTCATCATGGAGAGTCAGAGATGCCCTCCATTCCACTGGACGCCAAGACACCCCGCTAAAAGGTCATCAGGCTGCCCTGTCTCTAGTCGGACGCTCCCGTGTGTGGAGCAGGGCTGGTGGAGTGGCAGTGGGGAAGGGTCCTGGGCACCATGCTGACCTTGGGGTCATGAGGTATGCGCCTAACTAGGCCCTGACCACAACTCTACTGGTGAATTGAGCTGAAAGAGGAGCCAAGTGTGTTGAAATGATGTGGAGTGCGTGCTGTCATTGAAATGTTTTAAAATACACAGAAGTCCAGACATGTCCGGGTAAACATCCAGTCCGCATTACAGTTAAGGGTGACAGGGGTCCTGCATACACACACACACACACACACACACACACACACACACACACACACACACACACACACACACACACACACAGGCAAACTCAAATCCGTTAATATGGGCATACTGCAAGTCAACTGAAGCATTCAAAGATAAGGACTCAATTACAATATCTCTCTCAAGCAGAATGTTTTGAAACCCTTGATACACATATGCACACAAACTCACACATTCTCTCTCTCGCTCTCTCTCTCTCTCAGTCACAGACACACAGAGATACACGCAGATACACACACACTGTCTTTGACCATATTGATAATAGTATGAGAGCTGTCAAACGGACGACATTTGATGCAAGGGAATTCTGACAACATTACAATGTCCACTCAAGCAGTGCAGCAGTGCTGCTCATGACACTTTCTGACACACACATAGACACGCACGGACAAACACCCATACACAAATATGCATGCACACACACACACACACACACATGGGTACCCACACACGCACACACACACACACACACACACACACACACACACACACACACATACACCGGTATGCACGCACACACACACACAAACACACACACCTGTGCATTAATTCTCATTTTTGTAAAGATCAGTCACTCTCCAATGTTGGAACCAGCAGCAGAAAAGATCTGCCTACTGAGAAAAGAACTGTCTACCTAGAGTACATTTCCATACTTGCAATGTGATAGAAGGCATTTTTAATGTGAGAATGTGTGTGTGTGTGTGTGTGTGTGTGTGTGTGTGTGTGTGTGTGTGTGTGTGTGTGCTTCAGAGAAAGAGATAGAGACCTGATGCTGGTAGTGCTGATTCCAGCGATTTCGCTGCTGCGTCCCGGAGCTATTTAAGCCGCTCTAGGCAAAGCTGAGCTGCCAACATCCCCGCGATTACTCACACACAACCTTTCTCTACCACTTATACTCGCACCCCTGTTTCACACAAACTCACACAGTGAGTCTTACATACACCTACACGCACACACACACACACACACACAGCTGTGGAACTCACTTCACTTCATGCGGCAGCCGTCAGAGAAAGAGAAATATAAAGAGTGACGTGCGCATCGGGAGAGCTGGCATGGTAAACTTGCGCAGTGCGGGACATGCGAGGTATTGCTTGGCTTGGCTCCGGGTTCCGGACTCTGGCGAAACGCTCTTGAAGTGCCCATGGGCTCGGTGGTGGAGTGCTTAGTTACCGGTTTAAGACCCTTTTCGTTTTGTTTACTCCGAAGCCGCAAACACGATTTATCTCACAAGGGGATCTTTGATTACACACCTGTCTTTCTGACTTGAGCTGTTTTTATTATTAGACTACCTTGTTGCCATTAGTGTGTAGATTTCAACATTCTAAACATATATTTGTCACAGCTATAAGCGTTTGCGGTTCCTCAGTAGGCTAAACAATTAACATTCAAAGTAGAGATTCAGGCGCGCATGGAACTTACCAAACTGTTCACTGTATGAACTCTTGTGTCTCTCCGGAGGGTCCCTCAAAACAGAAAGCTATGCCCCAAAAAACTAATCAGGTTCTTGAAGATAACGGCTTTTGAACTTCTCCTCCGGGCCTCATCGCGGGCAGTGTTATTTGTTCTGAAGTTCCGCTCTTGAGCAACACAAAAAAACGTTACAATCCGTTATAGTGGAGCGACGGGACTGGAGGCTCTACGTGTGTCTAAGACCACGATACGGATCTAAACTGACTGAGGGGAGTGAGGGGGGAAATGATATGAGGGGGAGTGTGTGTGTGCGTGCGCGTGGATGTGTGGGGGAAGAGAGCTCATAGGTGAGAAACTGCTGCACGCGGACAGCCCGGCGTACATAAAGAGCGTTTCAATCAATACCAGACACAGTCAGAGAGAGAGAGAGAGACAGTGGTAAAGAGAGGGAGAGAGCGAGCTCTCACACGAGACTTGAACTGGTGAATGTTGATGAAAAAACTATGACAGATTAAAATGTACCCCCAAATATGTTCATCAATACTTCAAAGTAATTGAGTAATTGAACTCGAAGTCTTTCTGAACGTCTGCTGAGAACAACGGAAACACCGGCTGTATTTGTGTAAATTCACGCGCAAGCATGCTGCTTTCAGTTCTTTCTCTGGAAACCAGATGGCTCGTGTAATAATGAGAACACACACACACGCACAAAAACACGGAACTTGTTGAAAGTGGGTTGTAGGGACCGGAGGGCATACGCGAAAACTGGACACAGATGCGGTTCTTTATAACCTTATTAATTATTATTAAAAACAATCCTCGCAAGCCACGTCGGAGAGGGCTGGTGGCGCTGATGGGTTCCTGCGCTCGCAGGGGGGCACCTCGTCTTGGAACAAGGCCAAGATCCAAGGCTCACATTGCCCGAAGGAAAAGAATTGGGAATGTTTGTCATTTATTTAACTATTTAGCCATTTAGCAGGTCACGGTGTGTGTGTGAGCGTGTGTGTGTGTGTGAGAGAGAGAGAGACAGAGAGAACTGGATTGTATGTGCGCCCCCCCCCTCTCTCTCTTTGTGTGTGTTACTCTATCATAAGCAGCTCAACATTCCGCTTGTATTTATGGCACCACCCAGTAACGTCTCACCAAGCGTAGCCAAGCAGTGTAATATTTTAATTCTGATATTGAACAATGGAACTTTTAATTAACCAACCAAGGAGGTCCACTCATGTTTGAACATCTGCAGGTGTGTATGTGTGTGTGTGTGTGTGTGTATGTGTATGTGTGTATAGGCGACACCTGTGTTACCTTATTTTGCTATTGGAAAATGGGGGGATGGGGGGGGGGGGCTTGACACGCTCAGGTCATTATGGGTAGGCCTATACACATTTCATAACCAAAAGAGCCTCACAGTTGCTCATATGCCACAGGATCCATGTCGCGCTCCAAAGAATCACTGGATAAACTCGGTACTTTTCCCTCGATTATCCCGTCTTCATTTACCAGTCCGCGCCCGGCACCTACTGGCAGAAAGGCGCAAATGCATAATTGAGGCAATTATGAGAACACATTGTGTATCAATTCTGAATACAATTATAGAAAGCAGACATATTTTCTTGATATTATCTTTCATACAGAAAAAGCTGGAACTCCAAAATGTCAAATTTGGCAAAGCTGATATTGTTCACTTCTTTTGCTCAGACATGAATACAACCCATTTTTTTTATTTCTGGAGTGCTGTCTCTCCATTCTTGTCCTCTCCATATTCTTTCTGCCCCAGTTCTCTCTGATCCCCTTTCTTTTAAAGGTTGCAGTCAAGTATTAATTACCAGACACTTTTGTCCAAATCGACTGACAAAACAAATCTTCAAAAGTTAGAACTTTTGCAATAACAACATATTACCATCAGTGGTCTCACCACACATGTAAGCTAGCCTGTTGGGGGGTATAGTGTGATTGTATAACTATAAAGAATGAAGCGATATGTTGTCAAGAAGCCTCATGCTCAGAGAAACTAATCTGGCCATGAATCATGATAGCCAATGGTAGCCTGCCTACTGCCTAGCTTATCAGCTGAAGGTCGACTGATTCATCGGCACCGACCACAAATTACAAAATGAATCTGGAGAAGGTGAGGTAGAGAGGGAGGACAGGAATGATCAAAGTGAGTTAGACACCGATACAGAGGAAGAGAAAGAACCAGAGAGAGAAAGAGATAGAAATCAGTGGGAGAAAACCAAGAAAGCAGAGATGAAGTGAAAGGCATAGGAAATACGTTCTTTAAATACAATTTCACTCAGTTGTTTGACAATCGATAAAGTATCTATCTATCTATCTATCTATCTATCTATCTATCTATCAAACATAGCAGGTGAATTTAGATGGTTGAAATGGACCGCCAGCCACCACTCCATTGCTGAGGTGGGATTGGCTCAACCACTTTATGGGCAATAAGCCTAAAAGACTGTTTACCCAAAAAACTTTTAAGTATGGTTGGCCTTCAGGATGTGCATTATTTTAGCTCATTAATCTATGGAGTTGTGTCATTTAATGACTGAAGTTCAAATCAAAAAGATAACACTTGACATGCCAATATCTTCTGATGAAAAGATTCAATCCATGAAAAATTTCATCCATGGGAGTTCTGATATTGACACAGTATATCTTTATACTATGATAGTGCTATATTTTTATACTATGATAGTTTTATACTATGATAGTGCTATATTTTTATACTATGATAGTGCTATATTTTTATACTATGATCTATATTTTTTATTCTATGAAAGTGCTATATTCTTATACTATGATAGTGCTATATTTTTTATATGATAATTGTACAAAATCCCTGCTCCTCCCAGCCGTTGTACAACCTGCAACATATCTCATAATATCCTACAATAATGCTATATTTTTATACTGTGATAGTGCTATATTTTTATACTATGATAGTTTTATACTATGATAATGCTATATTTTTATACTATGATAGAGCTATATTTTTATACTATGATAATGCTATATTTTTATACTATGATAATGCTATATTTTTATACTATGATAATGCTATATTTTCTGTGCTCCTTCAGGTTCTTATGTGTGCATGTACAGATCCTATGTACAGAGATGTCTTTTCAAGCCACACACATGAAGATGTCATTTGAAGGCCACACACATGAAGATGTCATTTGAAGGCCACACACACAGAAGAGGAGTGAGAGGGCAAATTCCTGGAACAGACGAGAGGCACACACAAGGTGGGATTTCTGGGGTTAAGAATGAGTAATTAACTCTCCCTACAACTCATATGTATACATACACACACCCCACACTGACTTCCTCACTCACTTCCTGTCTCTCAAACACACACACACACACACACACACACACACACACACACACACACACACACACACACACACACACACACACACTCACTCACACACACACACACACACACACTCACTCACACACACACACACACACACACACATTAAAAATTGAGTCATTAAGGCCAAAGCGTTCTCATCTGGAAGCTCTTCAGCAGGATCCCATTTGAACTCGGTGGGAGTTCTGCAGTTCTGACAGGAGGTTATGGAGGCCTGCTTGAGCAGGAGACCCCCGTCTGGCATCACAACCATCTGATGATCTGATGTCTCATTTAGAAATATCAAAGATTTCCAGATTGTAGAATGACACATGCCCACATGTAGACACACCTCTAATAGTTTAATGACATGGGTTAAACACCATCTAATCAGCATATCTAACAAATCCAAGCATAGCTCCTTCCATGGGGGTCTCTGTCTGAGCTTCATACTGGTCCTGCACACATAGACTAATCCACGAGAAAGAAATGGATTGGATAGGATTTTTGGAGGCAGATTTGCTGAAAAAACTTGTAAACCTGTAGAATATGAGAGGGAGAGAGAGAGAGAGAGAGAGAACTGCATCTTGATGGTTGATGAAACAATGAATACATACATGATAATTTTTCTTTGTTGAGAAGATCAGGGTGAGAAATGAATCCTTCATGATGAACCCATTGATGGCTGGACCAACGTTTTTTTGAATAAAAGATCCTATTGTTGTACTGTAGAAAGGGTAGATTTTTCATGCATCCTTTTCTGCAAAGCAGTTTAGAGTGAAGAGGCTGCTTTTGTGAATAATGGAGGCATCATTATTTTAATTCAGCATTCTTCCACAAGAGGGAACTGTTGGCAAGGGTTTACAGTGGCACAAAGACCCATAACTTTGTGTGTGACAGTGTGGTTCTATGTTTAAATGTGTGCACGTGTGTGTGCGTGTGTGCATGTGTGTATGTGTGTGTGTGAGTGTATGTATGAGAGAGAGAGAGAGAGAGAGAGAGAGAGAGAGAGATAGAGAGAGATATCAAGAGAGATGTTACCAGGTATATAGCGAACTCTGATGTGACTCAGCATTTACAATGCAATCTAATACTGAGCCCTTAAAATATCTGGGGCTGCTCTGCTCCTATTTAATATGTGATAATACTGCTGCTCTTCAGGCCAAACACACACACACACACACACACACACACACACACACACACACACACACTCACACACATACACACACTAACACACACACACACACACACACACACACACACACACACACACACACACACACACCCACACACACATACACATACACACACGCACGCACGCACACATGCACACACACAAACACACACATACACTCACACACACATTCACAAAGAGGCAAGCTCACACACGCACACACTCACTCACACACACACACACAAACGCACACACACACACACACACACACACACACACACACACACATACACACACACTCAAGCATGCACGCACGCAAATCCAAATACTTTGGGAAGAGTCATTGACAAGGTGGCCGGTTTACAAGGTTTACATACTTTTACAAGTCCATACATTATAAGAGGAAGCATAATTTTTTAAGCTGAACACACGACATGCCTCACACACACACACACACACACACACACACACACACACACACACACACACACACATACACACACACACGTGCACACACACACACACACACACACACACAAGCCAGTGTAACTGCAATAGTGAGGCCGCAAATTCAACAATTCATAACAGCTATATTAATCACAATATGAGTTGCACATAGAGTCATGTATACATTCTGCTGGAAATATCACAGTCTCACAAGTTTTATTCCCAAAGCAAAACATTGATATGACTTCTTTATCACGTTCTGTCCTGCTTTCTCTTTCTCTTTCTTTTTTTCTGTGTGTGTGTGTGTGTGTGTGTGTGTGTGTGTGTGTGTGTGTGTGTGTGTGTGTGTGTGTGTAGTGGTTCATGTCTATTATTCAGTTAAACACCCTTGATATGGAAGAATATGTTGCCATAGAAACAGTGTGTTTAGAGTGTGATTCCTGGGCTGGGGAAAATCTATTTTTAGCCCCCCCCCCCCCCCCCCCCCCTCTCTCTCTCTCTCTCTCTCTTACACACACACACACACACACACACACACACACACACACACATACACACTCACATTACTGTAATACTTCATAATACCTCCACTAGTCGTCTCTGTCTCCATGCTGTGATTGTGGATTCAGAGCTGAGAGGTCTGAGCAGTAGATGTAATGAACAAATGCGTCTTATGCGTTTCTCTTGAAGAGGCTAGGCAAAAGGGATGAGGGAAATAAAGGGCTGTGTTGCTATGGTAACTACACTATTAAAAGTGCAACCCTCCTTGTGTTTTCCCCTGATGCAGTCAGTCTCTCCTCTTCTCTCTCTCTCTCTTTTCTCTCTCTCCCTCTCTCTCTCTGCTTTACTTCCCTCAAATTCAGTCAGTCTCCCTTCCTCTCTCTCTCTCTCTCTCTCTTACTCCTTGAGTGCTTCCAAGCATACCTCTCTGAGAGCACAGGGCGTCCAAGACTTCTGGTGAGAGAAGTTTCTGCTCTCTGGCTCCCTCTAATGGTGCTCTGCCACACTGACTGCTGAGTGTTAGAAGGTTGATGATGAGATTAGATGTTCCACAGGACTGATGTTTCACAGCCTCACCAGATAAGAAATGCTGAACCTTCAGAGCTACCACAGTCAACACACTCTGCTTAGAGTGATGTCTGAACATCTGAGATACTGACACCTTGTGAAGACAAGTAGTGTATTTGAAGAATAAACATATAAAATACAATTTCCTGACATGCATTAGTATTGTACTTATGTGGTGTGTCACTGTTCTATCTTGGATTATAGCACACATAGACTGGTGACTATTGGCATGGGGAATCTCTTGGGATGGGTTTGGTTTTCCATGATAGTGTACTATCCATAATGTTATCTGTAAGCCATTCTATAGTTAATATAAATATGTAAGTTAACATAAACATAACCTGTAAACAGAATCTTTGTGCATTTTGGAGATGCTGCCTGCTCACTCACTAGCACAATGAGTAATGTAATTAATATCCTTGATACTGACACACCCTGCAAACAGGAAACATTTGTAAAAAAGAAAATCAGTGTTTTTGAATACACTTACACAGACATGCACAGGTTGCTGTGAAAGTCTACCAGATGGGTTCGAGGAATGTTTCCCATGTATGTTTACTGAGCAGCATTGAGGGCTGGTAAAACACTGACTGGGTAGCACTAGCATAATTTAACACCACTGCAGTCACCCCTTGAATAGTTGTTTTGGCATGCTTGTTCCTGTTATAATTGTAAGTCTGAATATGATCATGTCCTTAAAAAAACAATATGGCAGTCAAAACTCAAATCACATCCTGGGTTTGATGATCATGCAGGGCTTCTACCTCAAAAAATTACTATTTGGAGTGAGCGCATTTTCAACTAAGGGAAAACTTAAATGCATCACCTATCTGGGTCCTAAGCTCTGACGTTTATGTTTCTTAAGATCTTAGGGAGGGTGATTATATCTTCATGATGGACCTAATTTAAAAAATCTGCTGATAATATTGATTATTAATGTTTTATAATAGTTTCCTTATTCCTGTTTTAAATAGTATTATTTTTATGGGTGCCTCTGCCCTTATAGTGAAATTGGAAGGGTGGGCTGAAGGGACGTAAAAAGTTTTGGCATATACAGTGCGACAACCTGAAGGTAAATTTGGTCGAAGGCGAATCTGAATGCGCTTATGTTATTAGTGTGCGCGACTCGAAATGTGTGGCGGCAGAGGCTCGAGCTGCAGAGATTGGCTTTCACGCTCCAGCAAGAGACTGCTGCACGCCGAAAAGCTGAAAGGGTTACTGTTTCACACACACACACACACACACACACACACACACACACACACACACACACACACGCTGGGGAGAGGGCCCGGCTCGGTGGCGCCGTGGCGTCACAGGCGCAGCCTCCAAAACCCCGAGACATCATCAAGAAAGGAGCTGACAGCGGGGAACACACACACGCACACATTCTCCCTCACACACACACTACGTACAGGCCCTCCTGTGTATCTGTCACAATAACCACACGGCGAGTGACAAATCCAACCCTAACCGCAGACACACACACATATACACACACAAATACACACATGGGGCTGTTTTCTCGGTTGCAGTTGAACGTTTTAATAACAGCTGCTTTGGCTGGTTTATTTTACTTCGCTTGCGGTAACCTAGATCGTGAAGAACACAGACGCGGTCAGGATTGCATTGCGCGCGGGCGCGCGTCTGATAGGGCTTTATTAGACTATATCTCTTTAACTGGTAGACAGCTCACCCGCCCGCTAATTGATAGTCTGGTACCGTCACAACCAGTTCACCATTGTAAGAGATCGCGCTTTTGTGTCACCGAGATTTGGATTTGGCAGAGTAGCCACTGTCACATTTTCCACCGATCCAGTAAACTACTCCATTCCACACATTTCGCTCAGGAGAGTTTTAAATAAGTTTTTTTCTTGCTGTGGGAGCCAGAGGACTAGTCTTTAGCAGGCTGTACTATTTCACCATTGACAGTGTTTGAAATGACCGAATGATATTTTACCGTTATGTTAACACACTTGCGCAGATAGGGAGCGGGTTACGTACGGACTCCTCGACCCGACTCCAGCAGCTCGTACAATGAATAACTGCTCTGTCGCGAGGCGCTCTAGGTATGTGCCCCGTGTTACACAACCCAATAAATCAGACGGTCCTAAACTCGCGCTCACACACGCGCCACACGGGCTCGCGCTCTCTGTGCATTCAGCCCGGGACGTCTCAAACCCATAACACGCCCCCAACACACCATACCAGCAACACACGTCACCTCCAAGACCTCAGTACCATAGAAAAGGTGGCATATTCGCACGTTTTCAGAAGACTGAGACTTTTACATGCTTGAAAACATAGACTTTATTGTCTAAACGCGTAATCATGACCATTAACACCGATAAGTTTTATTTATGCTTTTTATTTTTTTATTTTAGAAATATTCAAGTAAACATCATCTTCCATATTTATCCGGTATATTCTGCTAAACCATCCCTTTACAGCCGCTATAATCACAACCGTTAAAATAATAAATAAGAGTTCTGTGGAACCTTTCTACAATACTATAGGTATTCCAAAAGCTGAGTTCACGCCTTTATATATATTTTTATCCTCAACTTTTCATTTAATTATTATTATTACTGATATTAATAATATACATAGAAAAAACTCTAGGCAGCATTGCAGTGAAACAACAGTCAGCATTACTGTTCAGTTGAAAAAAAGTGAACTTCTTGGAGAAGTGTATGCATTCCATCTTCGGATAAAAAAAAAAAAAAAAAACACCTAAAAGGTCTTCTGTGTGAAGTGCCGACTCCCCCGCCAGGGCTCAATTCAAACATGGTCCTGTTCAATACACAAAAATAGCTGCTTTCGCTTCTCTTAAATATATACAATGTTGGTATTTCAATTAAAATGCTATATAAAAAAATAGATTCGCTATGGTGCCCACATCAGTGACAGTTTAAACAGTGCAATAAAAAACGGCTTATTTCTTTTTTATTTCCAGTCCACGTACATGCGTCCGCCGGGACACCCACACGACCACACACGACACACAGGCCCACACATTCACGTTCCCTCTGCTTTATGTGTTTCCCCACTTTCTGTATCCCCCCTCCCAAACACACACTCACGCATACACACTCACGCAGACACACACATACACACACACACACATAGCTCCTCGCTCATTCAGCATTGGCACTTGCACTCGGAGATGATCGGGTATTGCACCGGTATCCACGTGCAGTATTTTTGCCGCAGGAACCCTTGGCAGTACCATCGGAGGAAGGTCTTGGTGATGGATTTCACCGGTTTGCAGAACATGCCCTCTGGGAACGAGCACGAGCGCTCGCTGAAGCAGTTCGCTTCTTTGATGTAGCGCGGCCAGAAGCGCACGCCCAGGTCTTTCCATGCGTACACCACTGGACAGTGCGTGTACGTCCACAACCACTGCAAGAACTTCCGTCGGGCCTTCTTGCCCACTTTGACCCGTTTGCCATATGGCGTCTCAGACAGGTCCAGCTTTTTTATTTCGTTTGGCATCGGGCCGTGTACACGCAGCTCGAGCTGCGTGTGTGAGAGGTTGAGCTGCGCTGGCGCGCTGATGGACATGAAGTTAGGGTCAAAGTTGCTTCCAAGCTTTTTCCGCAGTGTCCTTTCCACCAAGTCCTGTTCGCGCGGGTCGTACTCTGGGTCTGGGTCCTCATGCAGGCCTGGTACTGGGAGATGGTCGCTTGGGGATGGCCTGAGTCGATAATGCGGCAGGTAATGCTGGCAAGAGCCCAGGTGAGCAGACAGTAGTGTCAGCAGCAGCAGCGGCAGCAGCATCTGGAGGGAGCAGCCCATGTCTGGCTGTCTGTTTTTCTGTGTTAGAGTAGCCTATGTGTGGAGGTGAACTTGTGTGTCCCTTAGTCCAGTAGGCTTCGGGTGAAAGTGTTTTAATGTCGCCTCTCGTTAGTGCGCTACTGGGATCTTTGAACTGTGGCGCCCGGGAACGGCATAAATAGTCGAAGCCAGGAGCACGGGCAAGACGATACTTTTAATAGACCGCGTGGCGGTTTGAATGACACACTGGAGCAGGAGTGCGTTCTTTTTAGGGATCCTCCGGATGGGACCTCGCGCCAAACTCAAAATGATGCAATTCTCGGACGCGTATTCTATGTGAAGTCAAATAATTAAAAACAACATAGCAAAACTTCAGCACATTAAAAATGGCGTCACCACCCCCTCTCTCCTTTAGTTTCTCCAATAAAAAAGAGGGCGAGAAAGAGTGAGTAGAAAAAAATCACTTCGGATTTCTGGGGGTTGCCATGGTTACTCTGGAGACTCGAAGCAGCCTCGGCAGACTGTCTAGACTTTCTGACGGAGGTTTGGGGCTTGTGCTGCATGGAATGAAGGGCAACTATACAACCGAAGAAAGAGTACAGAAAAAGAGGAGAGGCCCTCGCCCACCGTTTCCGTTACCGTGAGAAAGAGCCCCACAAAAGAGAATCTGAGCACGTTTGAAATGTCACCGGCCCGGGAATGAGGGCAGTCCCAGCCAATGTTATTTTTACGCTGTGCTTTTATGAACGCCTCTCTCTGTCACAGTGGCCAGGGTGTTCAGGCTCCACAGCGACCCGACGCCAGGGCGCGATCCATGGGTTAAAATAGTCCAACTTGCCTTAGCACCAGTGCAATATTCCACACTTGATTGGTTTTCTTGTGCTTTTTTCAGCCGCCGTTGTCCACGTTTCACCAATGCCGAGAGCGTCCCTTTTGCATTCACTAAAAGCCTGTGGCAAGAACCTACTCAATGGTGATGAATGTATTCCGTCTCAGCACAGAATGCGATAACCAGTTCTACCTGGGTCCGACCGCGAAAAGTTGTTCCACTAGCCTACAAACTTTTTTGCACAAAATATTCTCGAAGCGCAACCAGTTGCATTTCGTGATAGTTTAAGGACAGTTCAAACAGGCTAGTGAAGACCAATTGTTTCCCGTCTTTTCCGTGTAGTGACACCGAATACTTTTTGATGTCTCCAAAGGAATCTCTGAGACCCTCACTCACGCGCTGTCAGCGGAGATTCCCGTGGGAGCGCGTGGCTTGAAACGGTAGCTCCACTCCGGTAGTCGCTGGAGGACCTCAAGTTCTCTAGCGTGCGCTTCGCTTATAGGCACACCAAGTGTGTGTGTCTGCCGCGGGCTTAGCAAAGTCCCAAGTTAAATATCCACCTCCGACGGCAGCAAGTGTCAACGGGTCCTGCCCACCGCGACTGCTTTCATTCTGACTGACAGATGCCCCCCTCCCTCCCTCTCTCTCTCTCTCTCTCCCTCTCTCTCTCTCTCTCTCTCTCTCTCTCATACAGACACCCCTCCCACCACAGGCGTAGAAAAATATCGACCACAATCATTCTGTACCCGTTGGGTCCTAAAGTAGCCGATTAGCGCACAACACATATACTTTTTCCATATTGTGCAAATGGCATTACTTTATAGAGCGCGCAGCCTCCCAATTTCACCATGGCCACTTGAGCCCTCACCTTCCAGCCATCTGGAACATTTAAGAATGTCTGTCTTCTCGTGTAACAGTCTTTTTGTAAGTGTGTGTGTGTGCGTGTGTGTACGTGCGTGCGCGCGCGCGTGTATAACCTATGTGCGTATGTGTGTGTGTGCATGCGTGTGTGTGTGTGACAGAAAGAGGGAGAGAGCCAGAGAGAGTTAATTGGTTCAATCTGAAAGTCTTTCCTTAACCGGACCACTTAAGTGCTTCCCAATTTATATGAAACCCCGCGAGATAAATGGGAAGCATTAAGTGTCGTCCCCGTCAGTTCTCCTGGCAAACGTGCGCTACACCCAACCTTTTGTTCCACCGCTGCTCGAATTCCCCTGAACCGGAATCGGCGCGGTGAACTTTGGGGTCAGCAAATAAGAGCGCAATTAAGCATCTAAATGAGGCGGGATGGTCGGCTGTAACCTTTCCCACCGAGAAGCGCCGGGGTAATTAAAACGCAATGCTGCGCTCAGATTTTTTTTTCTGCCACCGCTCAGATTTTTTTTTCGGCCACCACTAACACAATCATACAGAATGCTTTAAGTCTGGTATAATGACAACGCATAGGTTATGTTGCGCCTGGGTCTCTCCTTCATTGTCCTGTGGTGTTTATTTCTGTAGGCCTGCACATTTTTCAACCAGGAGCGATATGTTTACCGAGGGGCCTCCACTCCAACCAGAGGCCGTTCAGTGATATCAACAAGGCGCTCCGCTGGCAATAGTTACGGCGTCAGTCTTCTCATTTCACAGGAATGGACGAGCAGACCCTCGAAAGCCCACAGATCACAGTCTGAGGAAAACGCTTTTGGGCCCGGATCAGTGTTGAATACCACGGTGATTTGCTGAGGGTTCTGATCAAATTTGGATTTGACAGGGAGGCATACTAGAATCCCCTTGGAGAGTTGCAGCCAGCGGCGTAGCCTCGGAGCCTGGCTCGGCAGACAGGCTGTCTGCTGGCCGACTGCGGTTTCCAAGCGGAGTTATGGCAGTTTTCTAAGCAGCCACTAGGCGGCACAGGGCCAGCACAGAGCTGCATAGGAGTTCCACCCAACTGTGTCTTCGCCTCGCGTTGCAAGCGCATGTAGGAGATCAGTTTGTCTTTGTTCTTAGTCTAGATCAGCATTGTGCCTAAAGAGACCCGGAGCAGGGACAGCTGTCAACACCAACCTCTCGCCCTCAAGCGGAACCACATCAAATGCCATGGAGCATGATTACACAAACGTGATTATCCGCTTCACTTAACAAGCTGTCATTGAGGGCCGTCGTGAGCATCACTGTCTCCAAAGATACAGTACATGTCAAATGTTTAAGACATTTGAATAGTTATATTTTCTTAGGTAACATCTGCAGAATCATTACAATGAGCAGTTTATGAAAGAATGTAAAATAACTAAAATAACTTGATTGTATAAAGAAGACTATAGTTGATTGTGTATAAAAAGTATAACTCATATATTTATAATTATGTGGATTAAACATCACACTTAGTGTTCTCACACAAGCATAGTTTCTTAAATGTTGCTGCCAATCAGGAGGCTAGCTCGGTTAACAGGATCAGTAATTAACTAAAGCTCATAAATTCATCATTCCTGACGGTATGGCAGTAGAAAACAGAAAATATGCCCAGGTAAACAAAGACACTGACCACTTGTAATCACTTTAGGAAATGAGGGTCAGACTGCAGGAACTTTTTTAGCATCTGAAAGAGCGGAGCCCAAGCAATTTGAGGGAACCACCCCAGTCACGGGCCAAATGTGCAAGAGAGGAAGGGCCAAACTAGGTCAAGCAGGCCTAAATGCCCCTATACAACAGACCACACATATAAAACACAAATACACAACACAAATAACACACATTTGCCTATCCACTGATAAGGAGGCGAATACACATTACTGAAAATGCCTCCCCGCGCACACACATTCTAACACGATTAGGACACACACATGCTGTGACATTATTTCTTGGAGGGGAGAAAGGCTGATGTGGAGTGAGGGGCTAGTTCAGTAGTTAGCATAATAATGACCATACAGAGAAGGGGAAGAGAGGAGACAGAACTTCCTGTCAATTAATTACAGAACTCTCTCTCTCTCTCTCTCTTCCTCTCTCTCCTTCTCTCTCTCTCTCTCTCTCTCTCTCTCTCTCTCGCTGTCATTACCTTCCTCTGCTGCGGATGTCACCGTGTCCCTCCCCCTAATCAGTAGTCCTGGGGGCAGAGTTGACTAAGCTCCCCCACAGGGGTGAGCTCACTCTATTGTAGACCTAAACTTGTGTGTGTGTGTGTGTGTGTGTGTGTGTGTGAAAGTAACCTTAGAGTGGGTGTTTTTCAGAGCCACAGTAGCCCAGCGAGGGAGGCCTTCCCCGGCGACACCGGCCATTACTACAGATAAACGAAAAGAAACAAAAGGATGAGGCGCAATGCGGGTGGAGAAAAGGTAGCAGAGGCGCTGGCGACGGGTGATGGATGCGGGGGGGGGGGGGGGTGTTGCCGTGGAGGTGGGGGTGTCTCCGAGGGTGGTGCTGTGTTGTGGAATGGCTAATTAAATAATACCATAAAGAGGGCCAGCTTTAATGAAGCCGGCCGGGCCGAAGCAGCGGGGGGAGCCGGGGTGAAAATTGGCCGTGTAAAACAAGCAGGCAGAGCCCTGCCACTGGGCCGCCTTTCTTCACGCTCCCTTAGAGCTCAATGAGCTGTGTGGCCCCAGGTCATCACAGGCCAAACAAGCCACTGATAGATAGAGAGAGGGAGGGAGAGAGAGAGAGAGAGAGAAGGAGGGAAAGAGGGAGGGAAGGAGAGAGAGAGAGGGAGGGAGGGAGAGAGAGGTGGAGAGGGCCAGACTTACTGTCTACTCTCCGTAAACCAATAGGGAGTTGAGCGAGGGAGGAAGACAGGGGGGAAAGAAAAGGGTGGAAAGCCGAGGGGAAAGGAGGAGGGGAGGAGAGGGGTGGGGGACTCCTCTCTCTCTCCCTCTCTCTCTCTCTCTCTCTCTCTCTCTCTCTCAGAAGAAGCTACATGCAGCATTGTGCACTGGGCAGGCTGTTTCCCTTGGATCAGTCAGCGCTGGAAGGGATTTGAGCAGTGCTCAGGAAGATGAGAGGCCACAGATTGTTTGATACATATCCATAGATAGAAAGATGGAATGATGGAGACACTGATAGATATTTTCATTTATTAACAGAGTGAAGAGAGAAAGGGGAGTCTAGATATCACTCATGCTGTTCACTGTGCTCTTTGTTTACACTTTCATGCTCAGCAACGAAAGATGTTCCTCCCATGAACTTTGTTGTAGCACAGTGGCCAATCCCCCAAAACACATGCTTGTGTGCATGCTCATTTACACTCACACACACACACACACACACACACACACACACACACACACACACACACACACACACACACACAAACATGCAAAACACACAGAAAAGACCTCCCACACCACAGACAAACAGCCCCCCGAAATCCTAGTGAGTTTTTCACACCCCTGTTCTTGAAGGCTCCTCTCCTCTTTAGCCCATACACCCCCCCCCCTCCTCCACACACACACACACACACACACACACACACACACACACACACACACACACACACACACACTCCCTGCTAACCCAAAGCAGATGCTTGACAGACAGAAGGAAATCTGGGCCCCGTTAGCTGCCACGTTTGAAGATTTTTCTCTTTATTCTTTATAAAGGTTTTCACTAAATAGCCAGTAAACAGCTTCAAAGTGTCATTTTTTTCCCTGACGACAACAAAAAGAGAGAATTATAAATTGTCCAGAACTCATGGCTCATATCTCGTTGTACAGGCAATGGGAACCCTGACGATTAGACATACAAACATACACGTGCAAACACACACACATACACACACACACACACACACATACACACACACACACACACACACAATAGTGGAAGTTGAACTGAATAATGGAGAGATTACGGATTTGTACATCATCGTTTTCAGATTATTGCGGATTCACGGTCCATAGTAAAACGCAAAGCTGGAATTGTCAAATCATTCCATTTCCGGAACTCGAACATGCAGGAGTAGTGTAGACGAGAGGTGAAAGCGTACCAAAAGTATTTCAGAATTAAACACAAACGAAGTACCAAGATGTAGCCTCAGACACAGCTCAGTCCCTCCAGCTCTCTCTCTCTCTATTGAGGCG
>NW_027468674.1:31045017-31052517 GCF_046254945.1 Alosa pseudoharengus | reverse complement strand
GCTCCGCTCCGCTCCCTCCTCTAGTCAGTCAGGAGTGCGTCAAGCTCAGCTGCTTCAATCCCAGCCTCCATTACTCCTGTAATCACCCCACTAAAACAACAATTACCACTCTCACTGCTCCTTCTGCTCCTCATGGAAGATGCAGATAGACACACACTCCCTTTCCTCCCTCCTTCTCTCTCTCTCTCTCTCTCCCTCCCGCTTCCCTTTATTTTTCTCTGGTTTACTCTCTCCGTAGCCCCCCCCCCCTCCTCTCCTCTCCTCTCCTCTGCTCTCGTCTCCCCCTGACTGTGCTGGCACAGTGTTGAGGCAGTGAGGCGCCAGTGCAGTGAGCCTGCTCCCTGGGGAACAATAAAGCAGCAGCTTCATAAAAACTTCAAACAGGCCCAGCCCCCGCCTTTATAGGTGCTTTAAAGGTTTACGAGGGTGGGGGGGCTGGGGGGGGGGTGCGGGTGGTGGTGGTGGGGGTGGGGGGGACTAGGGGTGCGCACTGGTAGAGTAAGCTCCAGTAAGCATGAGGGAACACACACACGCATGCATGCACACACACATACACACACACACACACACTCTCGCCCAGCAGCGGCTTCGGAGAAACAGGTGATCAGAGCAACGCCCTTTCTTCTGCATCCGTCCAGCATCCGTCTCTCTCTCTTTCTCTCTCCCTCTCTCTATCGCTCCGTCCATCTAGATGGCTGGCGCTGATAAGCAGGGCTGATGCTGCTGTGTGGGAGCTGCAGACTGGCCTCAAGTAGGGCTTGCCATGTTGTTTGTGGCAAAGTGACACAGTGTAACTCTAGCACTGACCACAACGCAGACCACAATATCCTCCGAGTTTTGCCATGTGTACACAGCGCAAGAGAGAGGGAGAGAGAGAAAGTGAAAGAGAGAGAGTGAGAGAGAGTGTGTGTGTGTGTGAGAGAGTGTGTGTGTGAGAGAGAGAGAGAGAGAGTGTGTGTGAGAGAGAAGTATAGCGCCAAGTTTAACTTTTGCTTGGGGCCCTCCCCCCACATCTCTGACGTTTGATCAAATATTAAATTATACCGAGAAATCAAATCTCTGTCCGAGGCGCGTCGCCCCGAAATATGAGCAGACGCCCCGCTTAGAGACGGAGAGACAGATGAAGGGAGAGAGAGAGAGAGTGAAAGTGAAGTAGAGGAGAGTGAACGAAAGACAGAGAGAATGAGTGTGACCGAGAGAGAGAGAGAGAGAGAGAGAGGGGAGAGGGGGGGAGTCTGAGTTTCCCTTCTGAGAGTGAATCACGACTATTCATGCCCTTTTGGGAATGTTTCGGGAATGTTTTGGGAATGTTTTCCTTCAAGTATTTCCAGATATGCCCAGCGCTAAATATAGGCCAGGTCTTCCCGGAGTCTTGTGGCGTATAATTAGGAGGTGTGAGAATGCCGGGACAATTCTTAGGTTACTGTCGTTAAACAGTACAGGAACAGACTCTTAAAGGTGCAGTCTGTGTGTGTGTGTGTGTGTGTGTGTGTGTGAGAGAGAGAGAGAGAGAAAGAGAGTGAGAGAGTGTGTGTGTGTGTGGTCTGTCGGCATGCTTGGGCGCACTTTCATTTGTATGTTTGTGTATGTGTGTGGTCTATCTACACGTTTGTGTGTGTGTGTGTGTGTGTGTTTTTACGTGTTTGTTTGTGTGTGTGTGTGCTTTTCCCACACACCACGCATGCTATGACAGTCACAGAAGTGACACAGCATGGGTGCTTGCAACTGCATTTGCAAGTGAACAAAGATGTGTGTCTTTCTAACAATCTGTATGCATAGCTGTGTGGAGGGCTGTGGCCACCCCAACGTGGGTGTGAATGTGTGTGCAAGGGACTGGCCGTGTGTTTACTGTGTGTGTGTGTGTGTGTGTGTGTCCCTGTGTGTTTTTCAAAGGGAAGTATCCGTTGACAGACAGACATGCAGTCTTTGATTTCGTTATGGTGCCAGAGTGTGTGTATGTGCATACATGTGAGTGTGTGTCTGTGTATGTGTATGTGTGTGTGTGTGTGTGTGTGTGTGTGTGTGTGTGTGTGTGTGCAAATGATACTACAGCTCAACTCAGCACAAACCGAAGCTACACAGGAAAATGGAAGCGCAAGGAGCAGGTTGCCATGCAGAGGCGCGTGTGCTGGCAGTGAAATAGCAGCCATGGGCTCTTCCAACTCAACTGGTCGGGCAAAGTGACAACAGCACCAAGGTCATAGGTGTCATCCCCAGTCAGAGCCCACAGTGCTCAGTACTAGACCAATGGTTACCAATGGCTACCTGGGCACTAAGCAGCAAAAACAGATCACAAAACAGTGTTCTCATGTAAATGTGTTAAACAAGGGACATAACCTGCCGTGTATGTGGCCTAGGACAGGAATACGCATGCAAAGACTCAGACTTTAGGAGCCGCACAGACCTTGGTGTTGTGCATATTTGTGCTGCTATGAGAATATGAACACGTGAATAAATCCTCATATGTCCTCATACCTTATAAATGTATGTTTTTATGTAAAATACATTTTATTATTGTTCTATGAATGTGTTATTGTGGACGGTGGCTGTGCTGGGTCACACTGTGCTGTGAGCCGTGCTGAGCGATGGAGAGCTTCCTGCAGCACGGTAGTGAGGAGGGGGCGTGTGGAGCGGGACGCGCGGTGCCGGCGGCGTCTGCCAGCAGCCTGTGGAAACTCTGAGATCAGCGCGGCGCCATGATTTAGATCTGGAACAAACAAGAGAGACGCTGCTGGAGAATCGCACTCGGCCGACGTCTCGGTGCGACAGCATCGCCCGGCTGTCCCAGCAGCCCCCAACGCAGTGGCCCCCGACGGCCCCGCGGCGATATTAGGCTGCCCATCAGTTTGCAATAAATCTCCGATTTTAATGCTCGCCGCCGCGTCCCTTTCATTTGTGTAATGATGTTTACGGCACAAATGTCAAACAAAGGCCCTTTACAAAGAACCAGAGCCTGAAGGTGGATAAAGGCTTATTTACGGCTGCATTTTTGCTCTTTGATTTCATTACGTGCCATCCCAGCGTCCTCCGAGGAAGCTCGAAACGCGGCTCCGCCGCAAATGAACACAGAAAACGTTGCGGCCTGTTGCATGTCCACTAAATCCTTGCGAGCGTGGTTATTTTTAGCCGGCGGACTTTGCACGCTGGGCACGATCCTATGGGGTTGTCAGCATGAGCTTCGTAATGACTTGGACTGTAAACCTCAAATATGTCCATCTCCTAGAGACCCCCTTCCCACACACACACACACACTACCCCTTACCCCCTTGGCTCCAGCCTCTAAGGACCCTCAGCAGACAGGCTGCGGTCAACTGCGCTGCCAGACCATGGGCAGCCAGGGGGAGAGGATACCCCTCTTAACGTCGTCTAGACCCTCTCACAATACTGCACTGATAAAACATTATGACCTTTTATGATTTTATAGCACTGTGATTACTGTTCACCAGAGACTAATTGTGTCTGTGGTGCTTGCCATTTATTCAAGTTCATGTATAAACATTGGTGGTGGTTAGTGAGGTTCCCCATTCACTGTGAAGTGCTTTGGGTATCTTGAGCGCTGTATAAATGCAATGTGTTGTAAACATTTAAGGTCTGGCTATGTGAAAAGATTAGCTTATGTAAAAAGCCCTTTACATTAACATTGCTGGTATGCTGTTGTTTTGACACCACTGCGGCAGACCTATGGAGTCCACTGTTGGCCGCCTATGACAGCACAGGGTCCAGCAGACTCGGGTGAGTCTTTCAGCTTGGGAGCCGGTCTGTCTGGGCGAATGTGTGTGTGTGTGTGTGTGTGTGTGTGTGTGTGTGTGTGTGTGTGTGTGTGTGTGTCAGGTCAGGGCTCAGTAGAGGTCACCGAAGGATGGAGGAGTGAGATCACACTCACACTCACACACACACACCTGAGAGCAGGCCGAGTGAGTGTATGTTCTCCAGACATATAAAACTACATGAACTAGAGTGGAATGGACCTCCATGGCAGACAGGCCCGGGCAGGCGGAGCACAGACAGACACATTTCCTGTACGGCACAGAAAATCTGTGAAAGAAATCACTACGGCCGGCTTATTTCTTTAATATTCATTTATTATTGAATAAAAATAGAGTTCAAAAGTGACGTGATGTCTCCTTAACCACCCCGACTGAAGGGTATACAGGATCTCCTCAATGCCTACCGCACACATACACAAACACACACTCTCTGACATACACACACACACACACACACACACACAATGCAAAGACCTGAGAACACAAACAGCTCACATGCACACACACACACATATTAACATGTGAACTCTCATACAAACACTTCTGAGTCCGAAATTAACATTCGACAGCAGACATCCACACATACAAACACACAAGCAATACTCTCCAGTTATCAAATGTGGGGCATACTGCTTCCCTTGGAGCACTAGCATCACTGTAAGGAGTGTGTTGGGTCGAGTGTGCTGCAGTGCGTTTCCTCCAGTGTATTCCAGTAGAAATGTCAAGTTCAAATAGAGGATTCTGTGCTAACACAAAAAGATCACTAAATCTTACACATCAAGACTTTCACCTTTTTTTTTTTTTTTTTTTTTTTTTTTTTAAACAGCTGCTCCCCTATGTAGAAACACTTTGAATTGAAGCGCCACCCTCCACATCCCCCCCCCCCCACCCTCCCATACACACATTAGAGTAGGATGGCTTTCAGCCTTATGAAATCTGTGAGAACTCCGGACTTGATAATGCCATCAGACGTTGAATTATCTGCCTTAGAGTCATGACATGCTAAAAGAATTAAGAATGCTCCACCGACTGTGTTAACATTACAAAATCATCCAGGCACGGATGTAAACATAACAGTTTCCAGTCTTTGCTACAGAGGAGAATGAGCCTGTAACTCCTTTACTGATCAGCTCAAAGGATGGTGGGGGGTTGGGGGGGCTGCCGCATTTGAATGCCTCCCTGTCCCTGCGAAAGTTGAAAGGCCCATTTTTCCTATCGTTTATTAGCATCCAATGCTAGTGAGAGTGGAGAGAGGGGGGTGGGTGGGGGGTGATGGGAGGAGGGAGGGAGGCGGGGGGGGGGGTTTACGACGGAGCGGCGAGCGCCTGGTGCCGCCGAGTCTGAGGAGAGAGGCGCAGCGTGGGGAAGTGGGGCGCCGCGGCAACACACACGCACACGCAAGACAACAAGCTCCCCGTGCGCACCAGACGCACGAGCCAGCCGAGCCGGACGCCGCTGAAGGTCACAGGCACACACGGGGCCAGGAGATACAGGGATGATAAGGTCTCCTAACCTTAACACACACACACACACACACACACTTACTCACTGATGGGCTGGTGTAGCACAGGGTTGTGAGAGGGCTACTAAGACAGAACAGGAGCAGCAGAGGATAGCAGCACACAACATCCAGTGTCTGTGTGTGTGTGTGTGTGTGTGTGTGTGTGTGAGGATATATACAAACTTCAGTCCAGTGAGTGTGTGTGTGGTGCTGCCTGTAAACATCTTGCCAAGAGTACACATGGAAGCTGTGCAGCAGCCCAAAATCTAAAAACAACCAATAATGTAACAACTGTCAATAACATGACAACACTATATAAGGTTACAGCACCATCAGTTCTGTAGCCTTCAATGGAATCACACTTTATCTAACTCTATCTCATTTAAAAACATATTGTAACATGTAACTCAGCTCACTCTTATTGAAGGTACAAACCATTACATTACTTCATGCAATTCCATAACTTGCTATTGGCATTTCACCTGCCAGCTACAATACTTTCTGATATTTTTTGGCGAAATCCTGTGATTAATTTTTGATTTGACTCCACGCTTGGCCAACTCTAACCCAGTTTGGCGTGAGCGCGCTCTGTTTCCCCTCGTCCTGCTGGCTGTTAGCACATTGTTGATCGTTATTACACTTTGGGCCTGCGCAGGCAGACGCCACGCCAGTATTGCTTCACTCATACATCAGTGTGTTTGTACAGTTCATATTGTTCTGCTTCTCTTCAAAGCAAGAAATATTCCCCTCCATGTTTCACAGGGTCCTCCGTGGGTCACGAGGAGGATTGGCTCCCTCCATCACCGTTTAAGGGAGGGAGGACAGGAAGGAGGGGGCCCGAGAGAGAGAGAGAGAGAGAGAGTGGTTGGAATCCCTGCGAGAAAGGCAATCATTCACTCTGTGTGTGTGTGTGTGTGTGTGTGTGTGTTTAGGTGGGTGTGCGCTTGTGATGTTATGTTGCAGGATTCCTCTCTTCCCCCCCGAGTGCGATATTCCAATTCTGGAAGGAATTCCTGGGAAAATCAAATCCACACTTGCTTGCGGAACAGTCCGGAGTGATTTGTGGCCATCTCGAAAAAGAGCGACGGACTGACTGACGCGGAGGGCTGGGCGTTCCCCTGCTGGCGATGTGAGCCGTCGGCTACTCATCGGCGGGATGACTAACCACTCGCGCCGTCTGTAACACTGACGCCGGGTAAACATCACGGTCTATACGCGCTCAGCCACAGAGGGAAGAGCAGCAGCTTCTTAGGACACCAACAGTTAGGAGCAGCAGTGCAAGGGGACTCAAGGAGAGCACTACACGCACACACTGGACAACAGAGTTGTGAAAGAGACCGGGGGAAATCTGGACATTAGAAAGAAGTCTCTCATGTGCCTATGGCTATGCATGGCCACAAGTGTGTGTGTGTGTGTCTGTGTGTGTGTGTGTGTTTGGATGTGGGTGATGTGTACGACTGTACACATATCCAGTGTGTAGGTCTACCTGTGCGTCTGCATGTGATGTCCAGCCATGCATATGCGGCGTGTCTGTGTGTGTGTGTGTGTGTGTGTGTGTGTGTGTGTGTGTGTGTGTGTGTGAATGCACACTAATGGCCACCAGTGTGTGAGGGAGTGTGTCCATGCACGCTGGCCTGCATGCTTGAGTGTAGTGTTGTGCATTTGTAAACCTTTACATGTACCAGAAATGCTTGCGCACCCAGGTATTTGGACGTATAAGAGCATGTGTGCACACACACAGGTGTGTGTTAGTGTGTGTGTGTGTGTGTTGGGGTCAGACAGTGGTAGCCCTGCTGTGCTGCATGGCCAGTGGTGAGTACTCCTTGATGCGGACGCACAGCTTCCCGCGGCTCCAGGGATTCTGCAGCTGCAGCGGGCAGAAGTCGTCCTGCAGCCACTTGACCCGCTCGTCCAGCACCAGCACCAGGCCAAAGTGCTCCAGGTGCTCGGCGCCGTAGACGCCGGCCGGCGGAGGGCCGCACACGCACGCGGCCGGGCCGCAGCCGCACACCCAGCCCTCACCGGGCCCCGAGGAGCAGCGGTCAGCACCACCCAGCAGCTGCCGCACCACCGCGTTCATCTCCTGCACCACCAGCTGCACCATCTCCCGCGCCGACGTGTTGGGGGTGACCCGCAGCTGCACACACACACACACACACACACACACAGCAGAGATGGTCAGTTAGCACACACTGGCCAACACTACACCACACCATAACCGAGACGGCAGTT
>NW_027468674.1:31022517-31037517 GCF_046254945.1 Alosa pseudoharengus | reverse complement strand
GTGTGTGTGTGTGTGTGTGTGTGTGTGTGTGTGTGTGTGTGTGTGTGTGTGAGACTCACGTGTAATGTAATAAGCAGCATGTCGAGCGCCGTGGGCTCCTCGGCCGAGGACAGGCTCTTGCGCTGCAGCTGCAGTTTGCAGAGCGGGGTCCAGCGCATGCCCTCCACACCGCCCGCCGCACCCATGTCCCGCAGAAGCACCAGCAGGGCGTTCCCGTGCTTGTCCTTGATTGGCTCGTAATAGACTTGGCCCAGGTCATGGGTGCCCAGCAGGTTCTGCAAAACCACAAAAGAACCCACCCACCCCAAAGTGAAAACTCAGACAAATCACCTTGCTACACGGAACTCCTGTATTGCCCATACATGAGCTGTGATTATTTCATAGTAACATGCCATCAACGCCACTGAAATGCTTTCTGGGGGCCAGAGGAGGGCTTATGTACATGTAAGTGGTCATGTCAAAGGTCTGCTGGAGACTGGTCTGTTGTTCATGACTCTGTGCAGAGGTGTGTGGGCGGTGAGGTGGTCACCTGGAGCTGGGCGACGGCCTGCAGCATCTTGAGGCGAGTCTGCAGCGTGCAGGAGCAGGAGGACTGGGCCGAGACGACGCACTGCTGCAGCCAGGAGATCTCCTCCCACAAATACGACACCTAGCATACAGTACACACACTTAGCATTAATACACAGTACTGAGATCTCCTCCCACAAATACCACACCTAGCATACAGTACACACACTTAGCATTAATACACAGTACTGAGATCTCCTCCCACAAATACCACACCTAGCATACAGTACACACACTTAGCATTAATACACAGTACTGAGATCTCCTCCCACAAATACCACACCTAGCATACAGTACACACACTTAGCATTAATACGACACCTAGCATACAATACATACACTTAGCATTAATACACAGTACTGAGATCTCCTCCCACAAATACCACACCTAGCATACAGTACACACACTTAGCATTAATACACAGTACTGAGATCTCCTCCCACAAATACCACACCTAGCATACAGTACACACACTTAGCATTAATACACAGTACTGAGATCTCCTCCCACAAATACGACACCTAGCATACAGTACACACACTTAGCATTTACAGACAGTACTGAGCAGACATGGCATTCTGTCTGTACGACTGGCTGTCTGTTTAGTCACAATGTCAACCCGAGGGAGCAATTTCATAAAGTAAGTTCAAACCATCTCAGGGTGGGGGGGTACCCCCCAGAGTCCCCTAAAAGCGCTAACCACAGCTAGGGCTGCCCCTTGTAGCCATGGTAACCTGAGCAGTCAAACTAACCGCAGGCATTCCTGGCAAAATTGCAGTAACCACAAAGTCCACAGGAGCCATTAAAATCTACAAAATGCGTTTTGCACAAACAAAATGACCAATCATTTCAAAATGACCAATTTGAATGCTATTTAACAAATACACTCTCACTTACTCTCACTCAGACAAACACAGTGTGACAGACATATAAACAAGACACACACACACACACAAACACACACACGCACGCACACACACACACACACACACCCACCCACCCACACACACACACATATAGACAAACCTTGGTGAACCAGAGGAAGTCTTGAGTTAAGGAGCTATAGGAGTCGTCCACCTCCACTATGGGGATCTGATCCTCTGGCGTCACAAGCACATTATCATCCCTATAGAGGATGCATGTCAGGTACAGCCCCCTACAGAGACAGTGGGAGAGGGAGGGTGGCATTAACAAGGGGAAATGATAAACAATAAAGGAAAATGCTTTTGATAATATTAGAAGTGCCTTGAATCATTTTAGCAGTAAACATAAATATGAAAAATAGCCAATAGTTACAATTGCGACACACAATTGATGAACAATAATAATCACTTGTGTGTGTGCCTGCTTGTGTCTTTGTGTATGTGTGTGTCTGTGTGTGTATATTTATGCTTGTGTGTTTGTATATTTCTCAGTGTACCTTTTGAGGCTCTTGATGAACTTGCTATTGGGCTGAAAGAGGTGACGCAGGCTTTTGGACACCGAGTGCTTCCGGATGTGAGGCGCCGATTTACACTGGTCTGGGAACAGCAAAGGCCAACACAGTCAACTCTCGCAGAGAGAAGGGGACAAGCAGTATCCATCACAAACAACTCTTCAAGACTGAATCAGCAAAGCGGCTGCAAATGACTCTGTAAAGAACACTTGATGAGTGGGTAGAAAACGGAGCGTTTACTAGAATCAGTGTTCAGACTCTACTTTTCTCTCCAAATCTGAATCTGAGTCAGAAAGAAACGGGGCCAGAGAAGGCAGGAGAGAACCTCTAGAATACTGTATGTGAATAGGATCAAATCACTGATACACCCCTGCACACACACACCTCTCTACTTCTTCTATACCAATTCCCTACTGACAGGGAGGTTGTGTTTATTTTTAGTTTGTGTGTGTGTGTGTGTGTGTGTGTGTCAGATAATACTCCTTGCAGCTCATTAAAACCCCTAGGCCATGATTTCCCTGCCTATACAGCTCAGTGCTAAAACAG
The DNA here is from genome assembly GCF_046254945.1 of Alosa pseudoharengus. Taxonomy (NCBI): domain Eukaryota; kingdom Metazoa; phylum Chordata; class Actinopteri; order Clupeiformes; family Clupeidae; genus Alosa; species Alosa pseudoharengus. The sequence goes on along the minus strand of NW_027468674.1, from coordinate 31,034,968 downwards.
ACAGACACACGCACACATATGCACACACACACACACACACACACACACACACACACACACACACACACAGGTATGGTGTCTATGGGGGTGCCTGGGTGACTGAGGGCCCCTTTCACTTTTTCATTAATAGTGTTTACAGAAGGGGGGAGGGCTCTCCCATGAGAGAGAGAGAGAGAGAGAGAGAGAGAGGGAGAGTGTGTGTATATGTCTGTCTGTGTGTATGGGGGTGGGAAGCTGCTCCAGTCAGCGTTAATTTATACTCCTCAAACTAAAACTACTTCTCTTACACACACACACACACACACACACACACACACACACACACACACACACACACACACACACACACACAGCATTAATTTATATGACTAACTGAAACCAAGGCTCCTTTTCTACAAAAATAACAAACATGACCTCTGTAGGCAAGCTGTGCAGACAGACAAACAAAGTCACATACACACACCCACTAATACACACTCACACACCCACTAATACACACTCACACACACACAGACACACCAACAGTGCTAACCAATACACACTCTGACCAATACTGTGCATGTGGTCTAAAACAGTTCATTTGTCATGTCTTTGCTGCAATTCGTGTGTTTGTGTTTGTGTGTGTGTGTGTGTGTGTGTGTGTTAATGTCTTTCCAAAAAGAATCAGTAAGGAGAAAAAACTGAATCTACACAAAAAACACAGAATACTTTCTTTTAAGATCAAATATTTATCATTAGTCATTACCAAGACATTGCTGGGCATTATACCTTAAAGTCTATTTTGCACCCATTTCTGTCCCTGGTTGAAAGCATTGGATAAATAATGCATATGTTGCAAGTGTAGCTAAAACTAGAGATTCACTGTATTTCGCTGTTATGACTTGAACTGTAGTCCAGACAACACCCACACACACACAAACAATTTAATATACATTACACACACAAGTGAATATACATTAAAGCATGTAGCGAGTGTGTGTGTGTGTGTGAGCATATGTGTGTTTGTCTTTACCATGGAACACACACTGGCGATGTGAGTCCTTGATCTGCACGTAGAGCTGCTCCAGCGCCTCCTTCTGCCCTTTCAGACGCGGCGCACGTCCGTCAATATCTCTCCAGCCTACACACACACACACACACACACACACACACACACACATGCACACACACACACACATGCACACACACACACACGCACGCACACACACACACACACACACACACACACACAGACACACACACACACACACACACACACACACACACACACACACACACACACACACACACACAATACAAAATAATCGATCACAATGCATCCCACACAGAAGCACACTGAGACGTAAACAGACAGCAGTGTGAGTGCTGCTGATATACAGCATGTTGGCGTGTGTCTCTTTTCCACCCCCCCCCCCCAACCCCTCAGCCTGCACCTAGAGTAAACACGCGGGCGGCTAGCTTAGCCAGCACACGCTCACATTCACGCGTGTGTCAGGAGCCCAATGCAGCGCAGCGCGCCGGCCCCTAGCAGGCGATCTCCAGGCAGCGCCGCTGGACTGGACTGGACTGGACTGACATCATCCAGCTGATGGCATCTATATTCCCAAGGCCGGGGCCAAGCGGGCCGCTGCTATTTTGGAGCGAGTAGGGGAGGGAGTGTGTCAGACCTCACATGTCTCCTCATTAAAGCACACTCACTCACTTTTAATTGGCCTGCCTCAGAATCGAGAGAGAAAGAGAGAGAGTGAGAAAGTAGAGGAGAGAGAGAGAGAGAGAACGCAGAAAAAGAGAGAGGGCGGCAGGGAAGCTGTATGAGAACTGAGTGTCATTCTTTCAGACATATTCCCACACACACTCCCACACACACTACACACACACACACACTCAAATACACCCAGAACACACACACACACACAAACACACTCAAACACATTAACACACACACACACACACACACACAGCCCAATGAGAGCCCTCAGTGTTTACCGTCAGAGAGAAACACGCCACACGTCTGGCCCCACCCTACTCTCAGGGATAAACAGGGTGCAGACACACACACAGATACACACACACACACACAAGTAAATAGCACAGGATGATGTGCTGGTGATAAGACACAGGAGCGTCTTGGTTCGGTGTGTTCCCACGAGGAGAGGGGGGCACACACTCCCCTTCAACCAGAGCAAAACACTCCACTGAGGTAGATGTGTGTGTGTGTGTGTGTGTGTGTGTGTGTGTGTGTGTGTAAAAGTGTGTGTTTGTGTGACCGGGAGTCTCTGGTTATGTGCTAGTGTGTTTGTGCTGTGTGTAAGTGGGTGAGTGGTTGAGTAAGTGGAGGGCTGTGAGTGTGTGTGTGTGTGTGCGTGTGTGTCTGTGTGTTCATAAGAGCTTCACTGTCTGCTTCTTTACGGCCTTCTCACAGACATGCAAATATTTCCAGTTGGAGCAGAAATGGAAAGCACAAACACACACATCCAAATTAGCAAGAACACACACATACACACATTTAGACACAGAGACATACACATCCAGTTTAATATGCTGAAAACACACACAACAAAATTACTATGCAAGACAGGGGAAGCCCGTTGTCACAAACAAGCATAAACATGAAGTGCACACACACACACACATACACAAACTTTCCCAGTCTCGCGTATATTTACCATATGGTGTGCAAACATCTATACACTTACAGTCAGACTACAATGAACCGCAACTTTATAATACAGCTCTGACATCACAAAACTAATCTAAATTCTAAATTCCTGCATGTGTGTGTGTGTGTGTGTGTGTGCATGTGTTTGGGGAAGAGAGAGAATGAGAGAGAGCAACTTACTTGAGGGGGTTGCACATGCTGGTACAGATGTCTGCGCAGGACCCCAGCCCTTCATGTTGTATGCAGATACCTGCACATAGTAATAGGTATCCTGCAGGACACACACACACACACACACACACACACACACACACACAGGTTAAATGTTGCTTTGAATGTTTGCATTAACACTTTAATTTCCTGCCCACTAGGTTCCCATGGCACATTCAAACCCACATCTGAGAGAACAGGAATGACACATTCTGCATCACAGCTATAAAGCAAGCCACTGCTCCCCCCTCACATACTCTCACACACACACACAGACACACACACACACACACCGAAACTTTATTGAGGATCAGCTTACGCTGGCGAGCATAAATGTCATATTCTCACCCATAAACACACAGCTTTTCACCTCAATGACATCCACTGCTGTGTCAAATGTCCACTTCAGTTCGCAGTTCAGCATACACAGGAAGAATTTGAGGCCATAGATGTGTCCATATGTACACACAGACACAATCCTATATGCAGTGCATGCATTAACCATCTCTCTTTTGCTCCACCTGACCTGACTTTGCATTGCTCCCCTTGATGAGCTTGGAAACATGATTATGTTTTATGTTTATAGTATTTGACAGACACTTTTGTCCAAAACAACTTACAGTATATAAACACTACATTATTTGTTAAAAATAATACTATCAAGTTGAAAAAAAATAAAACGAACAAAAAAAATGACTCAATTCATATGAACAAAAACCCTACAAACCGTAACTCTGAGAATTAAAGTGCCAGGTGAACATACAAGTCTTTAACATTTCTTGGAAGTCCCAAAACTATCACAAGAATATTAGGTAACTTATTCTACCATCAAGGAATCACTGAGGAGAAGAGACGTAGAACTGGATCATAGAATGCAAGTATTAAGGTGCAGATCCGGTAAATGTCCTATAGGCCAGAGTGAGGCTGCTCTAAAGCCAGTACAGAGTAACTAACAGAAGAATAACATATGTCTACTGGCTGATTAAAGATCAGACGTGCTGCTGCATTCTGAATCATCTGTAGCATCTACAAGCAGGTAGGCTTTGCTTTGCAATAGTCCAGTTTGGGAAGAACCATGGTCTGCACAATAAATTGTGTGGCATATCGTGTTAGATAAGGTCTGATCTTCCTAATATTGTATAAGATAAACCAACATGACTATAACTGAGGCTACATGCTTAGAGAAATTGTATGTCATTTATTGTGTTACGTGCTGTTTTAGCTGGGTTCAGTGAAGATGAACCAAGCTGCTTCTTGATCTGTTGGGGAATAGCAATTTTTTATCTGGGAAGACCAATATCTCTGTTTTGGAGACATTAAGATAAGGGTCTATCCCGCAGAAATCATCATCAGGTGGAACAGACAGGTGAAGTTGAGTATCATCTGTAAAGCAGTGATAGGCAAATCCGTGGGAGCAAATGATCTCACTCAATGAAGTGGTGTAAATAGAGCAAAGAAGGGGCCCTAGCACTGATCCCTGAGGCACACCAGTGGTGAGGCAATGGAACTTTGATATGCTCAATAAATTACATTTGAGGTAGGATGGAAACCAATTAGGAGCTTTCCCAGAAATGCCAAGCTCCAAACTCTAGAGAGGAATGTCAAAGGCTGTGGATATGTCAAGTGAAATTAAAACTGATGACTGAGAAGAGGCCTTAGCTGTTCTCAATGTTTCAGTCACAGACAAAAGAGCAGTTTCGGTAGAATGACTGCTCTAGAAACCACTACTACTTAGGTATAGTATGTTGTTCTGATATAGGAAATCAGAAACTTGTTGACTTGCTTGTGTCCAGCTTGAACACCATTTTCTCAATAATCTTTGACAAGAAGACAGGTCCATAGTTCTTCCCATCAGCTGAATAGAGTGTACTTTTCTTGAGCAAAGGTGTAACCCTTGCTTGTTCGAAAATAAAAGTAACTTGTCCAGAACTGAGTGATGAATTAGTCTCATGTGTAACCCCCGGTAGTAAGTGTGATGGACTGCGGTAGAGTGGATGGGATGGGATCCAGAGGGCAAGTTGTTAGACAACTTTGGTGATTAAGTAAAGAATCTTCTTCCTCATTAAAGGTTGTATCAGTGAAGGCGGGGTAACGTCATTTCTGTTGATGTTCAAACAAAACAGAGAGCTAGCTTGCTACTCCCTCCCCTGCAATTGAAACTCTCCTAAACGCGCATCTCGTCGGCAGTGTTGGGCAAGTTACTTCAAAAGCGTGATGCATTATTTATTACTTGTTACTGTCATCTCAAAGTAATTTGTTACATTACAATATTACTGTCTTTGAATTGTAAGGCATTACACTACGTTTACATTACTTTCACCAAAATAACAGCAAATATGGATTTGGTGTTCTCAATAGATCTTCATGTGTTCAATGCAGCTCATTACACGGCAGGAGGTGATGTGATATGGCATAATGACTGAGCTAGGCTTAAGGCTAACAAAAGAACAATATAATGGTTGCAGTTATGGCTCATGGGACAATGTAGGCCCCAAAGGTCACTCACAACTTAATATAGTAAAATATAGCCATAGTGAAATTGTATGGTGACTTTAAAGGGTTCTCATCATTGCTGGTTGCCTTTCCTTCCACTTACAGTGTAGACTTAATGCAAATAGTTTGAGAATAATGGCTACGATCTTTGTCTGTAAAAGCAGCATTTCTCAATTTTGGATTAAAAAGCAACTTATTTCAGTAACAGTTACTGAGAATTGTACCGAGTAAAATATTACTGAAATTGTGTTGGTAATGCCTTACATTACTGCATTACAGCAAAAAGCAATGCATTACTGTAATTACATTACTTTTTTAATGCATTACTGCTCGTTGGTTATTGGTTGGAACACTTTATTTGGTTTTTGAGTGGTTGGCAACACTTGTTGGTAGCAATTGTTTTTGTGTACAGATCGCGGAGCTTAGGCTGCCCACAGAGACGTGTTTTTTTGTCGGCCTGCTTATGGGGCAGGCAGCTAGAGGATCGTTAGGAAAGATTAGATGAATGTGATGATTTATGTTTGGGCCTTTTTTGGGCCTGAAATCGCTAATACAATCTTTAAGAGGAGAGAAAAAGTCCAACGATGCTACCCTATTTACACAAGGCAATGTCTTTTTAAAGGCTCACTGAACTGGACTATAATCTTAGCAACTTTTTTAGTGAACGCTGCTATGCTCTGAATGTCTGTGAGATCGCTAATTTGTAACTCTGTTGCAATGTGATAGTTCATTTAAACTTCACCACGAGTTTGGTGAAATGATATACAAGTGTAATATGGCCAAAAAAACTGGAACTACTTCATTAGTGTGTAAATGTTTGAAGGTTAATTGGCGTTCTAAAGAGCGCATCGCAATAGGAAATTCGATAACACTTTACTTGACGGGTGAGTTCATAACACATTCATAGCAGCTGTCATAAACTGCACATAAAGCATTCATGACTGTTTCATGAGACATGACTCAACAACATTCATACCAAACCTTTCATGAATGTGGAAGACAGATCGACGACAACTTGTCAAAATAAAAGTCCAACAATCGCAAGGCAGCATTGCCGTTTTTGTTCCTTTCCCTATTTGCGTAACCTGGAAACAATTAATTTAATCACTCCAGCCTTTGTAAATATTTCATGAATATCTTATGAAGTCTACATCAAATGTCACTTTACTATACAAGTTGTGAAGTATTCATAATCACAGAGTTTAACACTGGGAGGTAAACTAGCCTACATTCAGCTGACCCGTATTTGTGTAACCTGGAGCTGTTGGACATTCACAGTAGCAAAAAATGAGAAATCATCTGCAAAGGTTACATCATAAAACAAATACATTTTTATGAAACAAAAATTATTTGCTTGACCATGTTCTGACTTTTTGGCACTGGAGTAGCCTGTTGACTCAGATGTGATGTGATCAGGTAAGAGATTTGGAACAAAAACGGCAATGCTGCTTTGCGATGGACTTTGGGGCAGCCGTGGCCCACTGGTTAGCACTCTGGACTTGTAACCGGAGGGTTGCCGGTTCGAGCCCCGACCAGTTGGCCACGGCTGAAGTGCCCTTGAGCAAGGCACCTAACCCCTCACTGCTCCCCGAGCGCCGTTGTTGTTTCAGGCAGCTCACTGCGCCGGGATTAGTGTGTGCTTTACCGTGCTGTGTTTCACTAATTCACGGATTGGGTTAAATGCAGAGACCAAATTTCCCTCACGGGATCAAAAGAGTATATATACTTACTTATACTTATACTTGTTGGACTTTTATTTTGACAAGTTGTTGTCATTCTGTCTTCCACATTCATGAAAGGTTTGGTATGAATGTTGAGTCATGTCTCATGAAACAGTCATGAATGCTTTATGTGCAGTTTATGACAGCTGCTATGAATGTGTTATGAACTCACCCGTCAAGAAAAGTGTTACCGGAAATTCAACCAAGCAGTAGTATAATAAAGATTATCCCTGGAGAGAAGAAATGCTATTTTGTGATTGGTTTCCTTTGTGTGCTATAAAGGCACGACTATTGCCTACATACATAAGTGGCAGCCAGGTGATAAGCGGGATTTCGGCCTTATAGATAATGAGATTATTAAAATGATATAATAGAATTACTGTAATTTACGTTAATCAGAAACCAATCTGATATTGAGATTATGCTGAATGGAGGTCTAAATACAGAGAGTGGGTTGTTTATGTGAGATATTTAAGATTCAGGTGGACACAGATGTGACAGTAGCTGTGCTGACAGTCTGGGGTTAACCACTGTCAGCTCTCTTACTTACGGGTCAGGCATCAGGCAACTGCCACAAGTGTGAGACTGTGTGTGTGTGTGTGTGTGTGTGTGTGTGTGTGTGTGTGTGTGTGTGTGTGTGTGTGTGTGTGTGTGTGTGTGTGTGTATGTCTGTGTGTGTGTGTGTGTGTGTGTGTGTGTGTGTGTGTGTGTGTGTATGTCTGTGTGTGTGTGTGTGTGTGTGTGTGTGTGTGTGTGTGTATGTCTGTGTGTGTGTGTGTATGTCTGTGTGTGTGTGTGTGTGTGTGTGTGTGTGTATGTCTGTGTGTGTGTGTGTGTGTGTGTGTGTGTGTGTGTATGTCTGTGTGTGTGTGTGTGTGTATGTCTGTGTGTGTGTGTGTACTCACTGCTGTCAGGCTGCCGATGTCACACTGAAGATGAGTGGTGTCTTCTACCACTACTTCACCCAGGACAGGATTGAAGGAGGGAGACAAACTCCATTCCACTGACAGACAGAGAGAGATGCACAGACATAAGAGATCAATATACAATTGAAGAGTTCAGATGCAAAAGTTTCTAAACGACACCTCCATCAAAAATGAGATAACGATGGTGAGTAAATGCTCTCCACACATAGTGTACGTTAATCAAATCATTTAGCTTCAAAACCCGCTAAATACCATTCTCTTCCTGGTCTGAAATATCGATTTGCAGGCAAAAACCTATAGGAGCCTGTCCTGATAAAAATGCTCATTTATAAGAAAAGTGGTCAGATGGATTTAGAGGGTTTTGCATCTGAACTCTTCATTCATAAACTGACAATAGCATTACAAAATACCTTTTAATCCCAGTGAATGATATGAATGGTCATTCTGACATTGTTATAATGTTATTACACACTCATAAACAAATAATCATGTAATAAGCTATTAACAAATGCTTTATAAGCTCAAAACCATTACCCGAATCTAGTAGGTAAGTAAAGAGACATTGAATATCTGTTTAGGTGTATATGACCATGGAAGAGTTGCTAGTGTTCAATCAGTTGGCCTGTAATATTCAACCCATAGCACCAGAGTGTTTCCTCTGGCTCAAACATCAGACTAGGCCCTTATAGCACAGACTACGAGCACAGACGAATTTCCACAGTAGTGGACAATAAAGACTTCTATTCTATTCTAGCCTAAGCCTGTGGAAGTGTTCTAAAACTCCAAAACTGCCACTACAAAATATCAATCACGTTAGTCAGTTAGAAAGGTTAGCGTAGCATGGACTACAAAGCTCTCATCACACAGGCTATGTTAAGCTATACACTGATTGGCTAGGTTATGAATGTAATGCCACACAGTTACCAGACTAATAATTCCAACAATGCCTTTACTTGTACAGCTTTTAATTAACACTGACATTAGATGTTTGCAACAGTATGATGTCATCTACACATAAAACTACAAGATTGTGTGGTTTTAAAGTCTTGTTTTAAAACCACAGTCTTTCCTCAATGAAAGAACCAGCCTTTTAAAGAAGCACCACAGTTGTTTTTTTTGCATCCTACCTCCTACAAAAAAATGAGTACCAGTATGTGTATGTACTTGTGCTTGTAAAATTAGTAACAGTATGTATGTGTGTGTGTGTGTGTGTGTGTGTGTGTGTGTGTGTGTGTGTGTGTGTGTGTGTGTGTGTGTGTGTGTGCGTGTGTGTGTGTGCTTGTCTGTATGTTTGTGTGTGTGTGTGTGTGTGTGTGTCTGAGTGTATGTGTGTGTGTGTGTGTGTGTGTGTGTGTGTGTGTGTGTGTGTGTGTGTGTGTGTGTGTGTGTGTGTGTGTGTGCGTGCGTGCGTGTGTGTGTGTGTATGACTGACCTTTGTACTTGGTGACGGTAGCTGAGTTGACACAGAGTGGCTCCTGGAAGTGTACCCTGAGGCTGCTGCTGCCACTCACAGACAAACACACACCAGTGGGAGCATCAGGAGGACCTGCAGAACACACACACACACACACGCACACACACACATATTTACACATTGCGTGTGTGTTTGTGTGTGTGTGTGTGTATTTGGTTTGTATGTGTATTTGGTTATGATTTTTATCTAAAGTTAAGAGTGTTAGGTAACGCTTTTGAATAACATGTGCTTATTAGGTATTAACAGTGCATAATAAGCAGTTAACAATTAATTACTAACAGTTAGTTAACTGTTGTTATCCTTTAATAACATTAACTAACTGTTAACATGCAGCTTGTAAGTGATAATAAGCAGCCTTTTAAGTTACTTACAAGCATATTTGTTAACAGTTGTAAGTGTTAACAAGCAGCTTGTTAATGCTTGTTAATGGTGTATAAGACAAAGAGGTGGATAACTAATACGCTTATAAGACCTTTCTTACCTATTTGTAGTAAATTTTGCAGCCCCCCAATCTAAAGCGAGGACCATGTAGCCTAAAGTTCCACAAGCCCAACCTTCTATCTCTCTATCTAGCTTGGTTTAGCTGTGAGAAATACACCTTCAAAATTGTTGCAGTGAGCAGGAATCGAACCCCGGTCTCCTGCGTCAAAGAGTGCATCGCTACTTGTTGAGCTACACTACTGTTCCTAATTGGCTAATGGAAAATATTCCGATGTTCTATATCATACTAGCTATGCTTTTTACAAATATGTTTCTGATGGAAAAGTGGTGTTTAATTTCCATAATCTTTGTTCAGTGAACGCATAAAACAGTTTGTCAGTTTGTCAGCAGTCTAAAGATGTGCCAGCTTTGTATATAGTTTGGTTACCTAGCAACCGAGGCTTAAAGACGATAAGTGGGTGCGTTCAAAGCTCTGGTTTAAAGTTGCAAACATAGGCGAACGTTCGTGATCGATTTGAAACATGTTTCAGTTTGCCTTGAACAGAGGCGAACATTCGTGGTCTGTTTCTGCATTAATTAAACACCACTTTTCCATCAGAAACATATTTGTAAAAAGCATAGCTAGTGTGATATAGCACTTCGGAATATAGAATCAAAATAAACAATTTCATCAGCAGTACAAGAAAAGTAGTGTAGCTCAATAGGTAGCGATGCACTCTCTGATGCAGGAGACCGGGGTTCAATTCCTGCTCACTGCAACAATTTTGAAGGTGTATTTCTCACAGCTAAACCAAGCTAGATAGAGAGATAGAAGGTTGGGCTTGTGGAACTTTAGGCTACATGGTCCTCGCTTTAGATTGGGGGGCTGCAAAATTTACTACAAATAGGTAAGAAAGGTCTTATAAGCGTATTAGTTATCCACCTATTTGTCTTATACACCATTAACAAGCATTAACAAGCTGCTTGTTAACACTTACAACTGTTAACAAATATGATTGTAAGTAACTTAAAAGGCTGCTTATTATCACTTACAAGCTGCATGTTAACAGTTAGTTAATGTTATTAAAGGATAACAACAGTTAACTAACTGTTAGTAATGAATTGTTAACTGCTTATTATGCACTGTTAATACCTAATAAGCACATGTTATTCAAAAGCGTTACCGAGTGTTAATATGAGCAGCACTGTGCATTGTGTGTGTTACTATAAAGATGTGTTTGAGGCTTTGTGGGGGTGTGCATGTATACATGCACGTGTGAACTGTAAAACTCACTGGAATGCTGGAATCCTGTCTCCATCCGTCGGTAGAGGCGAAGTCGCCACTCCCATGATTTTAGCTCCTCCCTCTCGCCTTGTGCCTCTCCCGTTACTCTGGAAACCAGCTCGGCAACGCGTTGCTCCGCCTCTCGGACCAAGGTGGCAAGGTGCATGGCTCGGCCCTCCAAACTTACAACTACAGAAACCATCAGATGATTGCCAAAATAAACACCATGATGGTCAAAGAAACCATCAGATGATTGCCAAATATCCATCCATGATGGTCAAATGTAATTACACAGTATAGCAGTGTAATGGTGAAATGCTGATAGATTTTTCAGTTGAGGGTCCTGGCATGGGGAATCCTGTTTTCGCTGTTTCACTGGGATACTAAAGGAGACTATTTACACATATTCAAATGTAGAATGTCCGTGTGTACATTTAAACAACAGCTTAATAGCACCTCTGTTGGTCTGGAGTAAATTAACACCCCATGAACTGTTAGCGCTATAGCGCTTCAATCATCAGAGGTGGTTCTCAGAGGCTTCAAATACTGGGTTATAAGTAACTCTAAGACATGCACTGAAAAAATCACTCTTCGTGTATGCATTCTCTACTCAGCAGGGAGGCTCATTGTACATATAGCATAGGTTCTCCTTACAGTTGAGAAATCGTCGATGCAGGACTTTGTTATGAATCAGCAAATATCAGGAATCACACATGCATTCATCCATCCAGCATCCATTAAAAAGCCCATTCACACATCATCCATTCTCCCATTTAATAAATCATCCATCCATCCATCGACTCTTTTGTTTCGCTAATCAGTTCCAGTGGGGTATTCGAAGACTTCCATCATTTTTAGAGCCTCTCCAAGCAATATGCTCACAACAAAGCCACCAGACACACTTGATGTTTTGATAAAAATGATTGAGATTTGGCAAAGACTCACCCCCCACTCCCAACACACACCCCACCCACATTCTGGCAAAGTCTGAGCTGGCCTGACTTTAGAGTGTTTGATGTTGGGGCAGCGGAATCTACAGCTTCCTCAGCAGATGTGTGAAACCATGCCTGCGAGTGTGTGTGTGTGTGTGTGTGTGTGTGTGTTTGTGTTTGCGTGTGTGTATAAGAGCGTATATGCTCTTGAGCTTTCATCTTTGGTGTAAATTTTGCTCAGATGGATTTTGATTAGGTCTTATAAATGTCAAGGAGCGTCTGCGTTTGAAGCGTCTGTGTGTGAATATGCATGTGTGCGCGCATGTGTGTG
>NW_027468674.1:31007517-31012517 GCF_046254945.1 Alosa pseudoharengus | reverse complement strand
CCCTGCGGGTGAGAATCCCTCCGAGCTTTAGTCCTGGTGTGTGGTGTGTGTATGTGTGTATGTGTGTGTGTGTGTGTGTGTGTGTGTGTGTGTGTGTGTGTGTGTTGTTGGGGGGTGGGGGTGGGGGGTAGGCGGTCCTGCTGGGAGAAGGAAGGCCGGCCACCTGTTCACCCAAGGAAGGAGGGTGTGTGGTGGGGGGCGGGGCAGGAGCAGGGGCAGGGGGGAGAAGGGTAAACCTCTCTAATTTTGATGAGCAGAGACAGCAGTGTGTCGCCATGGGGATGTTCTCATGGCATGGGGGGGGGGGGGGGGTCGGTCTAGATTTCTGCTTCTCATGTGTGTATGTGTGAGAGAGTGTGTGTGTGAGAGAGAGAGTGTGTGTTCTGGTGTATCTGTATGTGTGCATGTGTGTGTGTGTGTGTGTTTGAGTGTGTATGTGCCCGGGTCGCTCGAGTCGTCGCGGCGGCAGACGGCCAGACGTAGACAGAGTGTCCCCACACTCACACACACATACACACACATACACACACACACACACACACACACACACACGTACACACAGTGAGAGGTAGACAGCGTGTCCCAGGCAGTGGTGACAGTGTGTCTCTGGGGTTGAGAGGACTGGAGGGTCCCATCACCAGGGGGGCTCAGGCCTCTGCAGGCTCAGCCACAGTGGCTCCAGCCTGGGGACACAAAGCCACGCACACCCCTGAGCTAGAGGAACCCTGGAGCCCTCACCCTGTCTGCCATATGCCAGCGTGGAGGGCAGTGACCTCACACACACACACACACACACACACACACACACACACACACGCACACACACACACACACACACACTCATGCACATTCACATAAATGCTCAAACACACGCACTTGCAGACAAAAACACGCACACACACACACACACACACATACACACACACACCCGCCCCTTTCATTTGTACATGCTAGTAAAGATAAAACATGTGCGCACATGTGTGAAATTGTCTACAACGGTGAGCTTAAATGATTTACACTGTTTCCATCCTTCATCTGTTCTCACACTCTTTATCTCTCCCTATGACCCCCCTTTACCCTTTCCCTTTCACCCTCCCTCCTTCCCTCCCTCCCTCCTTCTCTCTCTCTCGCTCACTTGCTTTTTACCTTGTTAGACTAAAGAGCAAGCAGCTCTTGGCTTGGCCCCCAGGTTGAACACTTGCAGCCTAGCAGAAACCCGTGCAACTCTTCTGCTTTACAATCCTCTGATGACAGGCTCTTCATGGCCCTATGAAAAGGTCTGTGTGTAACTCCCAGCTTTAAAAGAGACCACAAAGTACCTTTAAGGGTTACACATTTACACATTTGCACATTTCCTCCTACGACGGCAGTGGAAGGAGTTCAGACAGCAGCCAACAGCCAGCATGGGGCAGCAGGCATACAGTAGGAGGGAAGAGGAGAGGAGAGGAGAGGAGAGAGGAGAGGAGAGGAGAGGAGAGGAGAGAGGAGAGGAGAGGAGAGGAGAGGAGAGGAGAGGAGAGGAGAGGAGAGGAGAGGAGAGAGGAGAGAAAATGAGAGGAGAGGAGAAGAGTGGAGGGGACAGAAAATGAGAGGAGAGGAGAGGAGGGGACAGAAAATGAGAGGAGAGGAGAGGAGAGGAGAGGAGAGGAGAGGAGGAGAGAGGAGAGGAGGAGAGGACAGATGAGAATGGAAGGAGAGACGTGTGAAGTGAAGTGATATAAAAGTGTACTATGGAGCACATAGAGGAGCTCATCTTGTAGAGGAGGAGAGGGGAGAGAGGGAGCAGCTGGCCCTAGAGGGGGAGAGGGGAAGGCCGAGGGGAGGCCGGCCGGCCGGCCGGCTGGTCAGGGGATAGAGGAGACGCACTGGCTACAGCCAGGTGGAGTCGGACGGGCCTGTCACGAGAGCACAGGGGACGTGCGGAGAGCAACCCAACAGTCCAGCCAAACAACCTCTGGCCACTCTAATGCAACACACTCTGTTTCACAGCTGCCAGACAACACCATGGCTCCGGTCCAGGCATCTGTTTTATCAATACACACAACAAGACATCATATTTCACTAAACTCATTTTACTCAAAACACCTGAAAGGATGAATATACCTGAGGACCTCCACTCTACTGCAACTGGGCTTTTGATGGCGATGATCAAAGTGAATTGAAACTACCTGAAAGACATTGGCTCTGACGTCAACACAGTTCTTGGACAGTACATCATGTTGTGGAGTGAAACGGAGAGGCGCTCTACACATAAAAGTCACCATTACACTGCTCTCACTTTTACTGACATTCTTTCCCTATTCATTTACAGACTCTGTGATGTGAGACCCACCACCCCTCCCTCCAAAGACAAACAGACACACACACACACACACACACACACACATACACACACAGGCAATACACACACACATACACACACACATACACACACAGACAGACAACACACACACACGCAGTCACACACACACACATATAAACAATAAAAGACTGTCCAGCCAATGGCAAGTGTTTCATTAAAAACCCACCAAATTAAACTGAGCTCCATCTGGAAACATACACGCACACAATAAAAATATGCATACTAGACATTCACACACACACACACACTCACACACACACACACCATGGAAACATTGATTGCGTTGTTATGAGAATGCTGAAGAGTGTTGCAGATTTTGGTGGACACGAGTGAATTTGCAGAGAATCTAATCAAATGTAAATACACACACACACGCACACAAACTCTCTCTCACACACACACACACCACCACTGTCACCACCAGGCCGAATGTCCCATCAATTAGCTCGCCTTCTGACGCGAATCCCACTATTTCTGCGGCAATCCCAAAATAATCCCAAATAATGCCGAATAATCCCACTCCCGCTCTGATGAGTCACGCCGGAAAATATGAGCTCACTATGTGAGGTCAAGAGTGGCCGCGGACGTTGAGAAAGTCGGAGGGGAAAAAGTGTCTCGCTAACTGAGGGGCAGAAAGAATGATATATGCCCAGATTAATCGCTCCCCTCGTTAGAGACATTGCTGGTGACAGTAAATCAATTAAAGCGTTGCTGTGCCACACTCATGTGCTCATGTTCTGCTAAGTACGCACACACACCCCACCCACACACACACACACACACACACACACACACACATACACCCACATACTCACACAACCACACACACACCCACACATACACCCACACCCACACACACACACACACACACACACACACACACACACACACACACACACACACACATACACACACACACAGACACACAACCACAAATAGGCATTGCATCTATGTATACACATGTTTAAAATGCATTTGGAAAGTCTATCCAGTTTGTTTGTATTGTAGACCCCACTGCATCAGTCGCATACAGTACATGTAATTTATATCATTGAGTGTGTGTGTGTGCGTATTTGTGAGCGAGAGTCTCTGTGTGTGTGTGTGTGTGTGTGTGTTTGTACACTGACATCTTGTTTTGCATGATGGTGAATCCCCCATCCCACCTGCAGCTGTTTCGGATGACATCATGCGGCAGGGCACTACGATGATGTAATGGTGTTACAGGATATCTGTGTGCGTGTGTGTGTGTGTGTGTGTGTGTGTGTGTGAGTGTGTGTGTGTGTGTGTGTGTGTGTGAGTGAGTGTGTGAGGATACGGAGTGTACGTGTGACGCGAGGCTGATGGCTGGCGGAGCCCTCTCTATGTGGGAAAAAGCAGAGTGACCTCACCGCAGGGATCTCCTCTGGCTGCGGGAGCTACACACACACACACACACACACACACACACACACACACACACACACACACACACACACTCACACACACACACACAAACACACATACACACACACACACATACATATACACACACACACACAGTCTCAGAGTCCACATGGCGGCACCTGACCCTCAGACTCCTCTCTCACACAACCCCCCCCCCCCCACACACACACACACACACACACTGCTGCAGAGCTACAAATGCGCTTATATTGTTATTTATTCCAAAAATATTTAGTTATTCTATATAACAGAAAATTATGTTCCTGTTTCTTTTTCTCTGGTCATTTGTAGTAAGACGGTGTCCCATGTTTAAAAGTCCATGTAGTTAAAAGTTTGTCTCCACCCATGTATTATTTATGTTCTGCATAGAACATTGGTCTCTCTTTATATCGATAGCCTACAGAATGCGAGGAACATAAATAGGCTTACAGTTAGTCTAAGAATTAGGCTAAGCTGCTTAGGTATGGGTGGAGCTGTATGGTCGAGGATGGAGAGAGTTGAGGGGTCAGATAAGATGATCACTGACTGATATGACATTTGATCGTTTATTTAGGTCATTTTGTGACTGTCCACAGGCGACACAGGTCTAACCATCTGACCACTTCTCACAACAGCATCATCCACAGCCACATTATTACAACAGCCCTGTGCGAGCCTTCATCCTCCACTCTTCCTCCAGGGCAATATTTGTGTGCCCAGAGACTTGTGGAAGGCAAATTATTGGAACTAGACATGGACAATTTCCCTCCTAAATGCCAAAGCACACTTGATCCCATTACACTGCATGTATCAATAGCAGCACCAGAGAGGAAACACAGGACATTCCTGTTTAGCCAGCATCTTGTTCAAAACAAAATGATCCTCCACCACTTACACTGGAGGTCACGTCCTCCATCTCCTTGATCTGGTAAAACTCACGCTTTCCTATCTTAATTTGTTTCAACATCACAGTCACAGTAAAATAAAGGTCATTTAGCTACCAAACCATGTACGGCACCATCAATTACAGGACACAAAACCACAATAACAGAACTGTTTTCAAAGAGAACAGCCTCATGTTCCCATGTACCTCAGCTTCCTAACCATCCATAGTCAGAGAGCACACACCCACTCTTCTGACAGGGACTTGGAGTGCAGCAGGAGAGCACACACACACACACACACACACACACACACACACACACACACACACACA
>NW_027468674.1:30982517-30997517 GCF_046254945.1 Alosa pseudoharengus | reverse complement strand
TGCTATAATTTCCCACTGTCCCTTGCAGCAACTCAAAGTGGGGGGCAGACAAAGTGGCTGTCACTCAGCTAGTGTGGGCTAATAATATGTACCTGAGCACACACACACACACACACACACACACACCCTTTTTCATTCACCCTCCCCCCTTTAATCTGTCTCTCTCTCAGGCATGATGGACACTAGCTACAGAGACTTGCTAGCAACTGAAACCCATAGGGCACTGAGCTGTGTTGTCTAACACAATGTCATTAACAAATCCGTGTAATTATTCCAGAGCAAACATGCCCAGGGACAAAACATAAACAAAACCAAAGAAAACAAACACATAAAGCATGTAGCTTGGCATGTAGCTTAGAGGACACACGATGAGACGGTGTGCACCTTGCGGCGTGTTCCAAAGCACCAGCAGAGAATGACCGAGCAGTCAATACGCCTTGGAGGGGTCTTTTTTTTCAACCTCATGCCACTCAAATGGAGCTCACGTGTGACAACTGCTGACACACACACAAAAAACATTTCTCCAATGTCCCCACATACAGTGAAAACCTTTACCAATGTTCTAGCAGAGGAGCCAGGCGCAGCGCATATCGGAACATAGCACCTCAGATCAGGACAGATCGGAACACGGCATAATGGAGCGAAGCAGAACAGGACGGAACGCGCTAGCAGCACTCAGAGGGAGAGGAGGACTTGGAAGGGCTGTCCTCTCAGTACTGCTTGTCTAAATGAGATCACAAGTTCGGCCTGTTAAAATGGAGAGGGAGGGAGAGAGGGAGAGAGAGAGAGGGAGACAGATGGAGAGAAAGAGAAAGGAGAACAGAGAGATGGAGAGAGTGATGAAGAGAGGCGTGTGAGGTGGCATGTGAAGAAGGGCACAGACTGCTGTAATTCTTTTTCCAGCTCACTGAGAGACAGACACAGTTAACAGGGCTTTTAACAGCCTTCTCTCTCACACACACACACACACACACACACACACACACACACACACACACACGTATGCAAAATAAGAAAGACACTCCATAAGGGACACGTATAACGTTATGATTAATCTTTCATTGATGGAATTTAAAATAGATGTTTGTTTAGTAGGCATTATTCTTGGCTACTATTCACCTAGATCTCTGTGTCGGATTGTGTAAGCATGGAAGATGTGTGTCTGTGTGTGTGTGTGTGTGTGTGTGTATGGGGGATGTGTATGTGCGCTTGCGAGTATGCAATTGTGTATGTGTGTGTTTATGTGTGTATGTCTTCAGCCTGTTTAAAGACCCTCCCATAGGCTGCGGTTTCTAGAGTGAGGGACTGAAATATTACCCATAAATCCTAGCGTCGGAGCCACATCCAATCAGGATAATGGGGCAAGAAGACGTGCTGTCATCCAAATGATGATGTCATCGCCACATTACACCCTGCCAGCCACCACTGGTGGGTCTGTGTGTTTGTATGTGTGTGTATGTGTGTATGTTAGTGTGTGTGCACGCTGTCCTTTTTCTGAAAAAGAGTGGATGGCTATATGCATACTTGACTGTGTTCCTAAAAATGTGCGCGCGCGTCTCAGAAAAAGAGAGGGTTTTATGTGTGCGGTTAGTGCTGGCTTAATATGGGTGTGGGATTCTGTATTGAATTTCTTCACAACTTTTCTTAAAATTGCCACGTTTCCAAACAGTGACAGCCTTTGCAGTCTACAGACATACACACACACTAAAACCAACCCTCTCTCTCTTTTATACACACACACACAAACACACTTTCTCTCTCCCTCTCAAACACACAGAGATAGTGTTAGAGAGGGAGAGAGTGAGAGAGACAGAGAGAGAGAGGGAGAGAGAGAGAGAGAGAGAGAGAGAGAGCTTATAATTGCTGAAGATGAATGCTCATAATGAGTAATGGATCAGCGCAGATGACCTGGTCAGCATTTAATCTCCTCCCGGGTCATTCCTTACAAATACCACAGCCATGGCTCTTCACATTCTGTTTTGATGGCCGTGCATTTAATGAGTACTACTCTGTCATGAGGCAATTACAGTACATTGAGGAAAATGATCTATCACGGGCCACGGCAAATTCCTTTCATTTCATTGCATGTGGCTGAAATGAGACATGGTGATTGGCTGAAATGAGACATGGTGACTGGGAGATTGATGGCTCTCCTCTGACTGACTCCGCGGCGCGTCGCGTCTCTGGAAAGCAGTGAGGCTGTGGAGAGGAATGCACTGTTTTGGTTTCAAGGGCCGGCCACATGCGCAGCGCTGGTTTGGCTGAAGGGAACGTTCAAAATGCCAATATACGAGATGCCCGCTGCTGCTGCTGCTGTCGTCGTCGGGCTGAGCGGAGCGGGTGAGTAGAGGTGAGGGAGCAGGGAGACGGGCGATGGGTGGGGGGGGGGGTGGGGGGGGCTGGCGCTGGGTCAGATGCGGAGACGGGTCCTCATCAAGGCCGGGGCGGCCGAGCCAAGGCAGGCGGGCTTCCCCAGGTGGCGTCATTAAAAGGTAAGTTGTGAGAGGCACGCCGCGGGCAGGACCCGAGCCCTCAGTCTCCAGCTGGCTCCGCTGACCGTCTTTAGTGAGAGGTCCACAGACACTCTGGGGCTGCTCCGACACAAACACCTTAATGGAGCACCGAGGCCCATTAACACCTCTCACCACTGGGGAACGCAGTGGGACTCCACACCAACCTATGTGTCCCAGGATTAGGATTTGATTGACAGTTACAAAGATAGACTGTAAGATAGGTATCTGATAAAAATTATTTATTGATCAATAGATCAATCAGCATCTACATACTAGATAGATAAATAGATAAACAGATCAATGAGCAGATAGATATGTTTTGCTCCAGTCTTGGCTTCCACACTGTCTATCTGTCTCGCTTTCTTCATCTTATGAAAACAGGATGTGGTGAAATAGTGGAATATTTCCACTGAGCATGCATGCACAATATATGATCTTGTGACTGTGTGTGTGTGTGTGTGTGTGTGTGTGTGTGTGTGTAGGCGCTAGTGTGTTTGATTTGGGGTTGGGGGCTGGAAGGGGGCAGGCAGACAGACCAGAGACAGTCTTGTGGGGGTGGGCCGAGTCACCGTGGTAACAGGCCGACGGTGACATCACAGCATCTCGTCTGAAAAGACCAGATCTGTTTTTAATTTCAGCTCCGTCCTGCTAAACTCCTGCAATCATCTCACACACACCTCGCGCAGCATATACAGAGTAATTACTCTGCACGCACACACGCGCACACACACACACACGCACACACACGCACATGCACACGCACACACATGCGCGCGCACACACACGCACACGCACACACACACACACAGACACGCACATAGCATAGCAAAGTACACATACACTTGGAGCAGACCCTTAAAATGCCTCTGCACATACTGTAGGCACACACATGCAAATATGTGAGAGATCAAACATGAACCTTTAAAGACTACATTTCCACTCAGTGCTAATGAGCATAGCTGACCTCATATCAGAACATCAGAGTGAATTACACTAATGAGGTTGTGTGTATATATGTGTGTGTGTGTGTGTGTGTGTGTGTGTTTGTGTGTAAGGGAGAGAGTGTGTGTATGTCTAAGAGAGAGAGAAAGAGAATGTATATATGTGTGTGTATGTGTGTGTGTGTGTGTGTGTGTGTGTGTGTGTGTGTGTGTGTGTGTGTTTGTGTGTGTGTGTGGTGTGTGACTGTGTGAGTTTGACAAACAGCAATTTAGATAGGGAGAGACAGTGAAAATACAAAAAGCTACAGTTGCCATGAACACTTTAAAACTAATCATAAAACACTTTTTTATCTCTCCAAACTCAACACATTTTAGTCCCATTGATTTGGGAACTTTCCTTCCAAAATGGTTCTCTGTAGGAGTTCATTTATCTCCAAGTTCACTAAAGGACTCTGCAGAATACTGAAACTGGGTGGTAGCTGAGCACGGAAAGAATGGTTCCATCCCGAGCCTGGACAGGTATGCATTTGACATCTGCACCAGTGGCACAGAGGTACTCCGCCTTGTCTGAACAGGACGAGCTCTGCAGGTAATAAATCATAGTCTCGGGCACCCATTCAAGAGATACTCGCTTCCCCCCGCAAATAATGTAATTATAACCAGCTCGATAACGCTACGTGCCACAGTGAACACTTCTCAAAAGCTGCGGCTAATTAGCATTCAGGACAAACTTCTGCGGAGGATTTCAAGGCGGCCTCTTGGATGGTTTCAGCTTCAAAAAGAAAAAAAAAACAAGATGACAGCGTGGGCCCGGACCGAAGGCTACATCTCTCTCACTGCGGATCCTTCTGGAACTGCTCACAGGGCTGCCGCAGTTCTCCTCCACTATCAAACAATTCACAAGTGCGAGTGTTTTTTGTGAGCGGAACCGAGCCACGCGTCCTCTCTCTGACTCGGAACCCCATGAGTTACGAGCGGGTGCCATTCATCTAGAGTCACAAACTCATCCATCATCGGGTGTGGAGATTATTAGCTCCGTATTTCATAAGTCGAGGACGGACTCCGCACTTCCTCCAGAGGTCCAAGTTTCTGACAGAGTCTGCGCGCGAAACAAATGTCACGGGTTTGCTGGAGAGCACAGCCAGGGGAACAGCCAATGGCAGGGGCCAAGCTCCGTCTCTCTTCTTGTCTCTTCTTTAGTAATAGCGCTTATCAACTTCAGTTCACCCAGTTCATCATCGCGCTCAAGGGAGAGAGAGAGGGAGAGAGAGAGAGGGAGAAGGAGAGAGAGGGAGAGAGAGAGAGGGAGAAGGAGAGAGAGAAAGGGAAAAAGAATGAGCAAGGTCACGGAATGTGGAGTCGGGAGAGAGATTATGCTGTGGATGTGGGGTGTTTTTTCCCTAAATTGATCGTATTTTCTTCGAGGTTAACGGGCAATGTCCATATAAAAACATAAGACCCCACACACACACACACACACACACACACACACACACACACACACACACACAAACACAAACACACACATTCACATTCGCCCACACTGTAGCTGTGGCCTGTTTTGTGCTGTTGTTTTGTTTGCAATTGCTGTGGTCACTAGATGGGGATCTTCCTGTACCAGTAGACTTCCTCTCTCCCCTCTGCTAGCCCCCTCTCAGGCGCCGGAGTGTGCTGGGGAATTGTGTGTGTGTGTGTGTGTGTGTGTGCGTGTGTGTGTGTTTGCGTTCTATGATTCACTAATGGGGTTTGGCCTGCTGTCATTGGGAGCAAAAATATGAATGAGATCCCCCTCCAATCTGCATTTCACCACTCCATCTCTCTCTCTCTCTCTCTCTCGTTCTTTCTGTTTCTCTCTCTCTCTTTCACTCTCTCCCCCTTTTGAAATATGTGTGGAACAGTCAGTATACTAGACCTGGTCTACTGCTGGGTTTGAGGTCATGAATGTTCTAGTGGTGAGTGTATGTGTGTGTGTGTGTGTGTGTGTGTGTGTGTGTGTAGGGGTCTGCTGCAGGCGTCTGAGGGTGAAATTTTCCCACAATCCTCATGTCTCCCCGCCACTGTGTCGCTAAAGCTCAGAGACCTATTTATTTACCAAACCACTGAGTGTGTGAGTGTATGTGTGTGTCTCTCTGTGTGTGTGTGTGTGTGTGTGTGTGTGTGTGTGTGTGTGTGTATGTGTGTGGGTGTATATGTAAGCATGTGTGCGTATAAGACTGTTTGTGTGTGTGAGAGAGAGTGTGTGTGTAATAGACGGTGTATGTGTGAGTTATTCAGAGTCATTTTCTGGTATTTATAATAAATTACATGCTTTCAGGGCAGAAAGGGGGATGAGACAGAGGAAAAAAATTCATAGGGTTGAAAAAATTAGTGGGTTTTCAAAAGTGCTAGGACGTGATGAGTGATGCTTTGCCACAGTCTGAGACAGGGGAATAATAGTCCTTTTTCAGTCAAACCACCACTCTGCCATTTGCTACTGAGCTACATCAACCAATCAGCAGCAACTGTTAAGTCATGTGAAGAAAAAAATGTTGATACTAATTTTGGGGGTTAAAGAGGTAGTATTACAGAGTGTTATTGTAAAACTAGAAAGTTACCTAACTAATACCAAAGGCTTGCCTTTTTTGCATAGTTTGCACAAGCTACTTAGCTGGCATATTTCTGTGATAGTTTTGGCAATGTCACGCTGTAGAAAATCTGATTTTGGGGGTTTTATGGGTTTCTGAGTCAGAAGCTTCAGTGAAGAGCCTGGAAGGACACATCATGACACACAATAAAAACATCTTTATTGATGTCCTGTGCCCTCAGGATTGTGTGTGTGTGTGTGTGTGTGTGTTTGTGTGTGTGTTTGTGTGTGTGTGTGTGTTTTTAAGAAATATAACCTAACTTCAGGCACACATAACTTGAGGCAAGATTTCAGCACAAACCCCCAAGTCACCGTGAAGTCTGGAGCTATTATAGACATCTATGACTTAATCAGATATTGAAACTTCCATTAGTCCATGTCATCTGTTACTACAACCAAAATTGTCTTCAGGGAAAGAATAGGGACTGACTTAAACTGAGCTGAACTCAAAGCACCCAATTCAATCTTCCTGGAAATACTGCTTTGGTGTTGGGTTAGCCTTCACAGTGCAGATGAATATAACTGTCACATTAGTGAAATAATAATAGCTATGTCAGTAACATGTTAATTGAACCCTATGTCATAAGACCTTTCAACCATTCAATCAAAAATACATTAGATAATCTCTTTTGATCAACATCATAGATCCCCTACGAGTTAAGAGAAACTCTCAGGCCCAGAAAGGGCCAGACTTCTGTGATGTGCCCCAGGGGGTCATTAGCCTGTGGACAGGGGTAAGGTGAAGGCTCTCTAATGGAAAGGTCAATTTTTTGATCAACTAATGTATTCTGTAAAATTAAAATAGGATAAGGCCTGTCAAAACTAGATGTACCGCATAGCGGTACAAAATATGACCGCCGCTCAGTCCTGTACATCCATTCAGCGAAAATAAATCATATTAATGAATTTGTCTCCATCTTCTACTCCATCCCCCACTCTTGAAACTTTTGTGTATGCTTGATTGGAATGTGTGTTTGCGGGCCGCACACAAAGTAGCCTACTGGCGCTGCAAAGGTGAATAGATTTGTAGCACTTGCCAAAAAATTTGTAGCATTGTTATAAAACCTTTAAAATATCTAAACAATCACAAGTAGGGCAGTTCATCACAGTCCATCCATTGCAACTGGACTGATGAAAGGTACACCTGTAGGCTACATTGTATTTGGGAAAAGCAGAAGGTAGCAGCATAATGTATTTATTTATTTATTATTAAACAAAACAATCCCTGTCAGTTCCATGCAGTTTTCAACAGCTATCAAGAAGAGAGGTCATGTCATGGATTATTGTGAATGTTTCTTCTTCTACATATGCATAAGTTTAGTCATCTAGTTCATATGATATTCAGCTTTATTGTCAATGCACAAATTAAATACCAGTAGTCTAAAACAAAATGCCGTTTTACCCAGTGGTGCAAATAACTGACATACAAAAGGGCCTTCATGAAATGCGTTGCTAGACTGTTCATACACATTTTAACGGACCAAGTTGAAGAGCTACTGTCCGTTATTGTTTGTGCAAATAATATGCTGATTCATGTTCCCTTGCATTTTGCAACTATGAGGTCCATGGTTTCGCCAGACCAAGCTCAATCTTTTAAGAAATCGAAAAGGAATCGCCGGCAGATCAGGCTGAGTTCACCCAGCCTAGTCCATGTTAGGCGCCCGGTAGAAATATTGTTTAATTTTGCGATTGAGATATCCACGCACTGGCGCCCCCCCTGCGACGTGTTCGTCCCCGGTTTCAGAGCTATTCTAAATGCAAAAATGCATAGAGGGAGTTATGACAAAACCGTGACTGTTAACAAACTATAAGCTATATAAAGTAGGCCCTATGCTAGGCCTATTACACAACATAAATTGTCACTAGGCTATTCTGGCGACCCAAATAAAATCTCCTTTGGGAACCAATGGCTTACAGTATCATGCGGACTTAAGCTGCCTCCTCTTGGCGAAAAGTTAATAGTTTTGCATATCAGTAGTAATACATTTCACGCAGCTGTGTGAATCAAGGAAAGCGACACTTCTAAATGGAACCCAACCCACTGTACAGTAGCTCAAGGTCTGTGGCTAAAGCAGCCATAATGAAAGCGTTATCATTGTTTGGATACTTCACACACACGTGTTTTTTAATCGCATAAACTACTACTACCAAGCTGGAATCAAATCACATCGACTCCCCTCTCACACCCTAAACACGCACTTCGAACAAACAAAAAACGTCTCAGTCTCACGGTATAGCCATAGGCAAAACTGTATTGGACCGGTGTAACGTTGGTACTAAATCATCCATTGCAAATAATGATTTTTGTAGCACGTGCAACAAATATGTGTAGGTACAGCCCTGCCCTGGATACATCTCTCAACGTGCGCTCTAAAACCTTTGGTTTAAATGGAGATGTAGATCACTCGTATCACGGGTGCGTTAATAAATCTACATTGCGGCGAGTTGACAAATTATTCACTTTGACGAATTTATGTAGTTTCAGTCCTAGTTACTTTACTTTGAGCCATGCTCTTCCCTACTTGAATCACCTTTGAAAATAGAGGATTGAAGTAGCCTATATGGGTGTTTGGGAATCAACGTTGACTCAGATGTTTTTTGAGACTTTGAGCTAAATGTCCAAGCCCGGTGTTTAGGATGCATCATAGACAGGTTATCTTTCAGGTAGCCTATATTTTCCATCAGAAAACCATCACGTAGCGAACGTGTTGTGGCTAACTCACGTAGCTCCTGTTAGTAGCCTAGGATATGGTCATAAGCAAATGAGATGACAGATGCAATTAGTGCAATTTTCTTGGTAGCCTATAACCGCATTTATGGTTTTCTACAAATACATCAATAATCAAATTGGCCTCCATCACTCAACCAATGATAACGGTAACATTATTTTACCTACTCTAGGCTATTGATATAATTTAAGATTAACGTAGCCTACCTGCAGTAAAAACCAAGCATGTCCGATAAACATTCTCAGATTTATTTCGGCTTCAAGAAGAAATGGGAATTACATGTCATGCAGAAATCATCCTACCCTTATTAGACGTTCTCTGCGGTAAACTACAGTCTTGTCCTTGTAGGAAGTGTAGTGTCTTTCTAACCCACTTTAGATTAACGCCAATACTGGAAATGCAGCCAAATTATTATGATGAATATTTTTGGTTTTCCTTTAATCCTACTGAATTTGTAATTATGTATCGGCTGTTGTAATTGCCGATACTGATGGTATGTGCGTACCTGTGTGTGTGTGTGTGCGTGTGTATATGTGTGCACCACCATCTACAGGCCAATGAGTGTACAGTCACTAAATGTACACATAACTTAATTTTTTTAGACCCCCCCATGGATGAAATTCTACGAAACTTGGTATACCCCCAGAGAATGTCAGGTTAATCATACACATAAAATTTGGTGCAGTTCTGAACATCTTAACTGAAGAGAGGGGCGATTAAAGCAGAATGATATTGCATTTTCATTTTTTACCGGGGGGGTGCAAATCACAAATGAGTGATTATGGTCTAGGTTGATGTGGGCCCTTGAGACCAACATACCATAAAAATGTCTTCATCCTCGGTGCCACGGTTCAGGTAGTTATTTAGGAAAAACTGCATTTTTTGGGTTTCGGGGGGCCCAGCGCGGGGGGGGGAGTGGCCTCCGGGGACCAAACGAAATTTTTCCGTAAAAGTCTAGTGGGGCTACATACCCACCAAATTTCATGTGCCCCGGTGGTTCGGTGTCCCGGGTATCATTGACCAAAAATTCAGGAAGTAGATGACGGGAAAAAAAAAAAAAAAAAAAACTTTGACAATCCCTATATGACCGCTTCGCTAGCGGCGGTCATAATAACATTTTATTGTTGGAGGATATATTGTCTCAGAAAGTACTAAAGTACTACGATAAACACTATTATGGTCATAGGCTAATGTAACAACAAGGCCTCTCTCCACCTGCAACTGCATTTTTTGTTCCCAGCTCAAACACTGTGATTGGGTTACACTGCTGAGAGATGCATCTGCAACAGCAGAAGGAATATGCTTTGAAGGCACTATGCACGACTGTATAACTTCAAGGCAAGCCTTTAAGTAAGGCTAGATATTTCAGATATGTATATTTTAGGACATCTCTTTAACCACAAACAGGGGCGCTGCTAGAAAATTTGGGCAATTTGACAGACAATAATTCTGGGCCACTTGACAATAGTATTATCGAGGGGGCTCTCTGAGGGGCCCCTGTCAGTGGCTGGGCCTTTAGAATCGTCCAAACCTAACCCCCCCTCCGCCCCGCCACCCCCAGCGGCGCCCCTGACCAAATCTGCAACAAATATAATGAAGACCATGCTAATGTAAGTAAGTTGGGCGAGTTTGAGGTCTGCAAAAGTTATTGTCAATATTTTCATAGTGTATATTGTGCAATAAGTCGATAACCTAATCATTGTGATAGGCCTAAGTAGGATAAGAAGTATTGGGTCATTCAATGAAACAGGTGCCTTTTCCACTATAAAATTTTCAAAGTTTTTATCAAAAATTAATATCTGCCCACCTCAGGCATACATTTTTTTTCCACAATGAAATATATCCAATAGCGGTTAAGTTATTGACTTAACATACATGCCTTCAATTAGAAATGTAATTTGCTTAGAAATGATAGTGTTAAATAAAAAAATAAAAACTAGACTGCATTTCCGGCGGGAACTGCGAAAGTGTGCTTGCCCTGGTCCGGTCACCAACGTGAGCAGACAGTGGCATACGCTATGCTGAACCTGGCTTGATCCAGGCATTGTAACAGTGCCTTTCAGTGTTGGAGCAGTGGCAATATCTCAAAAGCTCTAGGAGAGGGCTATTCAACTATTGGCTTGCGGGTTGAATGCGGTTCGTTGGATTTTACCTTTGGCCTGCCTTCGAATTTAGCTTCTATGACTGAGATTGTTTTTTGAGCCTGGGGTTGTTTTGAGAGCCTATTGATGTAGCCTATCTCAGATGTATCTCAGAATAAAGGAATACTTCATATTACTCTAAACCTCCGTCTGTAAATCAACTGTATACTACTGTCTACATTGCACTATAATTCTTGACCTGTCTCTGTATATTTCATCACCTTTCTATACTTTGCCTCACATTGCAACACAGCTCAGATCTTTGGTAGCTATGAAGGCCAGTCGTTCTAAATGGATGGTTGCTATGGCCAAAGGCTATACTATCCCATGGCTGAGCAAGGATTTCATGATTGGGCAGGGCTGCCCAGAGACATTGTGCATACTTGGAAGGCATTGTGATAGAGGTGCAACTGCAAAGGTGAAAGGTGGCAGTTACCAAATACGGGTGGGTGGTTTGCCAAATGCTGGAAACTTTTGGAATATTTCTTTTTTTTTTTTTAGCTTATGCACCCTCACATTGGAGTCCCGAGTTCATATACAAAATTTGGTATCGATATGTGACAGTGTTCCTAAGATATGGACGACTTCCTGTTTCGGTGCTTCGCCGCCGATTTCGTTTGGCTGTGACGGGCAAACGCTTCTGAAAATCAAAAATCCTTTCTGTAACTGTTGTGAGGCTTGGTCCAAGGATCATGTACGTCAAGTTTCGTGAAGTTCGGACCAAATTTGTGACCTGTGAAACTTTAGTTTCGCTTTCTATTCAATCCAATATGGCGGAAGAATGACAAGGGTCAGTGACATCATTTTCAATTTCCACACTACACCGGTTCCGGCCGGACGTTCCAGAGTTGGACCGGTGGCGATATCTCAAAAGGTCTTGGAACAGGAGCTGGCCAAAAATCGGGCTTACAGGAATAAGAAAACTTAAGAAGAACAATAAGTGTGCTGCTTTCAGCGAGCACACTTAATAATATTAGTTAAAATAATAGTATATAAATAAAGTTGACTTGACTTGACTTAAAACTGTAATTAAAAACAGTTATTCCTGTCTAATTTGCATGACGGGGTGGTTGGATTA
The DNA here is from genome assembly GCF_046254945.1 of Alosa pseudoharengus. Classification (NCBI taxonomy): domain Eukaryota; kingdom Metazoa; phylum Chordata; class Actinopteri; order Clupeiformes; family Clupeidae; genus Alosa; species Alosa pseudoharengus. The sequence continues at coordinate 30,985,492 of NW_027468674.1, read as the reverse complement.
GGCTTGATGGAATCCATCATAGTAAAGAAAAAACAACAAATAAAAGACAGAATGTCAGAATTGTTGTGCTTAGTTTCTTGGGTGCTCTACAGGCAGACATGATTTAAAATTGTCTTTGTGAATTCATTTCAAGTAACAGTATGCTATTTACAGACAAAACAAGTTAATGAGACGAGTTGATTTGGAAAAATAACAAAAGTTTGCTCATTTACATGGTGATATTTTAGATGTAAATATCATGTAAGTCAACCCGGACACATGGAAATGGCCATGCACTATGTTTTTAAAAATAGTGTAATACTCTTTAAGAATAGTATTTGCTTTTGCAACAAGAACCCCTTGAATAATTAGCTTTAGGCTTTAGAAACCCACTTTGCCTTATGCATCTCATCAAATGTTGTGGACGCAAATGGCACATAGATTCATAGATTCAGGGTTAAATTTGTAGATTGGTTCATTTGTTTATTGTTTACAGTAGAATGTTTACTAAGAGTTACTAAGAGTTTACTGTTTAGGGTTTTGTTTTTGTGTTAAGGGTTGTGTTAGGGGTGTAAAAACATTGTAGGTTTAGTGCATAGGGTGATGGCGTATTGTTTAAGAGTAGCTTCAGTTCAATATTAATTATATAATACACTTAAAAATGACTCTGAAATATTAGTTCTTGGGCAACACTTATTCTGCAAGTCTTTTTACTTACAATGCTGGTGCATATTCACGTTGCCTCAGGAGGTAAGAAAAGAATCAGACATGTGAACTACAAAGTTCAAATTGCAATTTCTATTCAAAATCATTTAATCTCTCAGCTCTACAATAGGATTTAATAACCCACTCATTTCGATGTTCATTTTTTGTGGCACACCTGTTGTGTATTGTGCACTATCGTCACAGTTCATATACCAGAGCAAAAAAGCAATCTACAAGCTTTATTACTCCCATTTGTCATTTAGATCTCTTAATACTCCCCTCTTCCTTAATAGCTCTCTTTTGTTTGTTGCAGTGGATGGTGTATGTGTGTTGTCTCATATGTGGACCCCACCAACACATCTCCATTATATGTGAATTTATTGAGTAATAAAGAATTGTTATTAGTACGGTTAGGCTTAAAGTTTGTGAGTAGTGTAGGACTGCATGCAAAATTTAAATCAGGTTAGGTGTTAGGTTGTTGGGTTTAGATTTGATTGAGGATTATGGTGATGGTGGAGTTTTATCCCATAATAACAGTGTACAAAAAGTTCAGAGGAGGCCGTGGAGATAGTACGGACATAGATGGTAGCAGCCCCTGACAGATTCTTAGCAAATGTGTTTGGTAATGTTATGAAATAGTTCAGAGAGTGGTGGGAAGAGCTTGTGTGTATGAGCAAACCATCAGTCTCTGTGTGTGTGTTGTGTGTGTGTGTGTGTGTGTGTGTGTGTTGGGGTAAGGAGGTTTCTCTGTCTCTCTGAGTATGTTTGTGTGTTGGGGTGGGGGGTGGTTGGGGGGGGCGTGTTTGATTTCTTGCTGACTCTAGAGGAAAACCTTGGTTCCTTTTGGTCTAGACCTGGGGCCAAGTGTAGAGACAGAGACAGACAGACGCAGGGAGAGAGAGAGAGAGAGACAGAGAGAGAGAGACAGAGAGAGAGAGACAGAGAGAGAGGCTGAGAGGGGTAGAGAGAGAACCTAAGTGAGAGAGTGAGAGAGACAGGAGACACTCAACCTCACACCTTTCCTTTCCCACGGTATTTGGTTTGTTTACTCACAGGAGTCAGTAACACACACACATACACACACACACAGACACACACACGCACATACACGCACACACACACACACACACACACACACACACACACACACACACCTTGCAGAGACGATAACTTCTCTTGAACTGTTGCCCGTCATTGCAAAGGCCTTGCAGCATTCATTCATTTTTGATCAGTTTATTGATTGTTCCCTGCTTCCTGCATGGCTCCTGACCCCCGTCCCTAGGTCCCGTCCGAGTGATTTCTTCGCTTGACTGAGGTCCAGTGTCATGCCTGGAGGTAAACCTGACTCTGATGACCCTCTGGTTGGACACACTGTAAACCCATCTCCCCGTGTGTGTGTTAGGTGACAGACGCCGGCTATTCTGGGCACGCAGGGCTTCACATTCATGCTGCATCATTCTACTACTGGCACCCCCCCACCACCGCCACCAACCCACCCAAAACACACACACATACAGACACATACACACACACACACACACACACACACACACAAAGCACATACACAGTCTGTCTGATGCAGACATACACATATCACACACACACATGCACATGCATTGCACACACACACACACACACACACACACACACTCACACACAAACACACACATATAAACATGCACACATAAGAAAACACATATTCAGACACATTCACCCCCTCCTCTTCCCCATAAACGAATAATGCCAGCTGTCAAGCTGAAGAAGTAAAGCTACTGTAAATATGACACCATTTCCTTTCAGATACCATTCCAGAACTAACTCACTTGCATACCAACAGTGGTTCCTGCTGTGGGAGATGGCTTCCACATATGTTTGTGGATTTTTCAGTTCCCGACAACAGCAACATGGACAAACAAGACAGCACTTTGATTCAGGATGGTCATTTAGCTACAGTATGTGATCCAGGATGGTCATTTAGCTATGTGATCCAGGATGGTCATTTAGCTATGTGATCCAGGGTGGTCATTTAGCTATGTGTCAGCACTCTGCTTGGAAAACTTTGGTGCAACTTTCAGTTATTTTATTTCACTCATTAAAAGTCCCAAAGAGCTGTACAAAATGATAAGTAAGTACAAATATATAATGCTTACTCACTCTACTTCTGCACATGCTGTAGTTGAATTAATGGCTCATTTTAACAGTAATATGACACATCGACTCTGCTGTGCTATACTTAGGTCTGTACCTTGAACCTGTAGTCTTCAGGTCATACCTCAACTTCCTTACTTGGG
>NW_027468674.1:30940017-30965017 GCF_046254945.1 Alosa pseudoharengus | reverse complement strand
CAACAACAACCCCAACAGCAACAATGACAACAACAGCAACAGCAGCTGTAGCAGCTGCAAAATAATAACATGTTATTTAATATTCACAAACATTCATAAAGAAACCATTTACAGTCATTTCATCAGATGCACATGAGGAGCCTTTTTATCTCCTGGACGTGGTCCAGCGTCCATGTTCAAATAAACCCTCTACTTCTGTCCTCCAGACCTGTTGCTAAGTGACTCTATAAAATAGAGACAGAAGAGGAATCTGTGAGTGTCAGTGGTATGCCTCTGTGTCTGTGAGTGTCAGTGGTATGCCTCTGTGTCTGTCCTTCCCTGAATGTGGGGTGCAAGTGTATGTGTGAAGTGTGTGTAACCATGTGCATGTGTGTGCGCTTGTGTGTGTGTGTGTATGTGTGTGTATGTTGGCTTTTTGTTGTACTTAAGGACTTAATTGACTCATCACAGGGATTGACTGGCTTGAGGGTTCACTCACCTGGCTCTGTGGCTCCTAATTAGTATGTGATTAAATCTAAATTTCCAATTTCCACCCCCCCCCCCCCCCCCCCCCCCACACACACACACACAGACAGAGTAAAAGAAGATTATAATATGAGCACCACTTTTATCTCCAGAGAGCAGCTCTCTGACACGAGAGAGAGAGATGGAATGCTGGACAGAGAGAATAAGTAGTGGACAGAGAGACAGACTGAGGGAGTGGTGGCAGATCAGGGCAAGTGTGTGTATGCGAAAAGAGACACCGAGATAGAGAAAAATTAATCAAACTATACGTCATTCAGCCTTTAATCCAGAGCTGTCAAGAGACTGCTTGTATTAGTGTGTGTGTGTGTGTACAGTATGTGTGTGTGTGTGTGTGTGTGTGTGTACAAATATACTTGAGTCAGAAGATTAAAATGTCTTTGTCTACTTCTTTTGCCACCTCCTGCTAATAAACACAGACTTACAGATTACAGATCAAATCCACAGCTTTCCTCTAAAACATGTACCCTCTCTGGATCTAGACATCTGTCTTCTCTTCTCTCTCTCTCTCTTTGGAAAACACTGAAAGACGCCACACTGTAGAACTACAGCATATTCACACATTTCTCTACTCAATGCAGTCAGCATTCAACCATAAGCAGCCAACCCATAACACACAGAGCATGTACACAGTCACACCAAACTGCACGTGTGTCTGACTTTGATTACAGCGCGGCTGCTCCTGCTGCTGCATGCACCTCTCCCTATCTTGCCAAGACACATAAATATACACACACACACACACACACACACACACACACACACACACATACACACACCACACACAAACAAACACACACGGGAAATACAAACAAATACACACAAACACACACGTGTGTACCTGGCCTCAGCTGCTGTGTAACAGTAGCTTCCACTCCGGCGAGATTCTCTGCCTCCGCGGATCTCGTCTCGAGACCGCCGGCGGTTGAAGTAGTCCGTGAGTTTACCGAAACTCGCCATACTGTACGTATGTGTGTGAGGGTGTGTGTGTGTGCGTGTGTGAGAATCCCGCTCCTGTCATCTAACCACACCCCCTGACGGGTCCCTGCTTTACCTGGCTCTCCTCGTCACACATGCCCACACACACTCGCATCCTCTCGGGCAGTCTCCAGCAGGTGCACACACACACACACACACACACACACGCGCACACGCGCGAGGTTACAGAGAGAGCGCGCTAGGAGAGCGAGCCAATGCCGTGTCCTCCATGGCTAGCGTCTGCTCACGCACACACACACAAAAAAAACACATACACACACACACACACAGAAAATATATTGCGCTGAAAATAGCAGCGTTTGTGACTGCCTTGCAACCAACACAGCAGGAGCAAAATCCCTACTGCTCTCCTCTGCTGAGCGGGAGAGTGGGGGAGAGAGAGAGAGAGAGAGAGACGACCGTGTGAGTGTGTGGGGATGCATGTGTGAGAGAGACAGAGAGCGCGAGAGAAAGAGAGAGAAAGAGAGAGAGAGAAAGAGAAAGAGAGAGAGAGAGAAAGAGAGAGAGAGAGGGGGGGTTACTGAGAAGAAGGAGGGAGCACACAGCGTGAAACAGAAGAAACAGAGGGAAGCAAGCAAGAAAGAGTGACAGGGGGAGAGGAGGAAGAAATTACATTTTCTGGGCAAACAGTATTAGAGCAGCATCTGTGTTGCAGCGAATCTCATCTGCTCTCTCCCTCTAGTGCTCACTCTCTCACAACCTCTCCTCTCTTCCCCCGGCTCAGTCAATCCCTCTCTCTCTCTCTACTCCCTACTCACTCTCTCACAACCTCTCCTCTCTTCCCCCGGCTCAGTCAATCCCTCTCTCTCTCTCTACTCCCTACTCACTCTCTCACAACCTCTCCTCTCTTCCCCCGGCTCAGTCAATCCCCCTCTCTCTCTCTCTCCTCATTCTCTCACAACCTCTCCTCTCTTCCCCTAGCTCAGTCAGTCCCTCTCTCTCTTTCTCTCTCTCTCTCTCTACTCCCTACTCACTCTCTCACCTCTCCTCTCTTCCCCTAGCTCAGTCCCTCTCTCTATCTGTGATTTCTCTCCATCATTGTCTTTCCATCACACACACAAAAAACCATGAACATGAACACACACTCACACACACACACACACACAGAGAGAGAGAGAGAGAGAGAAACACACACAGCCTCTCTCCCTCTGCACTCAACATCAGAGAGAATAGAGGCACTGCAGAGGATGTGCAATGATAGAGTGTGAGAGTGAGAGAGGCAGTGAGGGAAACAGACAGGGAGAGAGAGAGAGAGACAGAGAGAGAGAGAGAGAGAGAGAGATAGAGATAGAGGGAGATAGGGAGTGTGGTGGGGTGAAAATGATAATGGGAACTGGCATCACACCTTTCAGTCGTCCATGACATCTTCCATCTTCCAAAGAGTGCTTCTCATTCCCATTTGTTAGCCACATTGGACATACAACCTTTGTAATATTTTTCATAAAATTATTTCAAATGACTTGAGTGTTTTTGTATTCAGTTCAACAGAGCATTGAGCTCTCATCCTCGTCTAAAGGGAAAGGCATGGCAAGTTCAAAGCCACATAAAATTGGTGAACAAGACAAGATTCTGTACTCACAGGCATTCACTAATACCTGCTACTCCCTCTACAGTAGCAAGCACTCTGTGTTCCGCAGTTGCACTTCCTTCCATCATTCACACATGTACACACACACACACACACACACACACACACACACAACCCCCCATACACCCAAACCCACACACAGAGTATCTGTGAGAAAAGCCTCTAACTTGGTTCACATCCATAATTAATGTGGACAGCGTGGGTTGCCAGATCCTCTCAGCGGAGACTCCCCATTCATCTTCAAGAGCTGATGCTTAAGGAATCGATAGAGCGCATGCAGCCATGAGCTTCAAGAGGAAGGGGAAGTCGGGGAGAGAGGACCGCAGGGCGGGGAGACACCCCGCTACTGACCGCTAGACTGCCCGCGCCTCACTGCTGATTTCTGCTCCCTCTCCTTCTCTTTCTTCCCTCTGTTTCTTCTCCACCTCCGTCTCTGTGTCTATCTGTGCGCTTTGCCTCTTTCTAATGAATTGCTCCCCAGGGCAGTGTGCCGCTGACGTCAGGCGGCAAAATCATCAATGAATGCACATTCACACACAAACACATGCACACACACACACACATAAACACACACACGCACATACACACACACACACACATAAACACACACACACACACACACACACACACACACACATACACACACACTCACTAAATTGGTCAGGGAACACGTGCTACTTTGGTGAGAAATTTTGCGTCACTGTGGCAAGTTGAGTAAGTGTGTGTTCCAGAATGTAAATTGATAGAGAGGTGAGGATTAGAGGGGCTCAATGATTTCTTTATGACTCATCCACCTAAGTGAGAGTGAGTGTGTGTGTGTGTGTGTTTGTGTGTGTGTGTGTGTGTGTGTGTGTGTGTGTGCATGTGTGCTTTTGTGAGATCATTTTGACCTCATTCAGTAATGTCTTGTAACTGCCAAGGCAAATAAAAACACACTTGATATTTCAACATTAATATGTCAATGAAGACGTTAATTTATAATATCCTGCAGTAAAAAAAAAAGAATAACTTTCTCTAAATGTTTACTGTGAAACGACAATCTATCTCCCTCTCTCTGCAAATGAGTCATCAATATGTTTTTGGAGTTTCTCTGTCAGTAACAATTTGGCCAATGTGTTTGTGCAAATACAGATCCACTCTCAACACAAACACCCACCCACACAGATGAACCCATCAATAGCGACTTCCCTGTTCCCTGAAGTGAGACTTCCTGCTCTAATCCTCTCATGATTAGTGACAAATCGATAGGTTGCGTTGGAGATGTGGGACTGTGCCCCTGGCTCTGTGTAATCACATACATTATGCTACAGTGCGTAGAGTACATGCAACACACACACACACACAAACACACACAGAGGGTGAGAGTGAGTGAGAGTGTGAGAGAGAGAGAGAGATGACACACAGATTTCTGATGTATGCTCACAGGATGTTAACAAGAGCGACCATTTATAACTGACTAACTCATAGTGCTAATTACTCATCTACCCCATGCACATTTGCCTGTGTTTATGAATGTCCCTGGTTGTGTGTGTGTGTGTGTTTGTATGTGTATATAGGTATGCACATGTGTGATGTATGTGTGCATGTATGTGTGTACATGAAGTCATTCACAGTTTGAGTTCAATATCCTGGATGCGTAGGTATGTTTGCATCATGGCTGCCATTTCTGGATGACATATATGAGTAGCACAAAACCTGCATGTGTGTGTGTGTGGGGGGGGGAGAGGGTGTGTGTCACTGGGATGACACATGTTGGGCTCCAAGGCTCACAGACAGATGGAAAGACAGAGAGAGGGAGACGGAAAGAGGAAGAGGACATTTGGGTGAAATGATGTCTTGATCATTTGTCATGTCATGATCCAAAAACCGTAAACAGCTGGGAGACATGAAGATTAACGCCCCCATACACACAAACACACAAAAACATACACACTCACACGCGTTACATACACACATAGTGTAAAGTCACCACAGCTAGCTATGCTGAGGGTATGCTGAGCATATCAGAGAAATGAAAAGCAAGGGGAGAGGGAGAGAGAGATGTTGAAGGAACAGTAAGGGAACTCAACAGATGAACTCTGACCTTTGACCTAAGAGGTTAGCCCCTGTGCTTTCATGTGCAGAAGAACACCAAAGATAACAGAGATCTGGATAAGGTAAACAAACAGAGAGACAGATTGCTTCTGTCACTGATGCTGCACCACTACACTATGTGTCACTAACCAAGCATAGCCATCTTCTTCCTCTTTCTTTTCAAAGCTGCACCATGGCAGATTTGCTTGTCAAGCCGTGCTGGCCAGAAGTTGGAAAACAAACCCCCGCATTTCTCACTCCCTGCCCAATGCAGCCCATCAACCTCTGACTAGATCAATTTGTGTGTTGGCACGCAACCCCAAACAAATCTAGCATTTGGTAAAGAATGTAGCTCTGCTTGAATTCAATCTCTTGTAGTAGGTTTCAACAGTGACAAAGGATACATTGTAAAAAAATATTTGGAAAGTGTGCTAGCCGGGAAGACAAGAGAGGACTGGTAACAAGGGGTACCTAATCTATTACACAACAATATCCATTTCCATGTTCCATAAGTATTAGGGTTTCTGCTTAAAAAAAGGTGATTATATTTTGAGAGAGGCCTCTGTGCTGAAAGACAATGAAAAGAATCTTGCATTGTCACAAATACATGCATACAGAAAGTATTCACAGCAATTCAACATTTTGTTATGTTTCAGACTCCTCTTAAAATGGATTCAATTCAATGGATTCAAATCACACAATACTCCAACACTCCACAAAAAACAGGTGTTTGGAGTATTTTGTAAATTTATAAAAAATGAAAGATTGTAATATTCCATTTACATAAGTATTCAGGTCCTTTTTTATGAGGCTTGTAATTGAGCTCTGGTGCATTCAACTTCTATCAATTGTCTTTGAGATGCTTCTACAACTTCATTGGAGTCCACCTGTGCCTAAATTAATTCACTGGACATTATTAAGAAAGGCATACATCTCTTTATATAAGGTCTCACAGTTGATGGTGTGTGTCAGAATGAAAACCAAGCCACGAGGTCAAGAGAACTGTCTGTAGACCTGCGAGACATGGTTGTGTGAGGATGCAGATCTGGGAAAGGACACAAGAAAAGTTGGAAAGTTTGGAACAACCAACAGTCTTCCTAGATCTGGCCACTCAGCCAAACTGAGTAATCCGGGACGAAAGGCCTTGGTCAGACAGGTAACCAAGGACCCAAATATGAATGATATCCAGAGTTCCTTTGAGAGGATGAGAGAAGCGTAAAGAAGGACAAACAAATCAGTGCAGCTCAGTGGCTGGTTTCTTTCACACACCACTTTGGGAATTGTGGCCAAATAGTTCAGTGTTCGTTTCATCAGACCAGATGATTTTACTTCTCATGGTGTGAGAGTCGTATTAATGCTTTTTGGGAAACTCCCGGCAAAAATGGCTTCCATCTGTCCACTCTACCATAAAGGTCTGATTGGTGGAGTGATGCACTGATGTTTGTCCTTCTTTACGCTTCTCTCATCCTCTCAAAGGAACACTGGATCTCATTCATAGTGACCATTGGGTCCTTGGTTACCTGTCTGACCAAGGCCCTTTGTGGTGTATTATGCATAGATTGATGAGAATAAAATGAATTGAGTCCATTTTAAGATGAGTCTGAAACATACAATAACAAAATGTGGAAAAAGTGAAGCGCTGTGAATACTTTCCGTACGCACTGTAATACCAAACAAGTTCAACTAAGTTTTGAGTCCCTTTAAAGAGCAAGACGTTTCCAGGGGAGCGCCGTCAGTAACGCTGCCAAGAGCAATCAGTTAGAATGCTTTGTAGAGGCCTTCGGGAGGTGTCTTGCCATTAAGATATGCTTTGGGCACATTCCAACCATAAAAGACTTGCACGCTTAAATTTTATTTTTTTATTAAATGAAAGAAAAACGAGTCAGACAGAGAGTGAGGAGGGTTGTGGTTAAAGATTTAGCATTTGGATAAATGCAGCAAACTAAACTAAAACCCAATTCCATTAAACACCTAATTTCATTAAAACACATCTCCCTCTAGTGACAGATAATGTAACAGACACAGATGAGTACACAACCTGATAAAAGAAGGTATTATTTATTAGTAATACATTATACAGCATTCTGTTATTGTAAATTCAGCTTGTAGCGTTCTTCCCATTAACACGTTTGCTGTTAGCTTGCAAATGTATTCTTGTCATTCACAGTGTGCTTCTATTATAATGCTATCCTAATTAAACCAGAGGTGATTCTAGAGACATACAGTGAACCCTTTGGAATTACCTGCATTAAGGTATATATGTGTCTTAAAATATTGTCCAATCTTCACCTGAATTACACTATTGAACAAAGACAAACTGTTTTCACTGATAACAGACATATTATTGCATTGTTCATCCATATTGAACACATCATTCAAACCTTCACAATGCTGGTTGGAAAAAGTAAGTACACCCCAAGTCTAATGGCTTTAATAAAAGCCTATTTCAGAAGTTCACAAATATGGAGTTCAATCAATAAAACAAGTTTGAACGTGTGGTCTAGAGTTACTTTAGCTAATACATAATAATACATTCATCAACATTTTGAGTTTGCTTTTCATGAGAAGCATACTCTGATGTGAACCACGCCTTGTAAGAAAAAGAACTCAGAATACATACAACAAAGAATTGTTGATCTTTATGAAGCTGGAAAGGGCTACAATGTAATCTCAAAGAGTGTAAATATTCATCAGCCCACATAAACACATTGTCATACAAAGAGATCATTTAGTACTAGTGTACTTAGACATGAGCACCCAGATAGGAGGACACCAAATGCACAATACAGAATTGCCAATAAGGTGAAGAAAAAACCATAGTAACAGCTCAACTGGTTCATATCTATTCATGAGTCATGAATCTGTTCATCTGTTCATCCGACGTCATAGGTTCAACAGATTTTTGGTTGCCACATTATTGCATTATGACTTAACCCTTAGAACCCTAAGCTGTTTTTAGGGCATTTTCACTACCTTTATTCATAAGGATTTATTCTGGTCATTGTAAGTGCCACACACACATATTATATATTGTTTTTTTCAGCAGAGTCTAGGCTATCCAGATCTGCCATCATTTCATGTATTAGTACTAGCATTGATTTTATTTTTAAAGAATTAAAATATAAAAATCTTATTATAAAATTTTTTTTTGACCTGTATCTCACCACAGCAAGCTCATAGCTGTACATGCATTCCATGTGTGTGTAGGGCAGACTGTCCTGAAACGGGCAATATAATTGCCATGTTGGAGGGATACTCTGGGGCTGAGCAATTTACAGAAATATGTGGTGTGTGATTTACGGAAATAAATGCCATTTTTTATTTAGCAATGAAAAATGACCATTCTGCGCTCCATATCTGTGACACGAACTGATCTGACCTGACTTGACCCAAGTTTGCCTGTTAGCATGTGTGACTATGGTGTATGCACACATGATGATTCTCAACTTTTTACTGCATTGCCATGAACAAAGTAAAGGCAAAGAAGGTGTTTCTTTGTTGAACAAATTGGGATGCAATGTGACCCTTGAATTGGATGCCATGCAGGAATTTGCTAGGATCTCAAAACCGGATTATGGACATGTTTTGCCATAGAGAAACAGACGATAGCGTTGGATTATAAACATGCTTTGCCACAAAAACAGACAAAAACGTGGGGTAAGTCCAGCTATATGAAGTTATTATTTTGCTGACACTTCGTCTGTTTTATAACCCAGAAGGATGTATTTGGTATCAAATGATAGCTCTGTGTCTCCTCTTTCATCTAACATACGTGGCATATATATCCGATCACGGGTCCGCGAGTAATTACTCCGAGAGTAATGGGTGTGCAGTGTTGGTTTGTGTACATGACGTTAATATTTTGCAGTCACTTCGTCTGTTTTTATAAGCCAGAAAGATCCATGGTACCAATGGATAGCCCTGTTTCTCCTCTTTCATCTGATATGCTTGCCATATCTGTGCGTACACAGTAAAAACAGAAGTGTTAATTTTACTCTTTAAGAGTTGAATTTAACTCTGTGTCAGATAACATTTGGTCCCACCCTAAACTAGTGTAAAATTTACTCTGTAGCCAGTGTAAGATTTTCAGAGTTAATTCTACTCAATATTGTGTAAAAATCAACAATGACCTGTGTAAAAATATTTAACACTGTAGTCGAATTACACTGTTAAGAGTAATGTGATTACACTTTATAGAGTTAATTTAACTACAAATTTACTTAAAAAAAAACACACTTTAAAGTGTAATAATATTTACTTTTAATTTCTCTACAGTGTTATTTTTAATGTAAATCTTATGATGTGGTGTTACTGAATTACAATAATGAACTAATATCTAATGAAAAGAGAAAAACAAAAACACAAGATGACAGCACCAGCATTTATTGTAAATATGTGAATTCACATTGCAAACACATTGCCCTCTTGCTTTGTCTATAAAAACTAAAATAATAACACTTAAAAATAAAATACTACACAATGCTTACCAAAGAAAAGACAAGGACTTCCTTGGTCACTTTCGATTTTTTTTTTGTGCTTGCAAAGAAACATCAACTAACGCACAATTCTTGCACGCAACTTGACAACTCTTGGAGTCTCCTTTGTTTCCCCCAGATCAATGGTATAGATAGTTGTTTGCACAAAAGTGTAAAAGCTGCTCAAGGAAGAACTGTACGACATACCAAAGACACATAATGGGCTTTAAAGAGTTCGTCAAAAGCTCCCACTGAACCTGTTGCCTTGCATTGAAGCGCATGCTTGTCAATCACAACGAAGTAGGAGTGAATGCTGCTCTGTGTGGATCCCTGGGCGAGAAGGTAGGGCTGAGTACTTTGGGTGATGTTGTCTAGATGCTGCTGCACACTGGTTCCAACCTACAACAAAATAAATTCAACAGAATTGTTTTAGTAACTAATCTCTAACAATAAATCAGATCACCTCAAACTGTGCATGAGATTGAAGTGATAGGAAATATATATTTTAACAACTGCCAAGCATACCTTTTGAAATCTGATGAGCTGATCTATAGCTTGAGATGCAGACATCTTTCCCAGACTCTTTCGACCTTGTGCAGATGGTGGTAGCAGATGTAGCAGCAGCAAGATGGCAGACATGTCACTGTCCCAGCCTACAAATAAGTAAAGAAACATCTGATTAACATTATGCCATAATAGTATTCAATTATCAACTTGCACAATTACCAAAATGTGTACTGCAGACCTACATAATCAACAATATGAAGTAAAAAGGTTTGATTCTTACCATTCTCAACTTGCGCAGCTGACTCAGCATTGTGCATCAAGTCCAAGAGTTCTGTGGTGGGTACAAGTCCATGGCTCTCCTTTATTACTTTTGCTTTGAAAGTGGTTGGCCACCTCTCTAAGAATTTGTTGGCTGTGGTCTCACCAAACAGAAGTCTGAAATCTTGTTCCACCTGCAATGCAACACACATAGACATGAGTGATGAGTGATAACTGATGCTGCATTGGATATATTAGTGATGCAGCGAACTGAGATGTCGTACCAGTCCTGGTGTGTCCAGAAATCGTGGAAAGACCAATAAGACATCTGATGATTTGTTTTCATCATTGACCATTGCTTGCCGATAAATGAAGGTCGTTTTCATCATCTCATGGACAGTGTCTTCATCAGCAGAGTGTCTCAAAACACTAATAGCTGCTTCCACATCCTCATCAGATGGCACTTTGTCAAAGGTGAAGGGTTGTCGACCATGGCCTGGCCCACCAACTTAAGACAAAATACAATGTCAAAGACTTTCTGCACAATCCACAAATCACCAACATCATTGTTACTGATCAGTAAACATACCTTTTGGAGATTTGCTGACTGAAGCGCATCTTTCCTCTGCAGTTTTTGTTTGTAAGGTCTTTAATCGCCATGCAAGGTATCCAGAACCACTCTTCGGATCGTAGTAATGCTCCTATGTGATTATAAATACATTACACACAAAAGAGTACTACAACAGTTCAGAGACGTGCATAATGTTGCAATGGCCCTTATACTTACATATCATGTTGTGAGTATGGGTCTTCCAGATAGGGAAACAAGGCGACTATCCCCTGGGCATAAGTCACTCCGACACTTTAGGGGGGTGATGTCCTAGCATATGAATTCAAAGATAACATCTTTCAATTGATATTGTACAACCCAATTTACATTACTGTTACTGTAAATAATAACAATGTTTCTTTCAGCCCATCTACATATGTAATGCTTACCCATGTGTTTCTGTCATCTCAGCAGCAAGTATGTTAATCATCTGTCTTCTGGTGGCATCTGTCAAAGATTTGTTTTTTGCATAATGAGTTCACCACCAGGCTTTGATGTTAGAATTTCTTCAATCAACTTTAGGTGGAATAAAATGCAATTTTAGTCATTTTAAAACCATATGTAACACTGAAAATAGTTATTTAAAAAACACTTCCCATGATATGATACAACATTCAGACTGGACTTAGCAGCAATTTCCACTACCTACCGTTTTTGCCTTATAGTTTATTCGGCATGGCCTTTTAGGATGGCTTTGTTCACCAGCGGCTGCTTCTTCATTAGGGTCACACAGAGAGAAATTCTGAACGACGGTGTCATCAGATGTTACTAAGCATGATGATTGAGAGGCAGCTGTTAATTTGTATAAAACATAGAAATATATTACATGAGGCTGTTATTTTTAAGACGATAAATGTTCTCATTCCAGCCTTTAAACTAAATAAACACATTTCGAAATTGTCTGAATGAGTACCAAGTCCTTCATCGCCTAGAATGATACGAAAGGTTCCAGGTGATTGCTTCAATACTTCTTCAAAAACCCCTGAGTCAACTTCTGTGTCAGACTGGTCATACACCTTAATGTCTGGCTGTCTGCTCTCTGGTATGTTGAATTTTAGGCAAACTGGTTCAAAAAAAAAAGAAAAAGGGAAATAATTAAATGATGGTGATCCCCATGTTTTTCCTTCTTGCAAGAACCAAAGGTCAAATAACAATTATTTAAGTTAGCCTCATGTATTCACAAAAATGTTTAAAGACAAAGTTAACTAGTTCTCGTAATATAATAGGTTAATGCTGTACTCTTGCAATAGAGTGAGATATTGCTTTAATCTAATGTAGCCTACTCACCTTCTTTCAAGAAAGCATCAAATGTTGGTTCAGACAGCTTCACATATTTTTGCTCTCCCCTGAACTGAACACGCAAAAGCATTGTGCACCTGTTGAGAGGTAAAAATATATATCAAAAATCATAATTTAAGCTAGTTCAACTAAGAGAGTTACCTATTCGTTTTTCTATGCAAAATAGAGTACACTGTAACTACAAAGGTTACAGAAGGCAAAGTCGTGCTGGTTGAATAATTTATACTCCGCAGCAAATTGGGTGAAGTGAAGTTCACGTAAATGAGGCGCTAGCTTCTTGTCCCATTCGCTAGCAAATTGAGTTAGCTAGCTCATTCATTAGCTATTTCAATTCGCTCTGGTTTCTGTAAACAGTAACAGTTAAAATGGTTAAGCCACGTTAAACGAACCCATCATGCAATCAGTGAACTAAGTTATCATTTTATAACACTAACATTAACTATGAGACCAATAGTATGCTAACAGTAAAGTTACCAGCATAAAAAACGCTAGAATAGAATAGTGTTGGGAAACTAACGTTAGCGAACAAAAGCTAAAATCTTATAAAGGTTGTGTTGTTAGCGACTGAGCTAACGCTGTTTTAAGCATTTACCATTCTTACCAACTTCATTGATGAAAATATTGCAACACTAACAACATCCACCATAAAGAAAGACAGAAAAGAGTTACTGGATGCTAGCTTGCTTATAGTAAGCTAGCCTACATTCCCTTGTCGTTACACCATGACAAGCACAATCTATCTTCAGACTGCCAACGTAACGTTAGCAGCTTCAAACGAACTGATTAAGTTAACATTAACGTTACCTATGCTTAGCTCTAGAAAACGGACAGTAGGCCTATTTCTTACCTCAATGCAGGGAAAACCTTGGTCTGAACTGATGTGTCGAACATTTGAACTAATGCCCAATTTGCCAGCTGATAACGTTAACGAACTCACTAATTTACAAGGTGGGGAGTTACCGTTACCGCCATATGGAAATCGACGACATAACGATAGAGATGGTTGCTTGCAACTAACACAACAAAAAAAATAGCCTATGTACATTTGAAAAAAGACCGGTTTGTTGTTCACAACACAGAAATGTTAACATTACTTACCTGACAATATCAGTTGGCTACTCCTTCGCAGTCGTCCTTCAGCCTCGGTAGTTGGCCTACAGCAGCAGAGTGGCGGGTAACCTATTCATCACGCTGTAGAGTTGAATTTTTCACTGCATGTCTGCAGAATTTTACTCTTACTTTTAACTCCACTGATAGAGCAACTTTACTCTCCAAAATGTTGAAAATACTCCATCTGGGTTTAAATAACTTTACTCTGAAATATTAACACCCCATTTTTTACTGTGTAGTCTCTTTGGAAAGCCCCACTTCTTCTCTGTCATGCAATAAAGGTTTTATCTAGTTGCGAAGCAATGTAACAGAGAAGAAAGGGTGTGTTTTTTGACGCACTTTGCGTCAATCGGGTTCTAAGGGTTAACAACTAAATAGGACACCACAGTGGAAGCAGTGTTTTCTAAAAAAAACATTACTGCGTGCTGGACATTTGCTAAAGAGCACCTTGATACTCCACAATGTTACTGGGGAAATTATTTGTGATGAAAGATAAATTGAATTGCTGGAAAAGAACAATCAGCACTGTTGGACATCAAAAGGGCTCAATAAAAACATCATCAACGCTGAAGCACACTTCAGGCAGCATCACGATTTAGGGCTGAAGGCTGAAATACCTACGGAACATCGTGCAAACCTGATTCATAGTTACCATGAGCACTTTGATTGATTTAATTCCTGCCAACAGAGGTTCAACCAGTATTTAATATTTAAAGGTTTCACTTACTTTTCCCACTAGCACTATGAATATTGTATGGGTGTTTTCAATAAAGATAATAATTTTGTAATTCCAAAGAGTTCGCATACTCTCTTTTTGCCACTGTAGGCAGCGATCTGAAATAGCACTTCCATAGAGGGAGAATTATGAAAATTTAGTCCAAACAAACCTAGGCTACTATGAAACTTAAAAAAGCTTTTCCTTTGCTAGGATGTCCATTAAGAACGTTTAAAAACCGACAGAGATGAACTGTGCTGGCACACTGATGGATTTCATCTCATTTCACTTCCTCATAGTGTGTTAGATTAGGTGTCCTGCTTTTAGAGATGTTTACTCTTTTTCTGCAGTGCTTAGCAATTCACTTAATGGCACCATGTCAAAGAGCCAGGAAACTAGATGCACTGCATAGTGGTACAAAATATGACCGCCGCTCAGTCCTGTACATCCTCTCCGCAAAAATAAATCACGCTTGACAATGTGTCTCCATCTCCTATAAAGCCTGACCTTATATTTTTATCAAGAGTGGATGGGTTAACAACGCTGTCGTATGGGAGGTGAAAAACAGGATATCTTCATAAAAGGTGAGTGTTACTAGTTAGCTATGATAGCTAACGTTACCCGTTTGCTAATGTTTGCATGTTTGTAGCTATAAGTTACACAAAGTGACATCTGTTCCATCGTGTGATGAAGGCTTCATCTGAATATGTACACCCTGCCTGCCGGCGAATGACAGTTTGATAAGTAGTTTAAAAAAAAAACGTATGCCAACTGTATCATATATGGCTAGCAGGATGTCAACATTGTAGCCTACCTGCTTATCCACTCCACATAGCATCAGACAACAGACAAGAGCAGTTGGGGCAGCGAAATGCGTATAATCCTGTTAGCAATCTGTTAGGTTGTAATGTAGTAGTAATAAGTGTACGATAGTATGCATGCAAAGTAACTGTAAGTAATAAGTAGACGCAGTACAACAGTAACGTGTCATTCATTCACCACATACTCCTCTTCTCATATATCAAATCACGTACAGATGATAACGCGTTCTCGCCACCTACTGGCGAACGTGTAAGCACGTTTAGTTCAGTGTTGCCAACTATTTCAAATGGAAAGTAGCTAAAGCCAGCTCCAAAAGTCGCTAAATGTCACTAGATGACGTCGCACACTAATTTGCGTATCAATTACGTCACCAAGTCGTGACCGCCCCCCCCCAAAAAAAAAAAAAAACGGTGATGGCCCTTTAATTCCCCTTTACACCTGTTTGCTTTTCTCCAAGGCCTACTGAAATAGGCAACTTTAAGAGCCTACTTTAAATATATTTAATTTAATATACTCGTATATTTAGGGTAGGCCTAATTGATACACTTTACACTTCTGTACATCTTGTCATAGTATATACTAGAATGAGCATTAAGTGGCTGAAAATCAGTCATTTCCAACCTATTCCCAACTGCTGCATTTGCTTTACACAGCTTGAAGTCTGATTATAACTTCACCATAGGCTACACACAATTTAACCATACAACAATGGCTATATTTTTTATTTATTTAGTTAATGTCACTCGGACAGACCGACAGAATTTTTTTTCCCTCAGCCGACAGTCTGTCCTGCATTGACAACATTGAGGCTATAGCCTAAACCAGAGCCGTATACGGCTCTGGCCTAAAAACGAATGCTTTAGGTTTTTCTAACTTGTATGCTCGATTTTGAACTATCTGCTTGTGAATGAAGTTGTAGCCTACTTTCCTTTGTTGAACGGTGCTGGAAAGCATGTCCCTGTTTCCCTGTCATCATGTCATTGCTCTCGTCTCGTTGACTCTGGTTGTAGCCTAATCTCACCCGAAGTTGCTGCACCTTCCAATAACGTTGTCTGAGCTGTTAGAGCTAAAGAACATCTACTTCCGTGGATAACATGGGCTGATACTACATAGGCTAGTCATTACTTTTATAATCATGGGGCAACGCTTTGGGCGAACTCGATGTAGCCTAGGCTAATTCACAAACGAAACAGGCATGAGACTCTTATAGTCCATGAGCCACAGGCCCAAAAAGGGGCGTGTCACTACCACTTGGGGGGGCAAATTCTCACTATATTTTTCTGAAAGCTACATATCTCTGGAGTATAAAATGGTATGATAGCAAGTTGGATCTTGTAGCTTTGTGGTTGTACAGGTCTTCAAAGTTGACCTCTGATTTGAAAAAAGGAAATTCCGCCTATTGGCTTTTTTTTGTTAAACCACTCATAAGAGCCCAGACAATAATCCAAACCTCATTATTACTGATGCATATGTGGTGTTTGATGTTGGCATACATATTTTGAAGCATTATGTGATTTTGCCCTTCATTTTGGTTGATAAAATTCAACATTTATGTGTAATAATTATGAGCAAATCTACGTTTTCAGAGACACAACGTGTTGCAGCACTAATTGAAATGCCCACTACCTCATTAATCAATGTATTTCTACCTTCCTACCTCCCAGCAGAGACTTGAAATACAAATGATTACATAGGTCTGCATTGCTATGCTATTTACTATTTGTAAATGTACTATTCGGAAACACCCCCCCAAAATTCAGTAAATTAGTATTTTATTGAAACTACCCATAAGAGATATTCCAAGAGATCAAAACATCATGATTACCAATCACATATTACTTTTACATTCAAGGAATACCATATGAAAATTGTTGACATCACCACATGTACCCAGCTTAACATAAATATTATAATTTCATAATGTCCAGGGCACATGAAATACATACAGTAATTTCCTGTGTATTAGCTGTATTGTGTATAAGCCGCAGGACAGTGTTTTATACAAGTTAAAAGAAACAAAACCATATACCATATTAACTGCCCCCGTGTATTAACCTCATAGCTGAAGAAATTTTGCAAAATCAATGTATAAGCTGCAGCTAATAGTTGGGAAATTATGGTAATTGCTTCACAGGTGCTAAAATGATCTACATTATACATTTCAGTTGTACTTTTGACTAGTAAGAATATTGGAATGAGATGTAGATGAACTGGTTGGTGAAAATATTCATACTTTACACATTGTTATCATTATGTACAATTATTATTATTATTATTATTATTATTATTATTATTATTATTGTCATACTTAAAATTGTCTTTCAGCTGATGTTAAAATCATTTCCATTGAAAAGAAATAATAACTATTTTCCAAGACTTGATCTACAGACATTTACAACAGTTTTAAAAATTCTACACAGTTAGATCTGATGAGACTGAAATTGGATCAATCCATTTTCAGAGGAACATGAGTTCATCTACAGCAGGCAAAGCAACACAAGAGGTTAGGGATGATCTGATTCAGGCTCATACTACAGGCAAAGATGCAAGTTCAAGACATAGAGTCTGGAGTCAGATACACCTAAGCACTAATTCCATGATACATTGACAAAGCAAAATGTAAAGACATTTATGTGGCATGAGTCAAAAAAGAAAACACAGGCACATGGCAAGACCATCATGTTAAAGACTGGACATGAGAGAAGTCTTTTGTCACCCTCTTGGACCTTAACCATGGTCATTGGCGACACCTGAGGGGACCCCAAGGAAAACCTCTAAAGCAGCACTTGCAAAGCATTTGCAGAAACTTGCATCACTATCAGATAATGTTCCAGATGAATATAATACAGCAACAATCATTGATAAAATGTCTCTGGACCAGAAGGTCAATAACAATGTCTCAACTTTTGCAGACATTGCTGCTGCTATTCATAGCATGATCCGTAAAGAGGCAAAACAGAGGCAGATCATTTTTTAGATTAAATTCGATTAGATTTAACTTTATTGTCATTGTGCAGAGAACAAGTACAGAGACAACGAAATGCAGTTTGCGTCGAACCAGAAGTGCAAAAAAGCAGAAAAGTGCAATGTGATATACACAGTATAGGCAGCTGGTGCATAGACAGGACAAGAAATATAGTGCAGTGTAGACAGTAGGATACAGTTGTTTTGCAGAAGGTGGTTTAGAGTAGTATAAATTAAATATAAATATGTGCAGTGTATTAGCAGTTACCTTATAAGAGCAGAATAAATATGGCTATGTAATATGAACAATGTATGAACAACATGTACAGGTAGGCCTATGTGCAATGTAGTGGCAGTACCATTATAGTAGTAGTAAGAACAATATAGATATATGCAGTGTATTAACAGAATATATTACAGAAAAACGGAATAAATATGGATATTTAGTATGAACCATATAGACAGATATGTACAGTATGTACAACTATGTGCAGTGTGGTAACAGTACCATTGTAGTGCAGAAACAGTAACATTACAATAGTATTAATAATAAGTGTATGTGCAGGATGAAAAGCAGTAGAATATGGCTATGTACAGTATAAGTGTAATTACAGTATGTTCATTTGTAAATAAATAGACACTATGGGTGGGATAGGGTAGTGCAGTTGGGGGGGGGGGGGCTAGGGGATGTCCGCCTCCTTGTTGTCCCTGTCAAGGTTGCCATGGTCGTGGACACCTCAACAGGCACAGGCAAGGAGGCATCAGGCGGGGGCGGGGCAGGGGGTGATGGGGGCTAGACTAGCCCTGCTGCTAGGGTGTGTCTAGATTTCTAGGCTAATGTATGTTATCATTTAACATTAATTTCAATTCGCAATTGAAAGTAAGTAAGGTAGAATAGTAATAATCAATCATCAAGTATTGCCGTAACATATTGCTCTGAAAACTCAAATTAGCTTTTTTTTGCACATAAATCTTGAATTTTATCAACCACAATGAAGAGCAAAATCACATAATGAGTCAAAATATGTATGCCAACATCAAACACCACATATGCATCAGTAATAATAAGATTTGGATTATTTTCTGGGCTCTTATGAGTGTTTTAACAAAAAAAGCCAATAGGCGGAATTTCCTTTTTTTTCAAATCAGGTCAACTTTGAAGGCCTGTACAGCCACAAAGCTACAAGATCCAACTTGCTATCATACCATTTTATACTCCAGAGATATGTAGCTTTCAGAAAAATATAGTGAGAATTTGCCCCCCCAAGTGGTAGTGACGACCCCCTGTGGCTCATGGACTCTTACACAGCACAGCCGAACTCACTGCTCACTCAGAAGAGTAAAAAGGGACGTTACATGCCATCACATCAGAGTCTCAAAAAGTCTCCAAGAACACCAGAAAAAGTAGCTAGATTTGTCGCTAGTCGCTTTTTACAAAAAAAGTCGCTTGGGGGGTCTGAAATCTCGCTAAATATGGCGACAAAGTCGCTAAGTTTGCAACACTGGTTTAGTTAAGATTACACGATTGACATGAAACATAACATCAGCGAATCATAAATCTGAAATTATCCATGTCAACTGTCTCTATGACAGGAGACTTCATGACCGTCACTTAGAAGTGAAACCCAGCTGGACTCACAGCTTGCAGTTCGTCTGATTTGTCTACCCACGTGATGCCACATGTAATGGTAACCTAATTAAAAAAAGGAAAGAAATGTGTAGCTTTAAAAAATATCTGTTGTAGGCTACTGTGCTTGTGAATGATATACTTTATCTAACTAAAACCTTTTTCTATGTTATTCTAGGTACATCATTTCTACAGCTTGAATGAATCGCCTCTGACAACTTGGGTTGCTGTGGAAAAGGAGGGACTGATTCGATTTGGCCACTGCACCTGTATGGCCGGGTTAGGTGAAGTGTGCTCACATGTAGTGTACATCAGGAATCTGCAAGAGACTGTACATGCACAGAAGTTGTTTGCAGACTACTGATCTTAGTGTTTTGAATTGGAGGTGCAGTGTCTGCAAACAGGAATTGGCAAAACGCAAGTGTGCACAAAGAAAACAAATGAAAAGTGTTACATTTTGAATTGCACTGTTAGACAGACAATTACAGATTTATTCAATAAATAAATAAAATGCACATACATAGATAAATAAAACAGATGAATACAAATAAATACAATGCACAAAGGTATTTAAAGTGAAAATGTAATACATGTATTATTGTAATATCTAAAATGTCATATATTCATTATTATTATTATTTACAGTGTGTGTTTGTATAAATAAATCATTGCTTATTTACATTGTATTATTGTAGTATTTAACCAGAAGGAATGATTGAGGGTGCCACATTTGTAAGGGCACAGCACACATGGACTACTTTGTCTAAAACTGTTGTTCGGCCTCCCCATCCCTTAGATATGAATATGACTGTTCCTTGTGGGGATATGCCTATTAGGTATTTCATGGTGTGATGATGTTTATAGGTCGAATATGTTTGTTCTCTTGCTTCTAAGTCTTTGGGTTTTTCTATAAAAATTTCGAAACAATCAATTATGCAGGCACATCTAGGGTAAGTTTGTCTAAATATCATGGGCATTGACAGCTGAAGCTCTTCTCTCTGTGGCCAAAATAAAAATGATGGGACAAGCTTGGATGTCTTTCTCCCTTTTGGTGGCAGGGGTGTGAGAGAAGACAGACGGAACCCAATCAGGGGTCATCAGATTTGGCACCTGAAATAATAAAATAAGATAATATAATAGATAAAGCATGTTATTGCCACACAAGGTTTTGGGTATTTTCAACATTGAGTCCTGTAACGTTAGTTCCAGGTCTTTCTAGTAACTATCAAGTCTGTTAGCAAGATAGCTGCATAAGGGACTAGGATTAACTAGCTAAATTGTGTGAAGCAGACAATATGTATTAATAATCGAGCAGTAATAATTCCTCCGTAAATAATCTAGCTCTACTGTTGGGTCATCTCTGGTTCTCATTGAAAACCATAGATATCACAAACCTCAAAACAACCTATCACACAACTTTTGTTGTTGTTAGCAAAAGACGACAGCTGTTAGCCTAGCTTAGACTCATAACACAAACAGCTGACTCGCGGAACCAGCTGGTGGTGTTGATTGACGAAACTACAGGGTAACTTAAGACACGATTAATTACATGATCATACACCCATTGTATTCAAACAAATGTTGAAATTACCTTTGATGAAATGATCACTGCACAGACGTGTAGGGCCTATACTGTGAAGGTTGCCAGGTCCCATTTCCTGAAACGATTTCACGTCTGATAGCCTGTATCCATAGTTGTCTTCTCTCTGAATTCTCCTTATCAGATCCGGTATGCTTAATGACTCTATCCCTTTATGCAAGCGAAACATTTTACAAGTATGATCAGTTACTTTACTTGTAGCCTAAAACATGCTCTTCCTTACTTGAAACTCCTTTGTTGAAATACAATAAATTGAAGACTGAAACTAAGGAGTAGTGTAGTGGGTGTTTGGGAATGAATGTTAGCTCAGATGCTCACATTTATTATGACCGCCGCTAGCGAAGCTAGCGAAGCGGTCATATAGGGATTGTCAAAGTTTTTTTTTTTTTTTTTTTTTTTTTTTTTTTTTTTTTCCGTCATCTACTTCCTGAAATTTTGGTCAACGATACCCGGGGCACCGAAACACCAGGGCACATGAAATTTGGTGGGTATGTAGCCCCACTAGACTTTTACGGAAAAATTTCGTTTGGTCCCCGGGGGCCACTCCCCCTCCGCGCTGGGCCCCCGAAACCCAAAAAATGCAGTTTTTCCTCAATAACTACCTGAACCGTGGCACCGAGGATGAAGAAATTTTTATGGTATGTTGGTCTCAAGGGCCCACATCAACTTAGCCCATAATCACTCATTTGTGATTTGCACCCCCCCGGTAAAAAATGAAAATGCAATATCATTCTGCTTTAATCGCCCCTCTCTTCAGTAAAGACGTTCAGAACTGCACCAAATTTTATGTGTATGATTAACCTGACATTCTCTGGGGGTATGCCAAGTTTCGTAGAATTTCATCCATGGGGGGGTCTAAAAAATTAAGTTATGTGTACATTTAGTGACTCTACACTCATTGGCCTGTAGATGGTGGTGCACACATATACACATGCACACACACACACAGGCACCCACATACTATCGGTATTAGAACGGCCGATACATAATTACAAATTCAGTAGGATTAAAAGAAAACCAAAATAAATATTCATCATCATCATCATGGCTGCATTTCCAGTATTGGCGATAAGTAGTCGTTTGTCCACTAGATGGCGCATCGTTGCAGTGAGACGTAATTTTGTTGGAAGTTAATCTTAAATGGGTTGGAAAGACACTATGCTTCCTACAAGGACAAGACTGTAGGCTACAGTAGTTTAACGTTACCGCAGAGAACGTCTAAGGGTAGGATGATTTCTGCATGACATGTAATTCCCATTTCCTCTTGAAGCCGAAATAAATCTGAGAATGTTTATCGGACATGCTTGTTTTTTACTGCAGGTAGGCTACGTTAATCCTATCAATAGCAGAACGTAGGTAAAATAATGTTACCGTTAGCATGGTTGAGTGATGGAGGCCAATTTGATTATTGATGTATTTGTAGAAAACCATAAATGCGTTTATAAGCTACCAAGCAAATCGATAACAGCACTAATTGTATCTTTCGACTGTCATCTCATTTGCTTATGACCATAACCTAGGCTACTAACAGGAGCTAAGTGAGTTAGCCACAACACGTTCGCTACGTGATGGTTTTTAATGGAAAATATATAGGCTACCTGAAAGATAACCTGTCTATGATCCCGTGATGATCTACAATCTCCATTTAAACCAGATGTTTTAGAGCGCACGTTGAGATGTATTCAGGGCAGGGCTGTACCTACACATATTTGTTGCACGTGCTACAAAAATCATTCTTTGCGATGAATGATTTAGTACCAACGTTACAAGGGTCAGATACAGTTTTGCCTATGGCTATTCCGTGAGACTGAGGCGCTTTTTGTTTGTTCGAAGTGCGTGTTTAGGGTGTGAGAGGGGAGTCGATGTGCTTTGATTCCAGCTTGGTAGTTGTAGTCTATGCGATTAAAAAAACACGTGTGTGTGAAGTATCCAAACAATGATAACGCTTTCATTATGGCTGCTTTAGCCACAGACCTTGAGCTACTGTACAGTGGGTTGGGTTCCGTTTAGAAGTGTCCACTTCATTCGCCCTTTCCGTGATTCACAGCTACGTGAAATGTATTACTACTGATATGCAAAACTATTAACTTTTTCGCCAAGAGGTGGCAGCTTGATACTGTAAGGTGTAAGCCATTGGTTCCAACGGAGATTTTATTTGGGTCGCCAGCATAGCCCAGCGACAATTTGTGTTGTGTAATAGGCCTAGCATAGGGCCTACCTTATATAGCTTATAGTTTGTTAACAGTCACGGTTTTGTCATAACTCCCTCTATGCCTTTTTGCATTTAGAATAGCTCTAAAACCGGGGGGCGAACACGTCGCAGGGGGGGCGCCAGTGCGTGGATATCTCAATCGCAAAATTAAACAATATTTCTATCGGGCGCCTACCATGGACTAGGCTGGGTGAAAATCAAAAGATTGCGTCAAAAGATTGAGCTTAACCATTGACCTCATGGTTGCAAAATGCAAGGGAACATGAATCAGCATATTATTTGCACAAACAATAACGGAGAGTAGCTCTTCAACTTTGCCCGTTAAAATGTGTATGAACAGTCTCGCAACGCATTTCATGAAGGCCCTTTGGACATGTCAGTTATTTGCACCACTGGGAAAAACGGCATTTTGTTTTAGACTACTGGTATTTCATTTGTGCATTGACAATAAAGCTGAATATCATTTGAACTAGATGACTAAACTTATGCATATGTAGAAGAAGAAACATTCACAAAAATCCATGACATGACCTCTCTTCTTGATAGCTGTTGAAAACTGCATGGAACTGACAGGGATTGTTTTGTTTAATAATAAATAAATAAATACATTATGCTGCTACCTTCTGCTTTTCCCAAATACAATGTAGCCTACAGGTGTACCTTTCATCAGTCCAGTGGAATGGATGGACTGTGATGAACTGCCCTACTTGTGATTGTTTAGAGATTTTAAAGGTTTTATAACAATGTTACAGATTTTTTGGCCCAGAAACAAATCTATTCACCTTTGCAGCGCCAGTAGGCTACTTTGTGTGCGGAATGTGTGCAAACACACATTTCAAACAAGCATACACAAAAGTTTCAAGAGTGGGGAATGGAGTAGAAGATGGAGACAAATTCATTAATATGATTTATTTTCGCGGAATGGATGTGCAGGACTGAGCGGCGGTCATATTTTGTACCGCTACGCGGTACATCTAGTTTTGTGTAGATTTATTGTGGTCCTAATGCAACATTTTACAAAGCACTGACAAGGACTGTGACCGAGTCAACTGCTGAAAAACCTATTTAGCAAGCAGAAGTGTCCCAGCCCGGTGTTTAGGATGTATCGTAGACAGGTATATGCCCTACTGTACATCTTCCATCAGAAAACTATTGCAGTAGCGAATGTTAGCGTTGTGGCTACCTTAGCTCCTGTCAGTATGGTCAGAAAAGAATGTAATGACAGTCGAAAAAGACAATTAGAGTGCTTTTATCCATTTGCTCAATATAACCGCGTTTATGTTTCAAAAATACACCAACAATCAAACTAGTCTAAATTACTCAACTGCTATGCTAACGTTAACATTATTTTACCTATGGACATAACATTAAGCTGGCGTAAGATTAACGTTCCTGCAGTAAAAAGCAAGCATGTCCGATAAACATTTTCAGGTTTATTTCGGCTTCAAGAAGAAATGTGAATTACATTTCACATCAAAAATAATTGGCAATACCGATAATTTAGAAAATGCATAATATCGGCTCGGTGTGTGTATGCACGCCTGTGTGTGTTTGTGAGAGAGTGTGTGTGAGACAGTCCTGCCTTGTAGCTCCTCTCCTTATCATCCTCTACCAGCAAC
>NW_027468674.1:30822517-30935017 GCF_046254945.1 Alosa pseudoharengus | reverse complement strand
GATTATACCGGTGTATTCCTGCACACAACACAGTTACAACCCTCCCATCCATGCTCCTGAAGGAACATGTTAATTGCCTGGAATGGTGTATGGCTCATCTTGAAGAGCAAGTTGCTGAATTTGACCAAAGGCAAGGCAAGTTTATTTATATAGTGCATTTCATACACAGACAGGGGTAATTCAATGTGCTTTACATAAACAAAAGCAAGGAATAGTAAAATATTTTTTTCATAAAATAGCAATAGTTAAACATAATTTAAAAAGTAAAGTGCATAATATAGAATAGAATAATTACATAAAACATAAAAGACACAAAGTTGATTTATTAATAGACAGGGCCCTAATCTTGGCGATCTAAAAACCCATGGTCACTGGTGAATAGCTTAAATAAATGTAGGGGTTTGTCCAGTTCACATTGGGGGTGGTTTTGGGCACCTGGTACAAAAAGGCAGTTCTTATGTTTTTTAATCAGTCATGGGTGTGTTTTGGGCGTAACATCCTTTAAACCAATGAGAGCGACACCTGTCATTCCCTTTAGCAGCAAGCAGCGCGACTTCAAACAGTGCATCAATATTTTGATGGTGACCAGCACATTTGAAGGAATCTGTTTGCACGTGAGACCGTATGGAACAGGTATTCCACTAACTATGTTTATCTAAAACCTGTTTGTGACTAGCAGAGTATAGGCTACACACATCTGCACTCGTCTATTATTTGAACTCATAGGCAAAGTGAAACTAACTTCACTGTGGTGTCATAGTCAACGACAAAACAGTTATACACAGTTAATTACTTTCACTATTGACTGACAATGGATTACCATCGAAAACATAGCCTGAAAAAAGCAACACATACCCCAACAATGTTCGAATGACTGAATAAAAAACTTTGCTGCTTACATCTTGTGACAGTGCGTCTTCAGCTGTGCTTCATATGCACATTTCGCTACAGACCAGGTTTTTCTGGGTCAGTGGTGTAATGCTTTTTAGATGGTGTAAGATAGCGATTTTTAGATCACTAGACCACGCCGTGTATGTCGTTAATTGCCACACTGTGTAATAAAAGAGAAGCGCATGGCGAAAAATTCCAGTAAGATAGGAATAAACTTTGTGTCATGTTACACTACGCTATGCACTGCATTTTTGATTGTCAAATTAGAGCCGACAGAGTCAGAAGACTGAATATTTTGCATCCAAACCAAAGGCTGCGTATTACATGTAGTTCACCAAAGGATACCTCCATGCTGAGCTATAAGCCCTCTTTATCAAGCACATTACAGTGTATGTTTACTGTTGAAACTGTATGTTCACAATAAGATGCAGTGTCAAGCTGACAAAATACTGTATTATCAGGTTAATAATATCTAATTACCACTGACTGCACATAAATGTAAGACAATGTTTATGGTGACATGTTATTCTAATCCCACACAAATATAATAGTAATACTACTACTACTACTACTACTACTACTACTACTACATATGTCCATTGAGTATTTAAAACTGGTTAAGAGTGTGTTGAAAGGATAAATACAAGTCCTCAGCAAAAAAGTGAACACCTTAGATGGAGTGTATGCAATGTCAATTTTTTTAATTATTATCAATAATTGATTCGTTTTTGTTCTATCATCTGTGAATAGGTCTAAGTGAATAACAGGAACACACAAACAATTAAAGGTGCAGTCGGTGATTGTGCAGGCTGTCGCGTTTGTTCATGTTTATATTTAAATGTATTAGCTATTATTATGTATTATTATGTTTAACCAAGGACCAAATGAAATATGCCTGAGAGGCTCATCCCTACCTTCAGTATTCCCAGAAAAACTTCTTGCAGGGTTTCGTTTTTGTTTGGGGGCAGGCTGCTTTTCGGAGTTTAACGACGAGTTTTCGGAGCCTGGGCTGCCTATAGAGACCGTTTTTTTTTTACAGTTATACTCACGGAATGGGCAGCTAGCAGTCGTGAGGAGATGATTGCTGAATGTGACAAAAATATTATGGGCTTGAAAAAGCGTATGATCGCTGACCTCACCTTTAAGGAACTTTTCAACTTTTACGTGATAAAAGGAAATGATTAAATGATACTAAAAAACATAAATGGTCACGGATCCGCCAAAATGAGCCAGCCTCTTTACGACCCTCACCCTCGACCCACACATACACACCCACCCACACACACACTGTCTCTACTTCCTCTTGCTGGTAGGACAATCCCTGTGTACTCCAGCCCTTTCCTGTCCATATTGTGTTGTATTTCTGTGTGTGTGTGTGTGTGTGTGTGTGTGCATGCACGCCTGTGTATTTTTCCCAGTGTGCATGTGCATGTTTGCCAAGAGGAGAGAAACAGAGAGAGGGAGAGACAAGGAGAGAGATATGGAAGGAGGGAGGGGGTGAGAGAGAGAGAGAGATAGAGATGGAAGTGCAGTTCCAGCAGTAAGCAAGCATCCTCTTCCTGACCCTCTCCATGTAAACACAGGACACACCTTACCCTTCACTTCCTTAGTCTCTCCCTCTCTTTCATCGCACACACTGGATAGTCGTTAAACCATGCATGCTCCTCTTGCCCCTGACTTCCTCATGCTCACCCACCCACACAAACTGAGAGAGAGAGAGAGAGAGAGAGAGTAGGCTAAATAAGTGACCCCTGATTTGCTCTAGTGCCCTACTGGTCTCACATGCACTCTGTAGGCTCATACATTTCCAAAATATGGGAAATTATACAAAACACTCACAAAACACATAGCCTACCTTTTCAGCTATCTTTAATTTAGGCCTACTGTGATGTAGAATAATATATTTTGTTTGACTTCTTTACTTAATATAAATATAATTATTTAGGATGGCATAGTTGTCAAATACAAAAAATAAATATATATCGTATTTCGTAGGCTTTGCCTAGGTCTACTTCTTTTTAATCAAAATGACTTGCTAATTATTTTCAGACTAAACCTATGTTGTCAAGTGCTGTGTTTCTGTGAGATTGTCATGACAACAGTTGGGGCTATTCAACTGAATGCAGTAGCGTTGATCGCGATAATCCTCAGCTATTTGCCACCCCTTTGGTTTACAGATTTTCCGTTGTTTTAGCTGTACAACACTGTAAACACTGTAAACACACAACAACAAAGACGTAAACATACAAAGTCAGAAATACAACGTCCTCAGTTTGTGTTCATATGAAGCATACATACCTTCCTATCACAAAGGAGTTAGGGGAAAACAGTGACCGCATAGGAATGCTCTCTCAATAACTCCAAGAAACGCGCGGTCCGAATGCTGCAAGTTTAGCCTAGGTTGTTTTCACCGTCATGTGCCGTGTATGTAGTAATTATTTACCAATGCTGCATAAACCCACTCGGTAGTAAATATGAAATGGACACTCACTGTCTCACATTCCCCGCCCCGTCAACTCATTCATGGTTAAATCCCGCGTTTGGCTTAACCAAGACAACTTGCTCCGCCTCGTTGGTGCCTCGTTCCGCCCAACATCAATCTGCAACAACGAGGCAAACAGAAGCAGCCACCAGCCAGCATTTTAAAATAGCCCTAAAATATACGGCGCAGGTGTCCGACAGTCTCATTGACATCGACTTTTTTGTGATAGGCTACTGTCTAACAGGTGCAGTCAATTGGGACTGCTTTAGAAAAATCTGATAAAAGTTTTAGAAAAGTTGTTGAATAGCATTGCATTTCGATGTCCAGTAGGCCTAGGCCTAGTCAAGTAGCCCAGAAAGGATAAGGCAACGAGAAGCAGGCCACGGTTAGAAGTGGAGGTGTCTTCTGTTGATGTAGGCTATAGACAGATGACTCGAGGACGACGAGAAGTGAGGTGACTGTAGGCTCACAGGTTGGTGAAGTGAGCGCAGATGATAAATACCTATTCCCCTTTATTTTGATGTCAGTGCTAAAGTGTATGGTGATTGGGAAAGACTAGAAAGGTTTAAGACGCTGTAGTTTTGCCTCTCGCTCATGACTCGTGTTTGTTTTCATTTATTTATTGAAACATGAACTATGTTACAAAGCACTAGGACTTAACCCATAACAGTATATCTTTAAATAGATTTCCCCCACCTTCTATAAACTACTGCTCCAGTGTCTGAGCATTGATATAAAGAGAGTTGGGTAAAAAGGATCTGTAAAGTGAAAAAAAAAGAAGAAAGAAAGTGAATTACTCTTACAGCAAACCAATCATCCCAAGAGGCCTTAAATCAATCAAGACAGTGTTTGTTTACTGGGGCTCTGAGAAAAAACATTCATGCTTATTGTCTGAATATTTTTACTCTTGTTGAAATAGCAGAATCAAATCAGAGGAACAATCAGAGCAGGATCATAGTACTCTATATTGCCATCTTATCACAGACTATATACATTTCAGCCATTTAAATGTATTAATATGGTAATGTTACAACAGGCGTTATAGCACCCTGTACTGTCAATACAACACAGTGTTAAGGGGTTTACTTTAACTGTATGTTCCTATGTATACCACAGGGTGGTGTTCTCTCACAGTGATGCATCCGTACAACCTTTACACCTCTGCTGGGTGCCTGGGTCAGCCTACTTCATTCAGCTACTAATAAATAGCTGGTCAGACTCTGAAGTTTGTCTGTTTGAGGCTTATTCAATTTCTTTGTATCTGCTATTTTACCATCTACAATAAATATGATCCAACCTCCAAGTCTTATGTCTTGAATGTAACTTCGAGACAAATCCATTAAGAAGAAAACTGCCCTTAAATATTCAATCTACATAACCTACACAGACAGTCTTATTTACATTGAGCAAATTATTCAATCAGTTTGAATAAATATTAGGAGGAACACATTGGCAATGTACTGTGAGCCTACTAACAATGGAGGACACAACTACATGACACAGAGAAACAACAAACAATTTTCAGTCAATTATGAGACTATGGACATAGTTCCAAGTATATAATTTAAGAGGCTGACATAGACAGAGGAAAGAAGTATAATTTGCAGCTTTATTTGGCTCCTCGTAAAAAAGGCAGAAACACAATGGTGTCACAATCATAACAAGAAAAGGTAAAAAAAATGTGTGTCTATGCAGTTTTTTACAAAAAAAAAAAAGAATCAGGGTACCCCAGTAAATACTATGCCATAGACTTAAAGTATGGAAGATATAAGTGGAATAATAACTGAAGGTAGAAACACACTGGGGTCCTACAAAGCTATGCTGCTTGGCCCCCCATTTTAAGAATAAGGAAATAGATAGTCATAACATTTGTTTCAAAGTGATTTTTGACAAACATACTTGTAAAACTGATAAAAAACATATAATTTCACTTAATCAATGATTTATTACACTTGGGTGTTTGTTATGTTTGTGGGAAATTGTTCCATTGTGGGTGTTGCAGTGTCTAGTATGTGAGAGGTAAGCATATTAGGCTATTATATGTGTTACAGATCTGGGAAGAGATTCTTGAAGATAGATAGCCACTCTGTAGATAAGCGTTAGTGATCTGTGTTTGATTCGGGTGGACATGGGTAACCAGTAGAGGTGACATGCTTGCAGGCTGGGTATGGCCTGGTTAAGGTCTGCAGCGTTATGACCAGGAGGCAGATGGAACATGGTCAGAGATAGCTGGTCATCAGTTAGGCCACCAATGCTAGTGAGAGAGCTAGCAGCCTGGGCTTTTAGCTCGATTGCTAGCACGCTCGACTCCCGAGCTGAGGTTCTGCTGTTTGCGGGTTCGAGTCCGGGTGTGTGCAGGGTTGAGACGCACAGCACAGGTTACACCCAGACCATTCACACTTTTACATCACTCATACTTCCAGTAGTAATCTAAAAACCCATCTCTGTCAAATAGCATCCCCACCGTTACTTGGTTAACTAGATCTACCGCAAAGCGGTACAAAATATGACCGCCGCTCAGTCCTGTACATTCTCTCCGCAAAAATAAACCACCATCTTCTGAGCAACACATCTTCATTATAGGTGTAAGATTTTACATTTCCATTGTTAGAAGCCATACAGGCATGTATTTTCTCTCTCTTATTTTCTATGTCTGTTTTAGATCAAGACAGTATCCATTTCAACGTTACTGTGTTATACATGTTATCCACATCACCTTAGTGGAACTCCTCCTACTTTTAATTCTTCAGGTTTATGACGAGAGAGAGAGAGAGAGAGTGACTTAGATAAGGTTGGCAAATACAAACCCAGCCATACGGTGCGCAACGATCAGTCCACTGGGTCCATTTTCTTTTCAGCTCCTGCGTTGCCCTTCTTCCTCTGTCCAGATGGATAAGATAATGTGCTCCATCGCCTCACTCCTCAGCTGCCGCGGGTTACTGCACTTAGGTGAGATCCTGCTTTGTATTGTCACCTTCATCCTGTCTTCATTCTCGCCTAAGCCACTGCACTCCTACTGGATCTACTGCATGTTCATCTGGCCTATCTGCGCCCTTCTGACCCTGGTCATCACCATAATCGAGTTGTTCCTCATTCACAAGTTCATCCTGTTTTTATGCATGGACTGGGATGACTTCACCACAGGTATAGCCTTCATGGCGTCCCTCACCACCTGTACTGTTGCCATCTGTTACTGCGTGTTCTACGTATGTCTGGTGTGCGTGTGGGACTGGCTAGTGGCAGTACTTGCCATTCTGTGTTGCGCGCTCTACATCACGGAGTTTGTGAGGGATAAATGCGACTCAACGCGCTCTGTGAAGTACCTGGCCGCCCTCCCTGGAACCTTCAAGATCCTGGAGGCGTATGCGAGTTGCATCATCTATATCTCACTGACAGGCTATCATACGCAGGTGCCACTGATCCTGTGCGTGGTGCTCTACATCATTCCCTTTCCTATAATACCAGTGATTGTCATGGTGAACGTGATGAACTCGCTGCGAGTGTGCCTGCCTTTCAACATTTCCCGTCTCGAGAACATCTTTCTCGTCCTCTCTGTGGTGGTCTACATCGTGGCTGCAATCATCTGGCCATTTTACACTGTCCATAACAACCCTCAGCCAGATGACTGCCCAGCAGGTGGGTGTCAGTGGAGCTTCTATTTTTTGGTCACGTTTATGACGTGCGTTAACCTCTGCCTTTTCACTGTGGACTTGGTGTTCACGCTTCTGGGGATATGTGGCTTCCAGCGTGTTTGAGGCACAGACAAGGACCTTGAGGCCCAGACATAGACCTTAATGCACAGACAAGGACCTTGAGGCACAGAGAAGGACCTTGAGGCCCAGACATAGACATTGAGACAAGGACCTTGAAGCACAGACATAGACCTTGAGGTCAGACATGGAGATTTAGCCTTAGTCTGTCTTTTTGTTGTCACATCAATTTAATTTCTATATCCAAAAAGTACATATTTCTAGATTTCAGCATGTGTTTTGTTTCTTTTACTTATTACTACTGCTGTATAAAAGCAATTGAATGATTAAGTTTAGGTTCCATGTATGTTGTGTCTTACTGATGTGTAATAGTTACTCATATAGTAATGCATGCTAAAAGCCAAGCATATGTTCACAAACAAGGTTGCAGGAAATAGATGAAAAATGAAATGCATCCTAATACGATTTCTTAGACAATTGTGATACTTTTAGAAATGCCATGGACTGACATCATAGTTCTCTATGAGGTGTCCCATATACTGCATAGTAACATGCAGAGGATCTAGGTCCATATTCCAATTTAGTCATTACTCATTCATAATGTTCAACACCTTAATATTCAACACCTTACAAAGATTGAAAACAGTGTATAGTGTAGGCCTACTATGCATTCAGTCTCATTCATAGAAGTAAGTCTGACAGAGTTAATGATTACCACGAGCTGCTTGTGCGTTCAGGCAGGGTGAGATTAAGGGTTACTCCCTGCATTCAGAGAACTGTTACAAAGAGAGGCGGGCAGTGGTGACCATAGCAGAGGATACCAGGCCACAAAGGATACCTCATCTACATATCATACGCTCACAACAACTCTACTCTACATGACTCTCTCTTCCCAAGCCTCTTCATCATTCTGTGTGTTTTGTTGAGCGAGAGACAAAACAACAGGAATGTGTCTCTGTATCTTGAGCTGTCCTCACAGAATGCGTGTGGCGGAGATTGCGCTGTGTGCCTTGGCTGGGTTCATCCCCATGATCCGGAAAGGGGGCATGCAACCGTACAGCGTGTGGTGCGAGTTCGTCTGGGCCTTTGGCCTAGGTGTGGCCATTGTGATCCTGGTGCTGGAGGTGCTGAAGCTAAGCGTGGTGGTGTCAGTTTTCCTGCAGCACTCCTGGGCCGACCTGGCCACGGGGCTCACGCTGGTCTGCGCCGCCATGCTCCTGACCGCCTCCATCATCTACCCTATGCGCGTCATGCACTGCAAATTGTGCATTTTCGAGTTGGTGGGCACCGTCGTCTCCTGCGTGGCCACATTGGTCTTTCTGGTGGATGCTGGGGTGGAGAAAATAAAGATGTCCGGTGGATACCTGACTGCTGTGCGCGGGATCCTGCGCTTCACCGAAGCCCTTTTCTCATGCCTGCTCTTGACTGCTTTTGCATCCTATTTCTTGGGTGTGAGTACTGGAATACCATGGGTCATGTTGTGGTGCATGCTTGTGTACATAGTGTGTTTTGTATTATCACTGCTGATGATGTTGTTCAACCTGGTGAAGCTGCTGAAAGCGCTAGTGTGTGTGGATAAGTTGGAGGTGGTTTTTAATATTGTAGCAGTGGTCCTTTACATCACAGTTATGCTACTATGGCCCATTTATGGAAAGATGCATTACTACATTTATTTGAAATGGGACTCTGACACGCGCAGTATGCCAAACTATGGCTACCGCTACCGTGACTTTATTATTGTGTCCATCTTGACAGCAGTGAATTTGCTGTTGTATATAGTGGATATGATTTTGTCTCTGCTGGCACTCCACAAACGCATATAATGAGTGTCAACAGTTTAGAGCAAATGTAATGTAACGAAAGAAGCTTTACGTTACTGTATTAGAGCATTCCTAATGATTAAGCAACACATTTCAACATGGCCAATAAAGTTTTGTTAGTTTTCCAGTAGTGTTTATTAAATGTCCTTTTGTGTTTCCAATACAGTTCAATGTGTACATAGTGATTGTTCTGCCTAACATATAAATAGAAAATATTGATGAAATGTAGCTAGCAAATTAGCCAAAATGTGGGTTGCATGGCATAGCAGTGTAACTGTATAAAAATAGCACAAAATACATTAATATCCAGTGAACAGAGAGTTAAATTCTATAACAAAACACTTTCAATAAGATAGTATTCAAATACAGGTAGAAGCCACGTTGGCATTTCAGAGAACATTCTATCTGTTTGCCAATGCAAATAATCCATTGTCACTAACCTGGTACCAGAAGCCCTTGTGCTCCACTGTGTGTGTAACCAACTAAACTTTATGATGTGTTGGTAATGATGGCTACACCATGGGTCAGGAAAAATTAAGCAAAATAAAGTACCTGTGTGCATGCATTTATCAATTTGTGATCAATAATGTTTGAGATATGGCACAATACGTGAAAACTCCGGGTTGCAGACAACACCAAAACACAGATATTGTACCACAAAACACCAATAACATGTGTCAAAATCATGAGTAAGAGCAACCTTAAAAAAGTCTAGGCTTGTTTTTGTTTATACTAATTAGTGGTGCTAAACATTATTAGAGTTGTTGTGTTTTTAAGATTTTTAAAAAGTATGCAAATCTTTGGCAATCATATGTGGCTGCTGCAGAGTTTTCACAAAACTAAGTTGTCTTATCTGACTAAGTTGAACATAGAGCTCACACTAAGCTCAACCCAACAACTTGTAGAAAGCAAAGAATTATGTGCCCACCACCAGTAGATGCATGAGTAATTGATACCTGAACTGTAACATGAGAGTGTCATTTGAGCTAGAATGAATCGGGAGTCTGATCTTCTATATGATTCATAAGCTGAAGATGACCATATTCCGAGCTGCTTGATTGAAGAATGTCATGCTCAGCGGCCAGAGTTGTAGCTCCAGTCTGGTTGCTTGCACACTCTGTGGCCTAATGCATCATATGAGGTCGTTGTGGAGTTTGCATGAAGCTCCGGCCAAATGCTTGTAAGAAAGACATAAGAACATACAACATGACCACCAGTGGTAGTTCATGATGAACAGATAATTTACTGGTGTGCCAATTTATAATGCTACTATACATTGGTATACAGTTTGGGAACTAACGTAGTTCAACTTGAATAGTAGGCCTACTCTGATAGTCAGAAAGTTTAGAGAATATAGCTGAACCGGAGTCAACGTTACTTTTTGCTGCTCGCAGGCGCGGGAACGAACAAACCGGGGATCTCAAGCACATAGCCTAATAAACAGTAGTGACTGTAGGTCACCTTACCATACGCTACATACGTGAATGTCTTCCTGGCTGAAGAATATCTTAAATATAACGGCAATGCAAAGCAGCAATATTGTTGTTGAACATCGACATGGAGGACTGAGCCATTTAAGCACGACTGACCATTACTCGTGCGTAGCAACGCCACGATGCGAGGGCTGAACAGGTATCCTGTTAGGAAACGTGACGGAGCTGCCAAGTTTATCGATGTTTATCGTGACTGAAAAAACGCACAGTTCTTTAGCAGAGTAGCAGACGTGAACGGTACAATCGTGACTAAGTAAGAAGAAGGATGTATTCTGGACGAGTTGTGGAAATCGAATGACGACACCTGCGTTTGGCGAGACATAAAGTCAGGTGAAAACTGGTGATTAGTCAGGACTCAAGTGTAATGAATGAGTGACGTAGCATCCTGGTAGAACAGCTACCACTTTTATTGTGTGTTGTGTTCTATATAATTCCTTTTCCCATAATAGTGATTATCATGGATTCATGGTGAACGTGATGAACTCATCCTCATCCTCTCCATGGCGGTCTACATCGTGGCTGCAATCCTCTGGCCACTATGCTCTCCGGAACAACCCTCACTCAGAACAACATGTGGTTGTCAGTGCCGGTGGAGCTTCTATTTTTTTGTCACATTTATGACGTCTTTTTGTTGAAAATCATATTTAATTTATATATCCAAAGAGTAGGCTACATATTTGTAGATCATTAATTAATCTCATGCCTACATTTTGGCCTATTAACAGACCATTTGGTGTATGATTTCACTGATTGCATAAGATAAAGGCAATAAAACACAAATTGCCTTTGTGTTTTGGTATTCTTTTACTTTGTAGTCCTAGGGGCCTACTACTGTTGTATAAAACAATTGAACAATTAAGTCTGAGCGTCATGTATGTTGTCTCTAGTGTGTAATAGTTATTCATATAGTATTGGATGCTAAAAGCGAATAACATGTAAATTAATGTCCATGAATAGTTGCAGGAAAAGGATGACATAATGATATAAGGAAATGTGGATCCTAATATGATTTCCTACACAATTGTGACACTTTGATGTGACTGACATCACGGTTCTCTACGAGGTGTCCCATATACTGCAAAGTAACATGCAGTGGAACTGGGTCCATATTCCAATTTAGTCATTGCTCATTCATAAAGTTCAACACCTTACATCTTAATGGTCCGTGTAACGCTTTGCAGTGCTATGTTCTATTTGCAGAATTCACATGAAAAAATATAAAAATAGGCTTAAAAATCCGTTATCCATTCTTTAGGACGACACAGTAAATGGGTTATTGTTGCATATTTTGATTTTCAATTGAGCACAGTTACGGTTTTCTGTTCAGAAGTTAAAAATTTAAATGATGCGTCAATTTTCTAATTTTCCTTTTTTGAGCTTTTGGTTGGACTGAACCACGAGCACCGGGGGGAGAACACCATCTAGATGGGCCAGGCTAGATGGTGGAAGAGAGCGCCGCCTGAAGTGCGTGATTTTGACTCATTAGCCTACTTTAGAGATTAATAACTAAAACTTCGCCGATTTTTGGGAGATGGCACGTTAAACATAATTTTCAGCCTATGTTGAACATATCTACAGTATATTTGAATACCATGGCCATGCCATACCATAGCAAATAATTCCCCAAAGCAGAATGCTTTGCCATCGACGTCAGTCTAGGCTATACAGGCTACCCCAAGCACTGTTTGACATGGGACATTTTTGCTTATTTTAACACTTTACGCTAGACTATAGGTTTCATTAGGCTAAACGAAGACACAACAGTGAGTATGCTTAATTTATCAGTTTATCCATTTATTAATTTCAACAGCAAATAGCCTACATTGCTATAGGCTACTACGGCTCAAGTCCATTGGATCATGTAGGTCTCCAAAGCCTCCCAGAACATGAACATTCTACACACGTACTTGTGTCAGGATCAGGCTTGGAATTTCACCATTCTGGGGGCAAGGCCACTTGGCTTTCAGTTGGGCATATTTGGTGGGGGGCACAAAGGCCACATGTCAGGGCACCAAGGACAAAGTTAATACAGTAGTAGGCTATAAAAATTATCAAAGTTGTATTCACTGCCGTAGACCTGCATCACTGTATGAAACATTACAAAAACATGAAACATGACATATTACATATAACTGTAAATCATCTGATCATCTAATATCTGCAGATATCTAGGCTATATTTAACATTTATTTCATATTTGGCCTGTTATGAAATCATGTATTGAACAATTTAAGCACAGCTCAGCTTTAAGAAACTCAAATAGCCTAGATGCAAGCTTAGCATTTTGTAATCATAAGGCTACTTTCACAAACTCTTAGTCAGCTGTCCTCTGATTTACCGACATCTAGGCGACATTTGTACTATTTATTTTGTATTTGGCCCGTTATGAAATAATGTGGAACAATTTAAACACAGTGTAAAACTTAAATCCCAAATTATATGTTGAAATTTACTGCAAATTCAAAACGGGATTACTCTTGAACGGCTCACTGTACAGGGGACTGCTTTACACCTTTCTGTTCGGTAAGGTCTGCTGTTTATTCTGATATATGGTTTGTCATATGTTAAACGAAGGGTTCGTGAAGTATTCCATCGAGATGAATGGGTAGGGAGATGGACGCAAAACCTTCAGTAGAATTTATGATTAAATGGATATTATTCACTTTTCTCGCGAACCGTTCACCACAGCAATTAGCGGCTAACATCGTTTAAAAGCTGAGAAAATGCTCTTTCATGTGATACTTGTTATGTCTGTGTGATGAGTAGGCTACTTTGCGAGTAGTTCAACTGAGAAGAATGGGTGAATTTGGACGCACTTTCTTTCTTGCACTGTCACTTTCTCCACTGCGTAATTTGCGCTGTGAATGAGATTGTTTTGACAGGCCATAGGCTAAATATATATCGCTATTAGTAGGACGCAAAGCAGAATATTTAAAGAAGGGGGCACCAAGGCCACCGTGGCCTGTAAACCTCTGATTTTCAAAGGGGCGTCACGGCCAACGCAAGGGGCTACGACGGCCATGGCCATCGTGGCCGCCGTGAAATTCCTACCCTGGTCAGGATGCATCTGAAGTTCTGCTCTCGAGCTGACATTATCAATCGCTTAGCACCTTGATGCAAGCTGAACTGTGTTTGATAGCCCTCCATCTCTACATCCGCTGATAAAATGTGATCACCAACACCACGCGCCAGGTCATCCCCTACGCCTGTGGTCACCCCCCTACGCTTGTGGTTCACCCCAACAAAAACGGTAAAAAATGCAAAAATCCAATATTAACTGAATTTTACTTTTGTTTCCAATCCAGTTTCTGTTTTTTTTC
Organism: Alosa pseudoharengus; assembly: GCF_046254945.1. NCBI lineage: Eukaryota > Metazoa > Chordata > Actinopteri > Clupeiformes > Clupeidae > Alosa > Alosa pseudoharengus. Next base: position 30,921,301 of record NW_027468674.1, on the reverse strand, counting down.
TTTATCTTGCGTGACTAATGACACATTTAGAAAATAACAGCAATTATCTATTTGCTGACCAGTTAAAAAATTTGAAAATTGGATTATTGAACACATTTTTTATTTGGATCAGATGGATAAAGCAAATAGAACAAAGCACTGCAAAGCGTTACACGGACCCTTAATATTCAACACCTTACAAAGATTCCTGACAAATATTAAAAACAGTGTATAATGCTTATGGGGCGCCAAATGTAACATGCCTTATTTCGTGGACAGAATGACTTTCGTGTGACGAAATACATATATTCATTACGAAACCATGTTACATCATAACGCCTTTTGTCCATGGAATGCACAAATTGGTTTGCATTGTGTCCACGAAACACTGAAGAGAGCACATCATTTCGTGGACGAAATTGACTGGTGGCCTTTTCCTTTCGTGGACATAATGCTGAATGCAGTATTCACTGTCGTAGACGAAATGTTTGGTCAAAAGTAATTCTGTCCACGTAAATACGGAATGCACCTACACGCATCATTCTGTGCATCCTATTTCAATTCGTCCACAGAAGTATTGTGTTGTGTTACAGAAGGCATTCCGTCCACGCAATAGTAACTTAACAACTTACGAAATGCATTCAGTGACATATGCTTTCATTCTGTGGACGAAATGCATAATAGAATCACGTACAATACATTTCGTGAGTCAGCAGTTTACGAAATGACTTATGTGTCACGATAATTTCATTACGTGGACGAAATGCATAACAGAATCACGAAATCAGTTTTGTGACCTGATGCAATACATTTCGTGAGTCAGCAGTTTACGGAATGAATTATGTGTCAGGATAATTTCATTACGTGGACGAAATGCATAACAGAATCACGAAATCAGTTTAGTGACCTGCTACAATACATTTCGTGAGTCAGCAGTTTACGAAATGAATTATGTGTCAGGATAATTTCATTACGTGGACGAAATGCATAAAAGAATCACGAAATCAGTTTTGTGACCTGCTACAATACATTTCGTGAGTCAGCAGTTTACGAAATGAATTATGTGTCAGGATAATTTCATTACGTGGACGAAATGCATAACAGAATCACGAAATCAGCTTTGTGACCTGCTACGATTCATTTCGTGAGTCAGCAGTTTACGGAATGAATTATGTGTCACGATAATTTTATTACGTGGACGAAATGCATAAGAGAATCACGAAATCAGTTTTGTAACCTGCTAAAATACATTTCGCGAGTCAGCAGTTTGCGGAATGAATTAGCCAGTGGGTCCCATTTAGAAGTGGCACTCGCGCCTCCCGTTCACAGAGCTGCGTGAAATGTAGGCTATTGCAACTTTTCGCCACATGGTGGCAGCTTAAGTCCGCTGTAGCATTGCCGGTAAACGGGACAGCTGGCTGCATTCAGAGGCTTTGCAACGGCAGTGTGATTGGCAATCCGCGAACCGGTGCCAGGCCAACGTATCCTCATGAAACAGTTCGTAGGATATCGTACTAAAAGTATGACCAAAAAATCCGTACGATATCCACTAAAATCTGGCAGACGAGCGATCAATGCACATGCGCAATATAGCAGTGTAGAACTCACTTCGTTGTTATCAGTGCGCCTGCGTTTAGACATCGGAGAGCTTCAGCCTCCTGAAAGGTAGGTGCAGTAACCTGGGCATTTAAAAATCTGATTAGCATTAAAAGCAGGCAATAATATAAATGCAGATGAAAGCAGCGGTCGTCTAATTTGATAGGTCAATGTAGTTTGCCAAAGTAGTTAACGTGATACAACATAGCCTGAAGACGGTGAGTTAAAGAATTGTTGCTAATTTATGCTAATAATAACTTAGCTAGAGAAGATGTAACTGTGTTTTAAATAGATATCATCCATTTCGTGGAATTACAGCACACCAAAAAAAAAAAAAACGCCAACATCGTTTGTTTCTTCAGGTCAGCAGGTCAGTTTGTTTCACGTAATAAGCTATTTGTTTCTTTGGGTCTGGGTAATTCATGTGACAAATACTGTTATAGGCTACTACCGTTTTTCTGAAAAACAAAGCAGTACAACAACATTTCTATATCCAAAATAGTGCATTTCTGCAGTGTTCTACGTAGTGCAATGCAGCTTTTAATGTCCAAAGTAGCCTATACAGTATTTTCCTGCATAAGAACTACAAATACTCCTCCAAAACTACAGTTTTGACACTTGAAGTGTAATTATATTTTAGTAGCCTGCTATTCTAGTATTTGAATAAATACCCACATCAGTTTTACCCTTGTCTCACCTATATACAATATATGTCTATGAATTGCAGTAGTGATAAAATGAAATAGGAAAGAAAGGTGTCCTGATGTGTTGTTTAGAGATGGTCCTGCAATGTTTTCTCGACATATCTTTATGTCTTTTTTTTCTCCCCTCTACTTATGTTTTCACAGATCCTTGCTTCTGATATCCGGATGTATGGGTTGCATTTGATTATATGACTCCAACAGAACACTCACAGAAAGGAGAGTGGTGTCAAACTACAAGACAGCCAGCATGTAAACAAGGCCTTGTTTGTCCTTGTTTGGCACTCATTTGTTTACTTCCTGAAGAGGCTGAAGCATGCTGGCCTTGACACCTCAGTCCTTGCTTTGTGTTATGAAGCACATCCTCACATCATGATCTACTGCAGCGGTGGATACAGAGTACAATTGGCAGGTATTTTACGTCACTTTTACATTACTTTTACTGCGATGGTAGATATGGTTGTTGCTGTGCTAAATATAGGCCCATCTATCTATAAAGCAAGAAGTGTCTGTGTCTGTGGCACGCATATCTCACTGACCGTTTGTCAGACTGATTTCAAACTTGGCAGGTGTCTTGCTACGGGCATGAGTAAGTGCAGTGCCAAATTTTTCGTTGTTTGAATAAGAAATGCAAAAGATATCGTTAAATATATTGGTAAAAGACGCACATTGGCTTTTGCTGCTAGCCACTCCCCCTCCCACACAGCACTGTACTGTAAGCTACCAGTGAGGATAGAAGCAGGGCTTTGGCAGAACTGGATCAGTGTAGGTTACACGGGTAAAAACTTAAGCGAGTGCAAGATAACTCCACAGATTTTGCAACAACACGCCAACACACACAGGTAGGCTATGCAGTGGCTCTTCAAAATAACGTAAAAAATAATGTGCAATAAGCGGACACTTTGAATAGCCCAGGCTACTTTGGACTGTCTTTAGACTTTAGAATAAGCAAACAACTATTCCAACTGAAAATTGAAACGAGCGATAATGGTCCCGAATTAAAGAACGTCTCAGAATGCCACACATGCAAAGCATAACCAGCAACAAGCAACGAGTGGCAGGCAGAGTGTGATGTCACTTAGGCCTATATGAATAGCCCAGGCTACTTTGGACTGTCTTTAGACTTTGAATAAGCAAACGACAATTCCAACTGCAAGGTCCTAAATTGAAACGAGCGATAATTGTCCCGAATTAAAGAACGTCTCAGAATGCCACACATGCAAAGCATAACCAGCGACAAGCAACGAGTGGCAGAAAGAGTGTGATGTCACTTATAGGCCACCAGAGACTGTTTTTGAGTCACACCATTGCAAATTCCATATGATGCATCATTCCACAAAATGGTTTGTTTTCTCTATCATCAAGTTATTCAATAGGCTAAGCATATAGACTTGACTCAAAACAGCTGTTAGGATTATGTCATTTTGATTTGTAAAAAATGTCACATGCAGCCATGCTTAAATTCTGCTCACTTCACATTTATTATATTATTATATTATCTGTAGGCCTATTCATTATTGAATGCTTACCTGGAATTATTTCCCTATCATCCTATTTTTAAAACAAGCCTACCTGCAGGCATGTAATTGGGCTACAGGAATAGCATGTTTGAATGGGCACTGCACTAGTCTATCTATAAAGCAAGAAGCGTCTGTGTGTGTGTCTGTGGCACGCATATCTCGCTTGCCGTTTGTCAGACTGACCTAAGATTTCATATGTGGCTCGCGCATGGCACAAAGATTTTGAAGATTTTTGAATGCATATTTCAAAACGTTTATCGCTGCACTGCAATGTTTCCAAGGGGGCCAGTTTTAGGGGAGCTCCACCCCATGGATCGTGTACTGACAGCAGCTAGGTCTCACTTTGATGATAGTGAGTCGCAATTTAAAAAACGGATAAGGCTACTCGGAAACCGCTTGTGGTTTAAGATGACAGATTATTATCATGCCTGACCTCACCAATAAAGACTCCCTGTATGCAGTTTGCTTGCATAAAATGATTACGCGGATTTTGCAACAACACGCCAACAAACCCGGAGATGTAGTGACCACTCAAAATAAAAATATGTGCAATAAACTGACGCTTAAAATAGCCCAGGCTACTTTGGACTTGAGACTTTGACTAAACAAACGACAATTCCGACTGCAAGGTCCCAAATTGAAACGAGCGATAGGCTAATGCCACATAGCTAACATTATTCAACAAGTTGCAGACTGAGCGACGTCACTTATCACGCCATCAAAAACGGGTAGGCTATGTAGTGACCACTCAAAATGAAAGTATGTTCAATAAACTGACGCTTCGAATATCATTAGGAAGTTATTCAGTAAGTTATACACACTTAACTCAAAACAGTTGTTAGGCTTATGTCATTCTGATTTGTAGAAATGTCACATGCAGCCATGCCTACATTTATTAGGCTACACATGTATTAGAGGCCACATTAATTATAGGCTAATACATTATAATATTCAGTATTCATTATTGAATGCTTAGCTGGAATGATGTTTCCCTATCATCCTATTTTTAAAGCAGGCATGCCTGTGGGCATGTAATTGAGCTACGGGTTTTCTTCAGGAATGGCATGTTTTATCGGGCACTGCACTAGTATTGTAAATTGTAGATTGTACAACTCATACATGTTGGCCTATACTATTAAGGGACAGCTGAATTGACCACCTAAACCATATATTTTCTAAAAGCCTATAGCCTCTAGATGCCAATTAATATACATTAAGACATGTCCCACCTTCCTGCTGACTTTGACATATCATATGGCGTACATAGGCCCATATTGTAGATTGAGAAACCGACTGTACAACTGGTACATGTTGGCCTATACTATAAAGGGACAGCTGATTTGACCACCTAAACCATATATTTTCTGACAGCCTATAGCCTCTAGATGTCAATTAATATATGTTATGAGATGTCCCACCTTCCTGCTGACTTTGACATATCATATGGCGTACATAGGCCCATATTGTAGATTGAGAAACCGACTGTACAACTGGTACATGTTGGCCTATACTATAAAGGGACAGCTGATTTGACCACCTAAACCATATATTTTCTGACAGCCTATAGCCTCTAGATGTCAATTAATATACATTAAGAGATGTCCCACCTTCCTGCTGACTTTGACATATCATAAGGCGTACATAGGCCCATATTGTAGATCGAGAAACCGACGGTACAACTGGTACATGTTGGCCTATACTATTAAGGGACAGCTGAATTGACCACCTAAACCATATATTTTCTAAAAGCCTATAGCCTCTAGATGCCAAATAATATACATTAAGACACGTCCCACCTTCCTGCTGACTTTGACATATCATATGGCGTACATAGGCCCACATTGTAGATCGAGAAACCGACTGTACAACTGATACATGTTGGCCTATACTATTAAGGGACAGCTGAATTGACCACCTAAACCATATATTTTCTAAAAGCCTATAGCCTCTAGATGCCAATTAATATACATTAAGACACGTCCCACCTTCCTGCTGACTTTGACATATCATATGGCGTACATAGGCCCACATTGTAGATCGAGAAACCGACTGTACAACTGATACATTTTGGCCTATACTATTAAGGGACAGCTGATTTGACCACCTAAACCATATATTTTCTAAAAGCCTATAGCCTCTAGATGCCAATTAATATACATTAAGACACGTCCCACCTCATGTCAAATAACATCAATTAAGACATGTCCCACTTTCCTACTTACTCTGGCATATCATAGGCCCATATTGTAGAGCGAGAAACAAATGGTTCAGCTCATACATTTTGGCCTACACTATTAAGGGACAGCTGATTCAACCACCTAAACCAAACCATTAACATTAATTAGGCCGTCTTTCACCTCCTGAAATACTTTGGCACACTATTTTAAAGGCATAGGCCTGGGTTGTATAGGTGAACTTTAGTCATCAGTCATCATTAACATGTCTTTCTATGTACACTTTTATTTCTAATTTCCAGGTTGTCAGCTGTTGTCAGGCTCATCACCAAAGCAGAAAGACACAGTGAGACCAGACATGCCAGGAAAGAGCAAGGCACAGGCCAGGAAGGAGCCAGGCAAAGCCCGGGAATTTTTTTCCAGCTGTTCCCGCCAGCTATAGAAGGACTGCTCCTGAGAATAGATGGGTGTCTACATCGTTTTGCAAAAAGGGTCTTCTACACATGATGTTTGTCAAGCACTGCTCATTGACTGGCCAGGGGTCCTCTGTATTGTGACCACTGGTCAAAGGCGGCACATGACTGTCTCAGAGTCCTCTACATCATTCCGGTGACAGGACTTTTGGCTTAGCCAGGCCCTGACAGGATGGGTCTTGTGTTACTGTGACCAGACGGCTCAACAATGCATCATTCTCATCCATGCCCTCATCACCTTGAGACTGGACTACTGCAACAGCATTTTCTATATGGTCTTGAAAATTATTGTCTTATTATTATTACAGGTCTCTCTGCACCCGAACCAGCAGGTTCAGAGGAAGTTCCTTTCCTGCGGCTGTCACCCTACTGGACTCTAGCTCTGCATCTCGGTGACAACCAATCAACTAAGCCCCCAGTAAACTAAGCCCCCAATACCCTATCCCACCCATAGTGTTTTTATTTATTTACAAATGCACATACTGTAATTACAGTTATACAAAGGCATATTCTACTGCTCTTTATATCCATCCTGCACATACACTTATTCTTACTACTTTTATAATGTTACTGTTCATACTGAATATCCATATTTATTCTGTTTTTCTCATATGTTCTTAATACACTGCATATCTATATTATTCTTACTACTAAAATATTGTTAATGTTACTACATTGCACATATCCGTACATGTTGTTCACACATTGTTCATATTACATAACCATATTTATTCTGCTCTTATAAGGTAACTGCTAATACACTGCACATATTTATATCTAATTTATATTACTCTAAACCACCTTCTGTAAACCAACTGCATATTATTGTCTACACTGCACTACATTTCCTGTCCTGGCTAATCACCATCTGTCTACTTTGTATATCACATTGCACTTTTGCTTTGTACAGGGTTCCTACGGGTCATGGAATTTCTGGAATATCATGGAATTTTAGAGTTCTATTCCAAGTCTATTCCAGACATGGGAAGTCAGGGAATTTTATCATTTTAGGGGCAAAGTCATAGAATATCAGGGAATTTTGTTGTAGTAGTTTAAAATCTACTAGCCAAAATACATTAATACAAACATATTTCCACACAGAATTAGTGTACAGTATATCTGGTTATTAGCTTTACAGCTTGCTTGAGTATCCCAACTGTTTATTCAATGCTTATTTATTCATCTCCCGCTCTAAAAAAGTAAAAGATTCTCTTGACTGCTATATGGGTGCTCTGAAATCATTTGGTATATTGTACTACTCGGTTATTATATAGTAAGTCATGGAAATTCAGTTTTTTTGTCAGGGAAAAGTCATAGAATTTTACATTTGACTTAGAGTGGGAACCCTGTTTGTACTATACTCTGCACAATGACAATAAAGTTGAATCTAATCTAATTATTATTTAATGCCTGTATTGATGCTTTGTATTTGCATACCTTTGCTGTATGTTTTATGTGTATTGGACAACCTGTTTAAAGCAATCACAAACACACATATTTTGATTGATCTTGATACACAGATGCGTGTTGTGCTGAAATAAACTGAATTTCACTGATTCATCTTTAGAAACTGCTGTTTAGAGAGCATATTTTTGATATATGTTGTTAAACAAAAGTTCTTAAACCATGCACAAACTGTTAAAACATCCATATTTTTATTGATTGTGATACACAGAGGTGTGCTGTGCTGAAATAAACCAAAGTTTACTGACCTTACCTGCCATGGCAAGTTTGATGCACAAGAGATCTTCAGAAATGGCGGTTCAGAGAGCATATTTTTGACAGATGTTGACTAACAAAAGTTCTTAAATCATACACAAACTGTTAAAACATCCATATTTTGATTGATTGTGATACACAGAGGTGTGCTGTGCTGAAATAAACCAAAGTTTACTGACCTTACCTGCCATGGCAAGTTTGATGCACAAGAGATCTTCAGAAATGGCGGTTCAGAGAGCATATTTTTGACAGATGTTGACCAACAAAAGTTCTTAAATCATACACAAACCCTTAAAATATCCATATTTTGATTGATTATGATACACAGAGGTGTGCTGTGCTGAAATAAACCCAATTTTACTGACCTTACCTGCCATGGCAAGTTTGATGCACAAGAAATCTTCAGAAATGGCTGTTCAGAGAGCATATTTTTGACAGATGTTGACCAACAAAAGTTCTTAAATCATACACAAACCCTTAAAATATCCATATTTTGATTGATTATGATACACAGAGGTGTGCTGTGCTGAAATAAACCCAATTTCATTGACCTTACCTGCCATGGTAAGTTTGATGCACAAGAAATCTTCAGAAATGGCTGTTCAGAGAGCATATTTTTGACAGATATGACCAACAAAAGTTCTTAAATCAAACACAAACCATTAAAACATCCATATTTTGATTGATTATGATACACAGAGGTGCGCTGTGCTGAAATAAACCAAATTTCACTGATCGTACCTGCCATGGCAAGTTTGATGCACCGGACATACCCAGAAACTACATTTGAGACACCCATATGGCCAGACAGGCCTAGGTAAGTGTCACACCCATTATTTTATGAAATGTCAACATGTGACACATATTTTGATACAGGGAATGATAACAAACTTGTTTCTCAAATTTGAGACCTCCAACTGCTTGTATGTTGTCAGGAGGCGGAGCCAAAGATTGGAAAATGTAGATTTCTAGGGGGCGCTATAGAGTCTGTGAATGTGTGAGGTGTGATTTTACTTATCTCGTATATTTTATGTCATAGATAGATGTCACATGCCAAATTTAGTCTGTTTATGAGGTATGCAAGTTAGAAATGCTAACCCTAGGTTTAGATGGCCATAATTTGCATAGGTCAGACAGGCCTTGATAGGATTACACCAGTTAATTCAAGATAGTACCAACATGTGGCACATATTTTGATACATGGGATGATAACAAACTAGTTTGTCAAATTTGGGACATCTAATGGCTTGTGTGTGTTGCCAGGAGGCGGAGCCAAATATAGGAAATATTGGATTTCTAGGGGGCGCTATAGAGTCTGTGAATATGTGAGATGCGATTTTACTACACACTTAAATTTTGTGTCATATACGGATGTCAATTGCAAAATGTAATCAGTCTAGGAGGTATGCAAGATACAAATGCTAACCCTAGGTTCAGATGTCCTTGATTTGCATAGTTTAGACAGGCCTTGATAGGGTTACACCAGTTATTACCAACTAATACCAACATGTGGCACATATATTGATAAGGGGGTAAAAACAAAATAGTTTGTGAAATTTGAGACCTCTAGCTGCTTGTGTGTTGCCAGGAGGCGGAGCCAAATATATTAAAAAAAAGGTGCTACAGAGTCTGTGAATGTGTGGGGGTTGATTCCATTTCACACATATATTTTGTGTCATCCAAGGATGTTACATGTCAAATTGAATCAGTCTATAATATATTCTAGTTAAAAATGCAAACCCAATATGTATGTCAATGAATTGCAAATGTCAGATAAGCTTACACCAGTAAATTTCAACTAATAATATGTGGCACAAATTGATAAAGGGGATAGAAATCAATTGGTTTGCCGTATTTGAGACCTGTAGCTGAGTGTGTGTTGCTGTAGCTTCCTGGATGTGTGAGGTCATTTCACTTTGAGGTTTCTGAATGTGTGAGGTAATTTCACTTCAATCCCATATAAGCGTAGGTTAATAGGTCATATGTCAGACAGGCCTTTGTAGGGTCACACCAATTACTTCACAACATTAGCACATATAATGCATGGGATGAAAACAGACTTATCTGAGGTTAATTTAAGTCTTGTCCTTGCTGATTATAATAAAAGTGCAGTCAGTCAGTGGTCAGAACATATAGAACCAGTACAGGTGAAAGACAATTGTATATTTTCAAGTAATTATTAACATGGAAAAAAATCAGTGAGACTCCTTTCCAATCAAAGATGCTTTAATGTACATTGTACATTGATACATGAAGGGGATAATGAAGTACTCAAGTCCCAAAGAAGGATGACAATAAAATAGTATGATAGTCAATTAACATACGGGTACAATTTCAAGCAAGATTTACAGAAATTCACTCTCAAAAACAATTGTAATTAGTAAGCGTTTTTAATGTGATTATGGATTTTTATAGTATAAGAGCAAAAATGGCAGTATTGCTTAAGCATATATGATGCACCAAAGTAAGTCGGAATGTGGGACATGTCTTAATTGATATTAATTGACATCTACAGGCTATAGTTATATTGGTTTCTCGATCTACAATATGGGCCTATGTACACTTTATGATATACCAAAGTAAGTAGGAAGGTGGGACATGTCTTAATTCATATTATTTGACCTACAAGAGGCGATGGTCTTTCAGAAAATATATAGCAACCATTATAACAACTGCTTTGCATAACCTCCACCATATCTACCCTAGCAACACCATGGCAACCTTCTCAGTTACCCTAGTAACAACCTAGCAACCACTACTATAGCAACCGCTATGTTTAGCATAGCTACCACCATATCGACCCTAGTAACCATCTCAATTATCCTAGCAACAACCTAGCAACCATTGTATATTATCAACCAACATCATTACCCTAGCAACCAGTATAGCAACTGCTTAATTTAGCATAATCCCTGTCATATCTACCCAATCAACACCATAGCAAACTTCTAAGTTACCCTAGCAACAACCTAGCAACCACCACCATAGCAACCGCTATGTTTAGCAGCAACCAACATAAGTACCATAGCAACAACCTAGCAACCATCTTAATTACCCTACCAACAACCTCACAACTATCACCATAATGTCAGCCTAGCAACCACCATTGCAACCAACATGATTAACCTTGCAACCAGCATAGCAACTGCTTTCTTTAGCATAACCACCACTATATCTACCCTAGCAACACCATAGCAAACTTCTCAGTTACCGTAGTAACAACCTAGCCACCACTACCATAGCAACCACTATGTTTATAATAGCAACCACCATATCGACCCTAGAAACCATCTCAATTACCCTAGCAATAATCTAGCAACCACTTTGATATTGTCAACCAACATGACTACCTTAGCAACCATATCAATTACCCTAGCAACCAGCATAGTAACCACTTTATTTAGCATAGCAACCACCATATCTACCCTAGCCACACCCTAACAACCTTCTCGGTTACCCTATCAACAACCTAGCAACCACTTTGATAGTCAACCAACATGACTACCCTAGCAACCATCTCAATTACCCTAGCAACCAGCATAGCATCCACTTAAGTTACCACAGCAACCACCATATCTACCCTAGCAACCTTCTCAATTACCCTATCAACAACCTAGCAACCACCACTACAATGCCAACCTAGAAACCACCATAGCAACCAACATGATTACCCTAGAAACCTGCATAGCAACCACCATATATCATGTAACAACACCATAGCAACCTTCTCAATTACCCTAGCAATAACCTAGCAACCACTACCATAGCAACCTCTATGTTTAGCAAAATACCTGTAGAAAGCCTCATATATTCCTACTAATGTAACGGTCATTGATAATTAGTAGATTGCTGCCAATTGTCCTCTGTACCGATATAGCCACCCGCTGCAGTAGACCATAGGATGTGAGAATGCGCTCCACAACACAGCTGTAAATGGAAGCAAGGACTGAGGTGTCCAGGCCAGTATGCTTCAGCCCCTTCAGGAAGTGGACAAACAAGGCCTTGTTTACATAGTGGCTGATCTCCTTTGTGTAGGTGTTCTGTTTGAGTCATATAATGAAAAAATCCATATATATATAATGCAACCCATACATCAGGATATCAGGAGCAAGGATCTGTGAAAACATAAGTAGATGGGAGAAATTTAAGATATGTTTAGAGAACATTGCAAGACCATCCCTAAATAAAATATCAGGACACCTTTACTTTTATCACTACTGCATTTCACAGATATGTATATTGGTGAGACAAGGGTAAAACTGTTCTGGGTAAATATTCAAATACTACAATACTATAAAATATAACTCCACAACTTCAGGTCTCCACACTGTAGTTTTGTAGGAATATCTGTTGTTCATATTCAGGAAAATACTGTACTTTGGACATTAAAAGCTGCATTGCACTACGTACTACTGCATCGCACACTGCAGAAATGCAATATTTTGGACACAGAAATGCGGTTGTATTCCTTGTTATTTCAGAAAAAGGGTAGTAGCCTATAACAGCATGTTTTGTCCCATTAGTTACCCAGACTCAAAGAAACAATAGCTTATAATGTGATTTTGGGCTTTCAGAAAATATATGGCCTTATGATATGTCAAAGTCAGTAGGAAGGTGGGACGTGTTATAGCACAATTTCTAAAACTATTGATTCTTATAGCAAAACCACTCACTGAGTTCGCAAAACTAAAAGCACAAACACTGCTTTGCACTCAGTTTGCAATTTTGTAACACACACTTTGCACAACTGTAGGCACAATTCACTGCACAGCACTCTTTTTGCGAAACTGTAAACACAACTCATGCTTTACACTCAATTTCCAAATGATCAACACACTCCTAGCAAATCTATACACATGTATGGCTATTATTTTCACTATTTTGCCAACTCTCTGGCACACTTTCTCATGTGAAAACTGTTTTAGATAATTAGTTCACTTTGCAATCAGCCTAAGCACTATAAATAAGCCACAGGTAATGTACAATGGGTAGGAGAGGATGACAAGGTCAAGGAGGTGAAGTTAAAGGAAGAGGACAAGGAGGAGCAAGAGGAGGACGAGGAGGGGGAAAAGGAAGGGTAAGAAGAGAAAGAAATAGCTATTTGTGTGTAGAGTTTTGCAAAAAAAAGCCATAGTTACAAAAAATGTGCTTAAGCAATCAGAAAAAACTGTAAGCACATTTTTTGTAACTATGGCTTTTTTTTGCAAAACTCTTCTCTTGCAAAAGCTAACACACCTTGCTTAACTCTTCACACCTTCATAAAAATGGTGTTTTCGTATCAAACAGTAAACACAAGCCATCACAATAATAAGCACACAATGTGCCAACTACACACTGATGGTCTGAATAAAAGGTAGACTACGTCAGTTTGAGGTCATACTTTTGTCATAGTTCTGTAAACATACAGGGATCCAAACTTCAAGTATTGGTGTTTATTTACACACATCAGAACAAACAAAAGTGTGTTTTTCCCAAGTCAAAACACAAAATAGCAATTTCACTGAGACAAAACAAATCAGTCTACATTGGGTCGTCTCTCTCAAAATTCCGTCTACATCACATGCAATGTGATGCACATGCAAAAATATATTCTGGAATGATGTATCCAGGCCTGACATGACAATATCCCCACATGTAGACTGTTGTTTTGTCTGAAAAAGGGCTATTTCTTTCTCTTCTAACTCTTCCTGCTCCCTTCATTGTACCCATTGTACATTACCTTTGGCTTATTTATAGTGCTTAGGCTGATTGCAAAGTGAACTAATTATCTCAAACAGTTTTCACATGAGAAAGTGTGCCAGAGAGTTGGCAAAATAGTGTAAATAATAGCCATACATGTGTATGATTTGCCAGGAGTGTGTTGATCATTTGGAAATTGAGTGTAAAACAGTGAGTTGTGTTTACAGTTCCGCAAAAAGAGTGCTGTGCAGTGAATTGTGCCTACAGTTGTGCAAAATTGCAAACTGAGTGCAAAGCAGTGTTTGTGCTTTTAGTTTTGCGAACTCAGTGAGTGGTTTTGCTATAAGTATTAATAGTTTTAGAAATTGTGCTATAAGAATCACAGTTGTGTTTAAGCATTCAGAAAAAAACTATAACACCTCTGTTTATCTGAAAGACTTCAATGATTCACTTTTATTAATTTTACAAGATAATTGTATAGGCTACATTAGGTACATTATAGGCTACGTTATCTTATATCATCTTATTTATGCTATGATGTGTTCTATGTGTCTATTTCACATAGACAGATCGTTAGATGTGCTATCAATATAGGCCTACCGTAAAAGTACGTAAGTACCTATGTAATAAAAATAGGAAGCTGATGTCAGGAACAATGCATTGCTAGACATAGCAATGTTAACGTTAACACACTGACTGCTTTATGGCCTAATATGACAGTGCTAAAAAGCGTGCTAACTCACAAAATGAGAGAAATAATTCATGCTAACTTCAAACATCAAAACTGCTCAGACAACAGAGATTTCATAAAAAGTATTTACTTATTTATTTAGTTTAAATGCCGGAATGGTTTACTTACTTTTCAATGATGAGGCAAGCGAAAGAAAGAAGTAGGCCTAATGTTGCATTTTCACTCGGAAGCGTAGTCCCGAATTAAACTCATCGGCTCCACCTTCTGACTTTTTGACGAAACATCATCTAGTAAAAAATGATGGGTTTTGCAAATAACAACAATCTTAATAATAACAACCCTACCACTAATAATAGGCCTAGGTTAAATCATTTGAACAGAATAATAGGCCTAGCAATAGGTCTAGCAAATAATCAAACATAAACAACAACAACAACAATAAACACAAACAGTGCAAGGAAGATATAGGCTGCTAACTATAGTTATGAACGAGTGCCCATTTAGACATGCCATTCCTGTAGAAATGCCATGGCCCAATTATACATGCCCGGGGGTATGCTTTAAAAGCAGGATTATCATCATCCCAGCTAAGCAGTAAATAATGAATACTAAATATTACATTGTAATAGGCCAGACAGGGCGAACCGGACCCCGACGCGCCCATACTGCCTATACTGCACATTAATTATGTAAGGGATAATGTAATAGAACGCGGTCCGGTTCGCCGGCCTATTTATTTTTCAACGCTTATAGGGCCTACGGCTACTTGCCAAAACGAGGAAATAAACTCCACGATATATCTCTTTACATTTATATGTTACCGTTGCGTTGTGGCTTTTGCTGAGAAACAAATAGTTCGCAACACACGCAGAACTTGAATCAAACACAGCTGATCAACCGTCTGCCTTCACTTTTGAATGAAAATCGCGCCTATTGCCTAATGCACATTAATTATGTAAGGGATATAGGCCTAATGTATAGAACGCCGGTCATTCCGACAGGCCGAACCACGCCTAATGCACATTAAAAGGGATAATGTATATTATCATTTTATTAACAAATAGTTCGCAACACACGCTGAACTTGAATCAAACACAACCGTTTGCCTTCACTTTTGAATGAAAATCCGTTGCCACTGACAGCGGTCATTAGACGAAAATAATGACCTAGAACTTTGGGAAATCCCATTCAAGTCAGAGCCATATAAAGGTACTTTTATATGGCTCTGATTCAAGTCAATGGAGCGTTCTACTTGCATTGTGAAGAACCGCCTATAATTAACGTGCAGTAGGCCTAGGCTAAGCAGAATTTAGGCATGCATGGCTGCATGTGACATTTTACAGATCAAAGTAGAGCAAAGCAGCCGGGGCTATTCGAAGTGTCAGTTTATTGCACATAATGTTTAGTAATTTTGAATAATTTGAACCACATTTTGAATAACCACTTACCCGTGTTTGTTGGCTTGTTTGTTGCAAATTCCGCGGAAATATTTTATGCAAACTGCATGGAGTCTTTATTGTTGATAATCATCAATGATTATCATGATAATGATAATCCATGATAATCATCCAAACATCCTTGGCCCGTGAGTCTGTGCTGCCAAAACTTCGCTTACCCCAGTGCGTGGCTACAGGAGAAAGCCAACATGTTCTTCCTTTACCAACGATATTTTGCATTACATCCAAACAACGCACTTGCGAGCCTAGATACTACTTTCAAATAATACATTTATTCCAGTCCAAAGACATTTTGCTCCTTTTTTATTTGTATTTATTTTTTAACTCACAGCAGCCTGCAGTGCACATAGTCGTGGTCCTGGCTACATCAGTCACTGTGATCGTGGCCAGGCGTCCTGGCTCATAATTACGTGGAAATCATACGGAATGTAGTGCACTACTTTTAGTAGCTTTTCGTACGAAAGTTTAATGAGAACAGCCTGGCCAGGCCGTGCTGGACCTAGCCTAGGTCCGCGAAAAGCAACTGCATAGGCTTTCTCTGAATTATCTATGGTCTATGATCTTCAAACTATGAGCCTCTTCTACGAGTAGATTGCTGGTCCACTGGACCACGATTTTAGGCTAGATTAGGTATATGCCCGGTGCATTCTGTTAATTTTGCGGCACAACTGCTGGAACCGTGGACCGAAAGAAAAATAAACTAAATGTTTCCCTGATCAATGCATAGGCCTACTTCTTAATTCATTAAATATAGAGGCATAACATTAGCCTAGGTGGTAGTGGTAGGCTGTGAGTGCTCATTCAAAGTCTATGCGTGTCTGTGCAAGTTGTAACAAATCGCCCTTATTCAAAAGAACTGATTGCCACTACGCATTTAAGGTTACGGGCGGATCTAACAAGCAGGAAATCATTCTAGCTCAATGCAGACGAAAACTGGCAAAAGGCCTTGCCTTCCTCTTAATAAGAGTGTATATTAAAGAAAAAACTATCTTACAGAAAGAAACCCAAACATATGAGATTGATTCACTTTGTATTGTAATGAAAGAACTCGCGGCCACTCGGCGCGCAACTGAAGGCCCGACACACAATTAACAACAAAGTTTCACAATGCACGAACAAATACCCCCCAAAGTTCAGTGCCCAATAGTCCCGACATCAAGCAGATGATTCAATAAGTCCAAAACACAAACGTGATCCCCGGAATAAGAAAGAGTCGTTGCGCTTACAGTCTGTTGAGAAGTCGTTCCCTAATACGGTTGCGAAACGCAATCTCACCAAAACACGCACGTTAGGAAAAATGCTCCTTTGCTTGCTGTAATCCAATGACTTTGGGAAAAAATGAGTGATCGCAGATAGCGAGAAAAAGTCACGGTTCAGCATGCAAGGCCTCTAACGCGCGCTACTCCATACACCAGCGTCTTCGCACAGGTATCTCTCGGGGGCGAGCGCTCTCCCCGCGCCTCCATTTAAACAAAGTGCAATGAAAGTCACTCCTACCCAAAACGCGCGTTCAACGGTCAGCTGACATCAAATTTACATACATGGCATATTAAACAGAGAGAAAATACTAATACATTTTCATACAAACAACCATGTAAAAAGGTGATTTTGGCAAACTTTACAAAGTGAAACTCACAAACTCGTGGGTAGGCTAAGCAACGATATTTAAAACAATCAAGAAGTGGATTCCTGTAATGTTCATGAAAACAGTATAGCGATTGGATAGCCTAATAAATCGCGACTTGTTGTAGGCCTAACAGTAGGCCGAGTTTATATCGTCTCGCTGGAGTGCGCGCATAATAGGCCTACTGCCTACTTGCCCGTCCAAATAAAGGGCTTTCCTTTGTTTCACAGAGCTCTGACTAACGGGAGGCGCGATTGAGGTGGCCACTTCTAAATGGTAGCCTAGGCTACCCACTGATTAATGCATTCCGCAAACTCACGAAATGTATTGTAGCAGGTCACAAAACTGATTTCGTGATTCTGTTATGCATTTCGTCCACATAATGGAATTATCATGACACATAATTCATTCTGTAAACTGCTGACTCACGAAATGTATTGCAGCAGGTCACAAAACTGATTTCGTGATTCTGTTATGCATTTCGTCCACATAATGGAATTATCGTGACACATAATTCATTTCGTAAACTGCTGACTCACGAAATGTATTGTAGCAGGTCACAAAACTGATTTCGTGATTCTGTTATGCATTTCGTCCACGTAATGAAATTATCGTGACACATAATTCATTCTGTAAACTGCTGGCTCACGAAATGTATTGCAGCAGGTCACAAAACTGATTTCGTGATTCTGTTATGCATTTCGTCCACGTAATGAAATGACCGTGACACATAATTAATTCCGTAAACTGCTGACTCACGAAATGTATTGCATCAGGTCACAAAACTGATTTCGTGATTCTGTTATGCATTTCGTCCACGTAATGAAATTATCGTGACACATAAGTCATTTCGTAAACTGCTGACTCACGAAATGTATTGTACGTGATTCTATTATGCATTTCGTCCACAGAATGAAAGCATATGTCACTGAATGCATTTCGTAAGTTGTTAAGTTACTATTGCGTGGACGGAATGCCTTCTGTAACACAACACAATACTTCTGTGGACGAATTGAAATAGGATGCACAAAATGATGCGTGTAGGTGCATTCCGTATTTACGTAGACAGAATTACTTTTGACCAAACATTTCGTCTACGACAGTGAATACTGCATTCAGCATTATGTCCACGAAAGGAAAAGGCCACCAGTCAATTTCGTCCACGAAATGATGTGCTCTCTTCAGTGTTTCGTGGACACAATGCAAACCAATTTGTGCATTCCGTGGACAAAAGGCGTTACGATGTAACAAGGTTTCGTAATGAATATATGTATTTCGTCACACGAAATTCATTCTGTCCACAAAATAAGGCATGTTACATTTGGCGCCCCATAAATGCTATGCATTCAGTCTTATTCATAGAAGTAAGTCTGACAGAGTTAATGATTACCACAAGCTGCTTGTGCATCCAGACAGGGCGGGATTAAGGGTTACTCCCTGCATTCAGAGAACTGTTACAAAGAGAGGCGGGCAGTGGTGACCATAGCAGAGGATACCAGGCCACAAAGGATACCTCATCTACATATCATACGCTCACAACAACTCTACTCTACATGACTCTCTCTTCCCAAGCCTCTTCATCATTCTGTGTGTTTGTGAGTGTGACAAAAGACAACAGGAATGGGCTTGAGTTGTGCCTACAAAATACGTGTGGTGGAGATTTTGCTGTGTGCCTTGGCTGTGTTCATCGCCATATTGCAGAAAGGGGAGATCCAGCCGTACAGCGTGTGGTGCGAGTTCGTCTGGGCCTTTGCCTTCATTGTGGCCATGGTGATCCTGGTGCTGGAGGTGCTGAAGCTGGAACTGGTGGTGGCAGTTTTCCTGCAGCACTCCTGGGCCGACCTGGCCACGGGGCTCACGCTGGTCTGCGCCGCCATGCTCCTGACCGCCTCCATCATCTACCCTATGCGCGTCATGCACTGCACCATGTGCTTTCTCGAGGTAGTGTGCACCATCGTCTCCTGCCTGGCCACATTGCTCTTTCTGGTGGATGGGGTGATGACCAAAAAAGAGATGTCCAGTGGATACCTGACCGCTGTGTGCGGGGTTCTGCGCTTCACCGAAGCGCTCCTTGCATCCCTGCTCTTCATTACGTTTGCATCCTATTTCTTGAGTGTGACCACTGGAGTCCCATGGGCTCTGGGGTGGTGCGTTCTTGTGTACATAGTGTGTTTTGTATTATCAGTGCTCATGATGATGTTTAACCTGGTGAAGCTGTTGAATGCACTAGTGTGTGTGGATAAGTTGGAGGTGGTCTTTAATATTGTAGCAGTGGTCCTTTACATCACAGCTATCATACTATGGCCCATTTATGGAAAGCAGGATTACTACAACTACATGAAATGGGACACTGATATGCGCATTGTACTAAACTATGGCTACCACTACATCGACCTTATGCTTGTGTTGGTCTTGACAGCAGTGAATTTGGTGCTGTATATAGTGGATATGATTTTGTCTCTGCTGGCATTCCTTAAATGCATATGATGAGTGTCAACAGTTTAGAGCAAATGTAATGTTACATTACAAAAAGAGTACTGTATTAGAGCATTCTTAAAGATTAAGCATTAAATGTCAACATGGCCAAAAAATGTTGTTAGTTTTCCAGTAGTGTTTAATGTAGTTTTTTGTTTCCTATAGAGTACAGTGAGTGTTCTGCCTAATTACAAATACAAAATATTGTAGCCAGCAAATTAGCAAAAATGTGAGTTGAATGGCAATGCCCTGCATCGTATAAAAAGAGCACAAAATGCATTCGTATCCAGTGAACAAAGAAAAATTCTATAATTTTCCTAACAGAACATGTTCAATAAGATAGTATTCAAATACAGGTAAAGCTACGTTGGCAATTCAGAGAACATTCTATCTGTTTGCCAATGCAAATAATCTATTGTCACTAACCTGGTACCAGAAGCCCTTGTGCTCCACTGTGTGTGTAAGCCACACACACAACGTAAAAAGGAAACAGTCAATGTTTGTCCACCTTCACACACACTCATGACACAATGTCCATCGCAGTACAGTAGCTTTGCTCCAGCAGTGTGGTCTGAGGCCTAGTCCTCCTCAGCCTCTTCCTCCTCTCTCTCCAGCAGCCCCTGGAAGCAGATGTAATGGGCGCTGCAGTAGCCTGGAGGCTTGTTGGGGCAGGCCTGCACCTGCTCTGGCTTCTGGGATTTAAAGGGATTCACCCCAGTGGCCTTGATGTGCATCTCCAACTCCAACAGGACCTGAAGGGTGTACTCCAGCTCAGGTTCACTACAAGGAGGGACAAGGAAACATGCACACACTTAAAAGACTCCACAAAGAACTGAACGATTTGTGTGTGTGTGTGTGTGTGTGTCATTTTTACCCGTAGCTTTGAATGTTGTTGGGTGACATTTAGAAGACTTACTCTGTGGTGGTGAAAAGTGTGGGTATGTTGTAATCTCGCAGGAGCAGCAGAGTTGGCAACCAGCCCTGGTACACTTTGTCCACCTCATCCATGTTCTCCTGACTAGCATCCAAACCTACAGAGAGAAGACTTCTTTTAGTCTGTATTCATACTCTGCAGTGTACCCTTTATTGGCAATGTTAAAGAATGCTCTACCTGTCCAGGTTAAAACTGATCCAAACGCAAATATAACTGCCAGATTCAGTCTAAATCAATTAGACCCTCATTTTGTAATTTAAGCTGACTTAACTGTATTATACTAACAGGTATATGGTACTGTATGTACACTTTTAGATACACTTTAGCAAGGTGTTCAGTCTTTATGTTCTTTTTGTATACCTGGGTGAAATCCCACCACCAGGTCTGGTTTTGCTGCCTCCCCTTTCTCCACCACGTCTTCCCAGAACTGGTGGTAGAGGCCCTTGTATCCGCTGATGTAGGATTTCCCTCTGGGCCCAAAGGCTCTCAGTGGGGGGCGAATGGCCTTCCCCTCCACCACCTCCGGCCCCACCATCACCACCTCCAGGCCCTGGTGTCCAGGGAACATGTGGCTCAGCTCGTCCATGTCAGTGACTCGGGCCCCCAGGGTCTCGCTGTGGGCAGCCCCCACCAAATGAATGGTGAGCGGGCGGGAGTAAGGGTCCAGCTTGAAGTGTTTAATGGCAAAGCCGATGGTCAGGGGCCGTGAGAAGAACTCGCTGCACACACGCCACATCGACTCTCTCAGATCGACCTCCCCTGGACGTGAACGGCCAGCATTGTTCCAAAGCTCGGTCATGTTCTTTCCAGACAGGATGGGATCCACTCGAGTGGTCAGATCCCCCTGCATGGAGAGCCAGTCTTCCCAGCTGTTGATCTCTGCAGCGGGACGCGTCCATGCCTCCGTAGGGAACGGGAGAGCACCTGTAGGGAAGATGAGGTCCATGTTATATTTCCCCTCTTCTCCTTTGGTTCACTTGCAGTCCTGGCAAGTAATGTTTCAGTTAAAGTAAAAAACAAAATGTATCCTAAAAATTCATGGCTATTTTTGTTTGTTTTCAGAACATTTTGTTGTTAGAATGTAAAATATGTTCATGTCAGAGTATCCTATGCAATTCCCATTCATTAAATTTATCAAGACCTTTGTGTAATTTATGTGTGCAATACCTTTACCTGACCCCAAAAATTGTATATCTTTTGACAGAGAAAAATATGAGTTATCCTCCTTCCGCACCTTTGTAGATGAGCCACTCTATCCGCCTGTCAATGGCTGCCCAGCCAAGTGTCTTACACAGCTTCTTATGTTGGGGCCAGTGCTGCCTCTGGCACTCCTTACAGCAGTAATATACATTCAAACACCTGAGAGATGTCATGGGGGAAAGAAGGACAATGGAGACAGGAGTAGGTGAGGAGAGGAAGTGTGCAGTTTGGTTGCACTGTGGATTGGGAGTAATGAGGAATCATGCGACAGATCAACATCTTTCTGGGTGAATGGACGTATCTGTGATGGGCACCAGTCCACTTACTTTCCACAGCGTTTTAGCGCCTTGGGATCTGATAACTGAGATGGTTTGCTATCACAGGCAGCACATATCCTGTAGGTCTCCTCCATCTTCTCAAACATTTGTTTTTGTGAGAGAGAAGCAGGGGTATTGCCTTTACCCTCAGGGTGAACACTGACATGAGACAGACACAGACAGCACATGATAAAACTGATTAAAAGGCAATAAGTGGGTTGATGCCTTTTGATCAGCAGGGGTGACAGTATTAAGGTCTACAGTGTGTGTGTGTGTGTGGTGTATCTGCAATGTTAAACAAACAAATCACAAGAGCAGGGTTACATGGCATAATCAGTATCATCAGAATCATTGGGACAGGTGCTTCTAGTGCATAGTAGTATACATTCAAACACTTACTCAGTCACGCTATGCTTTCACACCAGACTCATACCAATACATATACTAAAAGGACAGGTCACATAAGAGGCAGTATAAAAATAGATATTAGGCAGTATAAAATATAAAAAGAGATCATTTTTTTAAAAAATCACAGTATCCTACTGGGGTCTGGGAAAGTGCAAATGCAGTGCAAACAGGCAAGATAATCATTCAGCATGATGAAGTTCCTATTTCTGTAAGTGAGTGTTTAGAGTTGTGATGGCTCAGGGGGAAAAGCTGTGTCTGAATCTGGATGTGCGGGTTCTGACAGACCTGTAATGCCTTCCTGAGGGGAGTAACTGAAAGTGCTTGTGGCCTGAGTGAGAGGAGTCCTTGATTATGTTTATAACAGAGTACAGTGACTGGTTTATGCCTTCGGTGAAAGGTGAAGTTTACATTGACAGCTTCAACAGCAAAAAGACTAAAGCGTGTGACACTTTTATGTTTCCCCCTGCATGTGTAGCCTCACACCTGCTTTCCTCTTTGAGTGTAATTCCACATGGGCTTCTATTTTCAGTCCGCTATTTTTAGATATGTTAACCATATAGGGAACAACGCTTTAAAGGTATATGATTTCATGTTTTGAGCTACAGATGAACGGAGTAATATTACGAAATAATCCCAGGCTCTGCATTGCGTTTGTCTTGGAGCAATGGTTCCCGGGGCCACGCGTCACTGACGCTTATGCATTGCCAAAGACGCGGAAAGGAATCCCGGTTTTAGATATTTGAAGCTTGAAACGGTCTTGCTGCAAATCACAGACAACAGTGTACACCAGGTACAGTATGCGTTAAAATCAGGGTGTGTTGATGGTTTCGTCCATTTTCAAGAGGCTGTACAGTAGCTTTTAGTCTATTTTTAGCTTCAAAATAAAACTCAAGCACACGCAAAATTCCATACTTTGACGTGACATGCAACGATGCGTTTTATTTACTTACCTCGTTGGTTCAGTCATTTAGTTAGATGTAACTTTCTGATGCAAATTCTTCAACTGAAAACTCCCGAGGTTGTATTGGACGCCTCAAGTACGCTAAGTTAAGTTGGCTCAGGAGGAGACCTTCCATTTATACCCACCAGCTGTTGGCGGTTGTATTCAGGACATTTCTAGAGGCTTCTGTGTTAACGACACCGCGAAGATCAAATCGCAAATTTATATTTCTCATCTCTTTCCATTTTTAAAGTGAGTTTTGTCAGAAAACTCTCACTCCGAGGCCGCATTTCAGACGCATTTCATGTTCGACAAAAATATAAAGGAAACACACAACTCCGTTGAAGTTTATCTTATCTGAATGTTTATTTTGTTGCTGATTGCATTTCAGCTTTATGGCATATTTATGACATATTTTCAACACTCCAAACTAGAAAAAAGGTCAAGAAGGTAATGAAATCCAGATTTCGTTGGTGTTGGTATAGGTAAAAAAACACAAATTTTTGAAAGTAGCCTAATATAAAACACTGCTCTAGTTCATACATCCACAATGCATACACACATACACACACACACACACACACACACACACACACACACATATATATGCTAACAGAGAGATAGATAAAGGAAATAGAAAGGGTAGAAGTGTGTGTGTGTGTGTGTGTGTGTGAGAGAGAGAGAGAGAGAAAATAGTCCACGTCTGAGCCTTTAGGCTTGTTCTGCCTCAGCCTCTTCCTCCTCTCTCTCCAGCAGCCCCTGGAAGCAGATGTAGTGGGCACTGCAGTAGCCTGGAGGCTTGTTGGGGCAGGCCTGCACCTGCTCTGGCTTCTGGGATTTAAAGGGATTCACCCCAGCGGCCTTGATGTGCATCTCCAACTCCAACAGGATCTGAAGGGACAGGTCATATTCTGTCTCGCTACACATACACACACACACACACACACAAACACACACACAGAGGAGGACAGACGGAGAGAAAGAGAGAGAGAAGGAAAGAGAGAGAAAGACAGACAGAGAGAGAGAGAGAGATTATGTTAGCCATTATGCAGTTGACAAGTTTATTCTTCCACTTCCAGTTCTCTGCACTAGGAGGCGATAGGTGACCAGTAATGCTTTCCTCAGTAATATTTTCATTTAGAATTCTCTGAGGGACACTTTGCTAAACAGTACAGACATTCTTGCATAAGGTTAATTCAACTTCTTCTTGTTGCTGCTTGGTGTATCTTCTTTTAGTTCTGTTTATTTGAGCTGAAAATGAACTGTGTGAGAAATGAGAATAGTGAATCAGTTAGAGAGAGGTGAAACCTGGTGATATTGGATAGATATAACCAGTGATTAAAGTGGGATTTGGCAGTTGGGGGAACCCTAAAATCCAGTGTCAATGCAACGGGGGAAAATGACTCACCGTTGGACAACATATTGTGTATCGTGGTGTAGCAATACTTTTTGGACAAGAATTGCTAGCTTCATTGTCACCTCTGTACACCCGAAAAATTAACTCACCATTTATTTTAACAATATCATCGCGCTATATTGTTGGTATGAAAGAATATATTATTAATTTATCTGAGGTGGCAGAA
The DNA here is from genome assembly GCF_046254945.1 of Alosa pseudoharengus. Classification (NCBI taxonomy): domain Eukaryota; kingdom Metazoa; phylum Chordata; class Actinopteri; order Clupeiformes; family Clupeidae; genus Alosa; species Alosa pseudoharengus. Next base: position 30,895,831 of record NW_027468674.1, on the reverse strand, counting down.
CTGCATTCCTCCCCCCCCCCCCCACACACACTTTAACCCCTGGATAACCTCAGGGGATGTCTCCAGGAAGTGTTTTCTTTCAGACAGCTTTAGTTCTCAACACATTTCTCATCCAAATAATTATCAGCCACGTGAACAGAATAAGAGGTTTTAAGAGAAATGATTGAGTTGGTCATAAAATAACCTGAATAATCACACTGTTTCTTAATTTCACATAAGGCTTTTAGTATACATGCACATGCACATGCACAGCCAAAACATCATTACTTAACAAGAAAGTACCTCACAGTTTTGTTTGGTCAGGTTAAAGTGTGATTAATCTGGAACTATGGAGGTTAATGTATTGTTCTTCAACTTTAGAGACGTGTTTACTTACTTAAATGTGGTAAACATTGATGCAATGTTGTAGTCTCTGAGCAGCAGTAATGTTGGCAGCCACCCCTCCCCTAAACTCTGCGTTGCATGGAATCCTGGGAAAAGCAGGCAGAATAAAGCACTGAGTGATATTATCTGTATCTGTCAGTGACAGTTCCTATTTCATCATTTTCTTATACACAGAAGACACATCACCCTCTGCATAATATGTTGTGCTGATGTGCTAAATGTGTCCTATCTACAGTGCTGCTATAGAGAGGAATAGCAGCACAACGTTTCTGTGTGTGCTCATAACAGAGAACCTCTCCTGGACAGCTCAGGAGAGCCAGTGTCCCAGTACCCATCATGTGGTCCTTCTGCTGAGGCACCAGTGTTTTGAATGGTCATGCCAATAAGGCTCAGTGAATTAAACTGAATTGAATTGAGAGCATCCTGGTCAGCTGCATCACTGGATGGTTTGGAAGTTGTACCACCTCCAACAGGAGTACCCTGCAGCCCCTAGTGAATGCAGCAGGAGAGACCACTGGTGCCTCACTCTCCTCCGTCCCGGACATCTACAACATACGGTTAGCTCGAAAAGTATTGCGGGCGACCCCTCCCACCTCTCCCACAGCTTTGTGAGTGTCCTGCTCACCCGAGAGAAGATTCCGGGGCCTCCAGGCCCACACACCTCAAGACTGAAGGACAGCTTCATTCACCAGGCTGTCAGGATGTTGAACTATCTGCCCTCCCTCTCCCCTCTGCCCTCTGCCACCATGAAGACTGGACATTAAACACTGACCACCCAACATGTGCACATACACGTTCACACAAAACACCACCCACATGTGCACATACACGTTCACACAAAACACCACCCACATGTGCACATACACATTCACACAAAACACCACCCAACATGTGCACATACACATTCACACAAAAAGCACCAGATTTTGACAATCTTTTTGCACCATTTGCAGTACATGGTATATTCAAACATCTCATGTGCCTTGCTGCCCTTCTTTGTGAATACTTGTAGTTTGTCATACTTTTTATCTCTTCCATTGTCGCCGTATTGTTGTTGTTATTGTTGTTGTTTTGCCCTATCGTGGGCCTGAGAGAAACACAATTTCAATCCTCTGTATGTCCTGTACATATAGCAGAATGGACAATGAAGTTGACTTTGACTTTGTCAGGGGGCATCCTGTACATGCTATATGAGGGGCCATTCTTGTGTAAGACCTGGCTTGAATAAACGATTCCCTAGCTCGCTCTCTGTAATGCGTGTGTGTGTGGTGCCATTTGCCCTACACTGGCCTGCTCTGGCTAATGTGTTGTATATTTAGCCCTATGACAGCATCCTGTGAGTGTGTCCCAGGGAACACAGGCTTGGAGGGATGAGGATGTCTTTCCTGCTACTTAGTGGATTGAAGGGACCTTTCAAAATATTTGTTCCACTACTTACTTTACTGAGGATCTGACCTGTAAACAGCTGTCATCGCTCATTGCCACCTCTATGGACAGTCAGCCTACAGGTACGTGTGTGCGCGTGCGTGTGTGAGTGTATGTGAGTGTATGTGTGTGTGTGTGTGTGTGTTTCTGTTTCTGTTGATCTGTCCGTCTGTCTGTCTGTCTGTCAGTGAGTCAGTCTTTGAGTATGAATGCATTTAAAGGAACTCTGTATAGGTCTCTATGGGAGATATCAGTTGCAACTTGTGTGTGTGTGTGTGTGTGTGCGCAAACACGCTGTGGGAAGCTGCTGAATCCAAACATCTATAACGCCAACATTGCCCACCTGTCCTAATAAATCAGAGCAATAAATGTCAGGCTGAGACACTCATAGACACACCCCATCTAACACACACACACACACACACACACACACACACACACACCAGCTCACATCAATACACACGGCAGCTCCTCATCTTACATTGCATTCCCCTGATGAAGGCCTCTGGCCTCTTGGCTGCATCTTGATACACAAACTGCTTAATGACATCTAAAAGAGCTGATATACCCGATTTTCTAGATGCTAATTGTATTGTACAGTGCAGAGGTCTCAGCCACTTGATCTTCACAGCTTTGCAGGAGACCCCTGCTGATTGCTACTGTGTGTAGAAAGGTATCCGTTTGTGTTTCTGTTTTGTTATGTTTGTTTGGTCTGTGTAGGGCTGTAGTGGTAAAATAATAATAGGTGTGATCTGTCTATGAATTCTGTGATCACGGTAAGGTGGACTGTGCCATGCAGTATCGGATTTTTTAAAAAGGCATTCAGAACATGTTTGATTATGGTGAAGGTTATTGTCCAATGTTTATAACAATACCAATGGTATTAAATGGTTCCTAGAGTGTTGATGAGTGTACATATTGTGAATGTGGATGAGACAGTGTGACTTTTGAATGTTAAAAGTTGCAATTGGAGAAAAAACTCTTTTGAGAGGTGGATAAACTGAAATTTCAGTGGTCCAGAGGATAAATTGCGTTTAGCCTCCACTACAGCCCTAGGTCTGTGTATGCATAAATAAATCATATGACTACTGTACATTCATACCTGGGTGAAATCCCACCACCAGGTCTGGTTTTGCTGCCTCCCCTTTCTCCACCACGTCTTCCCAGAACTGGTGGTAGAGGCCCTTGTATCCGCTGATGTAGGATTTCCCTCTGGGCCCAAAGGCTCTCAGTGGGGGGCGAATGGCCTTCCCCTCCACCACCTCTGGCCCCACCATCACCACCTCCAGGCCCTGGTGTCCAGGGAACATGTGGCTCAGCTCGTCCATGTCAGTGACTCGGGCCTCCAGAGTCTCCTGGAGGGCAGCCCCCACCAAATGAATGGTGAGCGGGCGGGAGTAAGGGTCGAGGTTGAAGAGCCTGATGCCCAAACCGATGGTCAGTGGCCGAGACAAGAACTCAGTGCTCACACGCCACATCGACTCTCTCAGATCGGCCTCTTCTGGGCGTGGTCTGCTGACGCTCTTCCAAAGCTCCGTCATGAACTTTCCAGACAGGATGGGGTCCATTCTAGCGGTCAGATCCCCCTGCATGGAGAGCCAGTCTTCCCAGCTGTTGATCTCTGCAGCGGGACGCGTCCATGCCTCCGTAGGGAACGGGAGAGCACCTGGAGCAAGTAGAGTGAGGTTATTAAATAACCAGTTTCCTGACAATACTATCCACACAGAGAAGCTTTATGATACGGCTAGAACAAACACACAGGATCCATTTGGCTGAGCCTTCAATTCCTCATATCTATGAATTCAAGTTTGGATTTTTGTTTAATATACCGGTATATATATATATATATATATATATATATATATATATATATATATATATATATATATTTATTTATTTATTTATTTATTTATATTGAATGCATTATGTTTTAGGTTAAATGCAAAAGTGGGGACAATGTCTTACCAAAATTATTTTAAAAATTTGGGTTATAATAGGTCAGTTAATGCATTGTCAAATTATTTATTTTTAGAAGATAATTTTTGAACAGATGTACACATTTACCTGCTGAAACTAACCATTCTACCAGCCTGTCAATTGCCACTAGACGTAACTTCTTGCAGAACTTCTTATGAGTAGGCCAGTCCTTCCTCTGACATTCTTTACAGCAGTAATACAGATTTAGGCACCTAACAAAGCAAGAGAGAGAGAGAGAAAGAGGGAAAGAGAGAGAGAGAGAGAGAGGTGGTATAAACACTAACATAATAGATTTCTAAACTTGGACCTAAAGAGATGAGCTACCACATTCAGTCATGCACAACACAATGTCTGTTCTGGCGTGGGGCAATGGCAATGAGGATATACAGGTGGTATATTCACTCATGATCACAGCAGCGCTCCTCATAAACTCTGACCTTTGCTTGTCTGCTGCAAAACTCAGCATGCGCTGTCAAGACGGCTACCATGGGCATGCCAAGAGCGGCACAGCAAGGGAGTGCTGGAGCCAGGTGGGAATTTACAGGCTGATTGCATGGCAACTAGAGAGCATGACTCGCCCGTTTAGCCGCTGAGATCATGCAGGCGTCCTGTCCTGTCTGACTCCCAAAGCTGCAAAGCCCTGGCCATACATGGCAGTCACCCTCAGGGGACCAATCGTAGTGCCCCATACATAGAGCACCAACTCCAAATAGATAAAAAAATTAAATGAAAGAAATATAAAAATTTAAAACACAAATCCTTGAAAAAAATGCTGATTCTCTATGAATAAATTGATTTGGTTTCAACATCAACATGTGTCTGTCCAGTGGTATTTCATGGTGCCATTCTAAACGAATAAAATACTAAGTGGCGGCATGGATGATAATCGGCTGGCTACTGCTGGTTGTTATTTAGAGCTGTGATTTGGCACAAGTTGTGTTTGTTGGTGAGATACTGAGGGTTGTTATCACTTGGTGTCCTGGAGTGGTACTAATCAAAGCCAAGGCCACAATCCCTTCTCACTTTCACAGCCTTCCTTTATGGGAGGCCACACGGGTCTGGCTACTTACAGCTCTCCCCCTCTCTGCTGACCCGCAACAGCTCATTTTCTCTCTTTCACTGGAATGTGCTGCAGTCCATTTCATTCCAGCCATTTCCCAGTTCTTAATCACTCCCACTTTAGACACTCCACAAATCCGTCCTCCCTCTATCTGTCTCTCGTACCCCTGAATGTTGTAGAACTGAAACCTTTGAATACTTGAATTACATAATATCAGATAGTTATCTGACTATTGTGAATTTATATGTTTCACTAGAAATTGTATACACACACACACACACACATACACCACACACACACACACACACACACACACACACACACACTCACACACACACACACACACACACACTACCGGTCAAAAGTTTGGGGTCACTTAGAAATTTCCATTCCACTCCATTGTAGACAGAATACCAGCTGAGATCAGTTGCATTGTTTTTTTAATCAGGGCAGCAGTTTTCAGATTACATTACATAATCTGATATAATTTTAAAAGGTTAACTGAGAAAACATTGAAGAACCATTTGCAAGCTGGTATTCTGTCTATAATGGAGTAGAATGGAAATTTCTAAGTGACCCCAAACTTTTGACCGGCAGTATATATAATAAGTGCAAATGTGTGTGTTTGTTTAAATGTATGCATGTACTGTATCTCTCTCTCCCTTCCTCTCTCTTTCTCTTTGACTCTCTCGCTCCCTCTCTCTTTCTTTCTCTCGCTCCCTCTCTCTGTGCGTGAGTGATGGCACTCTAAGTAAGCACATAGCTTACAAAATCACGAGGGTGCTGAGTGGTGAGTGGTAAGCTAATCCTTGGAAAACGGTAAACACACACACACACACACACACACACACACACACACACACACATATAACTGTCACTGTCTGAGATACAACACGCATCAATCAGGAAAAGTGTCTGGAAACAATGTATGTTGTGGTGTGTGTGTGTGTGTGTGTGTGTGTGTTTGTGTTCTTGTGACCTCACTTACTTTATGCAACGCTTAAGAGCCTTTGGGTCTGGCAGGTGAGCAGGGAGTTTCTGACAGGCTGCACAGAATTTAAAGGTGTCCTCCAACTTGTCAAACATCTCCTTATTAGTGTGAAAGGTTGCGCCCCTTATCTTCCCCTCCATGGCATTCCTGAAGAGAGGAGAGAGATCCAGATAGCAGATCTTTTTTACATTTAAAAGATAAAAGGGAGGAGTCCAAAGGATACAATAAGGTGGGTTCAATAATGTTGGTGGTACATAATACAATTACACAGGTCTTAACTGGCGATGTTCAATATCTGTCTTTACCTGGTGGCACATACAAAAAAAAATTGTCTCCCTGTGTGTGTGAGTGTGTGGGTGTGTGTTAGTGTGGAGACTGAACCTTACCTGTATTCTCCATAGTCCTTCATGTGGAGCTTGTCCAAGATGACTTTGGAGAGGCCAGGGACATTGGAGTCCAGTGAGTAGAAACCCAGCTGGTCAGAGAAGACACTGTCCAGCCCGGGAGCATAGGACTGGGGCAGTGCTGGCACAGGGTCAGCCATATTGGTACTAAAGCAGCAGAGGAAAGGTACGGTAAAAAGGACTAAGAGACGGCATGATGCTTGATTTGTGCGAAGTTAACTTCGCTCTCTCTGGAAACAGTAGTTACTCAAAAACTATAACCGAGGCACATTTGTGTAGTAGACAGGTATTACAAAGATGGAGAGAGAACAAAAAGTGGCACATACTCTATGTAGGATACAGCTGATATTTTAGAGGTAGTATTTATTGTGATAAGCATTATTATCAGCAGGGCTTAAAATTCATTTTTCAAAATGGGGGGGAATTGCCCCCTTAGGTTATTTATGTAGGGGGGATTCTATTTGGGGGGGGGGAGTCGATTCTGATACCAAGTCAAGAATTGCCATTTCGATACTTCTTCGATACTTTTTAAAAAAAGTGTTTGATTTTGGGGCCCCCACCACCCTGACGTCATCAGTAATATATACTGTAGTGGGATCATTCACAACAGTGGACATCCTAGATTCTGCTTGACTCTCTCCACACACACACAAACACACACTTAAAATAATGATGGCTTATGTGATATGTTTCTATTTCATATATTTTTTAATTCATAGAGTGTATTTAGCTAATAATGTATTTTTTAATGTATAGCATTTTACTAGTAATTACTAGTAGCTAAACATATTTAGTAATTTGAATGCCTCATATTGACGTTTAACCTATAACACTTATCTTTAATGTGGTGTGTAGGTCTAATTGAGTTCACATTGGTGATGAGTAGGTGTAATTGAGTGCCTGTCACTTTAAGAAAATACGTGAGAGTAATCCTCCCTTCAGCCTGACGGTTTTAATTTAGGCTAGTCGCTAGTGAATAAAAGTTGTGCATAAGGATATGTGGATGCAAATCATTATGTTTTCTATGTCATTAGATGCAATAAATGTTCAAAAAACTAACAAGTCGAAGACAATCTTTCTGGGATCAAGTGTTGACGTGACCTGAGCTAGCAGGATAGTTACCAAGGAGCTCTTTCCAGATGTAAAAGTTTGCCATGGTTGGGTAGCCTATTTGCGTAAGCGCAAAGTGGTTCTCTCTCTCTCTCTCTCTCCGTGTGTGTGTGTGTCTGCGTCTGCATGAGGCTGATGATGATGTTCAATTCAACTCGGTAGTTGATCCGTCCGGTCAGCACCGCATTCACGCCACTTCATGATTATATTAACGTCATCAGACAGGCTGTAAAAGTGTATGCGGGAATTTCTCGCATTATGATGGCTAGAGTTGCAGGACTTGAACAAATTATGCGCAATACCCGCAATGAAATTTAAGCCCTGATCAGTCCTAGCACCTGTTGAGACACTGTCATATTTTGATTTACAAGTGCTTTGTTGTTGAATCTTTAGACAAACACACACACACACACACACACACACACACACACACACACACACACACACACACACACACACACACACACACACACACACACACACACACACACACACACACACACACACACACACACACACACACACACACACACACACACACACACACACACACACACACACTGCGGTACATACATTCAGAAAATTCCTCCATTCCTTGCAGACTGCAGAAAAAGACCAAACTGTCTGTGTGCATTTGAGTGTAGGACAGAAGAATGTGTGGAGTGCGTCTACTGGTAATGCGTAAGGCTCACTGACAGACATCCTGCACTTTGGGGGCCGCATGGGGGAGTGGGGCACAGGGTTCCATTAGCATACTGGAAATGATCCAGGCAGTTTACCACCCTCCACACACGCAAATGCACACACACCCGCACGCACACACACACTTTTAAATTCTAAAAATATTATATTTGCCCATTCTAATTCAAACATGCATTAATAAATTATGAAGAAGTACAGTAAACACCCAAGGAGACACATGTCTACATTCACCAGCCTTGGCATATAGAAACAGTATCTTCCCCTGGAGGCTGTATATCAATGCACACTCATGCACACCGAAAAATAACTTTACAGACAAACAATAATCTATCTTGAATGTGTAGAAATGCTTACATCTAAAGTATAACTCTCTATAATCTCAAACCAATTGAAAGGTCCATAAAAATATTTAGATCATGGTAAATATGAAGTTATACACAATTAAATTAACTTCACCCTATTATTATTCATACTTAATTTCTTCTCTCTATATACAGTATATATGTATATATATACACACATTAATATATATATATATATATATATATATATATATATATATTTTATATATATAAAAATCTATAATCTAATCAAAAACCCAAAGAGTTTTGAAATCAATACAGTGACGGTCAGAGTAACCACACAGAAATTCTCAAGGAAAGACAGAGCAAGAAAGCAAGCGAGCTAAAGCCTTTACTCTACCTGCTGCTGGCTGGAGAAAGAGGAGTGTCTAAAGGGAGCTGATCTTCCACATTCAAGGGGTCCCCCACCCCGCCCCTCCTGTCCTCTTTCTGCCTTTTTATGTATCCCTTTTTTGAAGTCATGTGGTCACATCTCTCTCTCTCTCTCTCTCTCTCACGAACACACACACAAACACACACCACACACGCATACAAACTCACACACATAAACACACACAAGCACACACCACACACACATACAAACTCACACACACAAACACACACACACACACACACACACACACACACACACACACACACACACACACACACACACACACACACACACACACACACACACACACACACACACACACACACACACACACACACACACACACACACAGACGCACAAACACAAACACAAACACACACACACACACACACACACACACACACACACACACACACACACACACACAGACGCACAAACACAAACACACACACACACACACACACACACACACACACACACAGAGTAGACACTTGGCCAGTAGGGGGTAGTCTGTCAAAAAAGACTAGGAGTGAGTTATGGTCATCAGAACAGCCACTCCGTGCCATCTGTCACACGATGAGGGGCTGAGAGGGTGGCAGGGAGAAAAGAGGGCAGAGAGAGGACAAGAAATGACAGACATGTGTGAGTGAATGGAGGAGGAACCTTGACATGCAGACAGTTATGGAGAGAGATGAAGAGAAGGCACATTTACAAGTGAATCATATTACTTTAAAATGTGTACACACATAGCAAGTCAATGGTAATACTAAAACTGATTTCATACAACAGAGTAGGACTATATGAGGATCTTCTGAGTTTTTAAGATTATGAGGTTGGACCCGCTTTTATTTTAAAACACTGACTTTTTTTTTGCTGTGGACCAAATTCTCACTTAGTGCTTACAACTTGTGATTTTTCCCCACTTATGTAATATACTGTTGTGGCATTCATTTAGTGGCATATGAATATTGTATTCCTAACTAATGTTTTATGTTTAAAACATCTCAGAAACTAGAAGGGTGTTATTGGTATAAAGAGTTACTGTATAGTGACCGAGTAAAGTCAAGAATCTTAGTCACCGGGTAACCTCTAGAGGTCACTGTAGTGCCTGAGGCATGTTGCATATTGTAACCTGTGCCAAAGTCCTTTCAGGCAACTCCTTCCACTCGGCAGCATTTTGCAACGCTTTTTGGGCACTTATCGGGCATCTATTTCGGGAAGAACTGCGCGTGTGCAATGCTTCACGTATCACAACACACCAACCTCGCTCCAGCTGCGAGATCACAACACATGATTGGCACACAACACATGATTGGCACATGTCAACTTTTGGCAGCAGAAGGGGTGGACAAGGACTACTGCCATATTGGCGTTACAAACTAACCCCATGCATTTCTATGGAGGATTTTTTTGAATGCTGTGTCTCCTCATTAGAAAGTCTCTCAGAAGACCTCACACTGAATACTGGGTAGAACCACAAATGATAGCTCCTCAACCTGATCTGCAGTATTTCTTTGATAAATGATTATGTATGTATTATGCCATTTTTGTCATGCATTTACAATGTCTCCTATTTTTGTCATGCATTTACAATGTCTCCCACATTCAGATATCCCCTATAAACGCTAGGTCAAATTCAAACTCTTTTCCTCAGTAGTTCCTTGTTGGTGGAATGAGTTGCCCAGTGCTCTCCGTTCCTGTGATAGTTCTGGGTCTTTCAAGAGGGGTCTAAAGGCATATCTGTTCAACATGCAGTTTATTAAGCTTTTCTTATGCTTTATGGTTTGTATATTATAGTATTTATTCATTTTCATTAGGCTATTGATTGAATTGACATTGTTGTTTATTATTGCCGTTTTCCTTGGTGTAGTCTTGCCAACTTTTTAAATTGTTTACTGTTAAATTTAACTATTGTATTGTTGTTATTTGCATGTTGCTTTGGACAAAAGCCTCTGCTAAATAATATAACCATAATTAGGCCGGGGAAGCCCCATACGAACTTTCAGTAAATTTGGGATTTTTCTCTGCAGGTCTGTCTAGCCAAGAGGTCATTGAAGCCCATTTTCAATGTCTGTAAAACATGGGCACACAAATACAATCGCTCATCAGGCATGGACATGTATTTCTTTGGAATTAATTAAACAACTGCATTTAAAACCTTTGTTTACAAGATTGCTACACTTCTGAAACGATTCGGTAAGAGTTTAATTCACCAATTTGTGAGTTTGTACTACAGTGGGCAGTGTTTCGACTTGGCCAGCTTCCCTCGCGGTCCGCGTGCAGGATCACGCGGCATCACGCGACTTTAATTTGTATTTTTCCAGTGACGCTGCAACGACGCTGCAACAGCCAGCAGAGGTCTCAAGTGAGCAGGGTGTCTCGTAAAAAGAAATGGAGCTGGAAAACCCTACACAGACTTCACTACAGACTTTATCAGACTGGTTTAGAAATAATTTAATAACCAGAAATATGCCTGCCCTGCCCTAATAAAGAAATATTTGGTTAACGGCGAGTGAATCCTGTTTGCAGCCGTAGAAGAAATGCAGGACAAATTAAACATTCTGGTTTTCTCCGAGTGCAACGATGATAGACAGACATCATTTGGACAACATATAGAGCATATTAACGATTTTTGATGGTCACAAGTTTACTTCATTAGCGTTTTTTTTTTTGATTATTAAAGAGTGTTTTTCATTTAAAGGCATGACTTCGTGCTTATTCAGAAGAGCATTTAGTGCTCTCCCCAATCCCAGACGTTCACATTGCATGTTTGTTTGTAATGGATGCAACCGCGAGATGCGCTTGTCATAGGCGCTGTGACAAAGGGTCTGACATGTGTGCCAGATTGACATTTAGTAATAATAGAATCAGCCAATCAGAGAGCGCCTCCTCCCGTGCACGCATGTGAATGAAGCGTGTACAGTAATATTCCAGAAAGTTTGGGGAGAGGTCGCCATGTTTCACTGTTTAATCCACATGCTTAGTTTGTAGTTATTTCATGCATCTTGTGTCTTGTGTGCGTCCAGAACTGTAAGTACGATTCCTTATTGTTGTTTATATGTTTCATGGTGTACATTTAGGCAGGATTTATGTCTCAACTTTGCTTGATTTCAATCGTGGAGGTAAACTTTTACCGCGAATTATTTTGCGCGACGTTACCCGTGAGGTTACAGTGCTTTATATTTATCTGCCGTCTTCTTATCTTGTATAATCATGCTTATGGTGTTGAGATATCTGTAAAATGGATGTTTGTAATCGTCATTTGGTATATTATGAGGGGAAACAGTACTGTTTTGACAAGCTATCTTCATAACTATTAATGGAGCATTTTGTGTTGGCTTATTGTAGGCCAGGCTATTTCATATTTGTATGTTGGCTAGGCTATGGATGCTAATTTCTTATAGCACTGTATTTAGGAGTAATTATTCTCCTTTGTCATTTCTGTTTCCCTTTCAGAAACCACACACACACACACACACACACACACACACACACACACACACACACACACACACACACACACCAATAGATACAATTATAATGTAATTACTGATTTATTATTTAATAAATACCCAAGATCTCCCTTGAACATCTTCAAGAGTGCATTCTTACCGATGCCCTTCAGTGGCCACAAAATTCCTTAAAGAACTTATCATTCATCATAACAAATTGGAGGCTCCAGTGAGGATAGTGTGGTCACCGAGGATTATTGAAGATGTTTCCAGTCCAGAGAAGGAGCCCGCCGCCTGCAGATGTGCGTCCCCGCCGTACAGTAAGGCAGCCAGCCTGGATGGAGGATTATGCTGTCTCCCTTCCAGCCCTACAGCGGTCCAACTACCCCCCTCATGATGCAGCTTACTTACCAGGGCAACAGCGCTATCATAGCATGGAGGGAGCTTCAGAGAGATTCGCCAGGATGACGCCTCTCACACCTCCAGCTCTGGATGAAGAGTGTGGCGCAGCACAGGCATCAAGAATACAGCACTCTGTCTACTTACCTGAACCAGCTGCCCCCCTTTACCAGAGCACACCTGCGGCGCCACAAAGTCAGCCCATCATTGAAGCTGTTCCTGACGTCATGACTTTCTTGCATAGAATAGTGGAGGATAACCAGCGAATGCAGCAACAGATGTTGGACCTGCACCGGCGCCTCGACGCCAGCGCTGCACTGCCGCACTTACCGCCTCAATGGCCATCTGCTCCTCCTCCTTCTCTTCAGTGGTCTGCCCCACATCCAACACTACGTCCTATTAGGCAGGAAAATGATTGGTCCCAGTCCTTTGGACCGCCACCGCCACCGCCTGCTCAACCCAGTGCATATGTGTTGCCTCCAGGAGATGACTGTGACTGGCCCCTGCCTCCACCTCCGATAACAGAGGAAGCGGAGCAGCTAGCCCCTCCCGCAAAGGACTTAATTGAAGAGCTTACGACGCGCCTGAGGGAAATGCACCCCGTTCAGTCGCGTCCAATGCTGCCTCAACCTCCACCGCCAGTACCCAGGGTACCAACCCCAGGGTATTGTCAACCGTACACGCCATCAGAGTCAGAGTTTGGTGAGCCAATATCTGCCCCCCAGAGGGAGACTCTGTACCGTGGGCCAAAGGCAAAAATCCCTCCATTCACTAAAGGTGACCCAAGGGAGTTCGCGAGGCTGAAGGATGCACTGGAGAATCTGCTGCCAAAGGACGCAACGGAGCGTTTTAAGTTCCAGATACTGGTCGATCACTTAAAGCATGAAGACGCTCTGCTCAACGCCTATTCATACACCAACTCCCCTCAGCCTTACACGGATACCATGGCCAGCCTAACAGAGCACTACGGACAGCCACAGCAGCTGGCTCTCAGGCACATCGCGGACCTGATGGATGCCCAGAGCGTTGCACATGGCGACACCAAAGGCTTCAAGAGGTTCGCACTTCAAGTAAGATCACTGGTGGGCCTGTTGAATCAGCTTGGGACGAGTGGACAGACCGAACTCTGCTGTGGCTCACACGTATCCAGGCTTCTGTCTAAGTTACCTCACGACATGAGGGCGGAGTTCAAGAGGTTCCTGTACCCGCAGCGCATCACAATACCAACCCTCCTGCACTTCTCTGACTGGCTCAATTACGAGTTGAAGATGCAGCAGTCAATGTGTGAGCCTCGGGAGCATGAGGAGAAGGGCAAGGCAAAGTCCAGGACTGACCGTCGCCAAGACAGCAAGGGTGCCAAAGTCACTAGCATCTTGCACACCACAGATCAGCCTGAGAATGCCCCAGCAGCAGCCACGCCAACCTCCAATGCCAAGCAGGCCGAGAAAACCGCCTATTGCCCCTACTGCAACAACAACCAGCACTTCCTTGACCATTGTGCTAACTTCAAGTTGCTCACGGTGGAGCAGAAGACGGCATGGATCAAGACGAACAAAAGATGCTGGTGTTGCGGCAGACTGCACCAGGCCGCCCAGTGTCGTCTGAAGAGCAGAGTGTTGCTGCGGAATGGCCCTCATGCCCTAGAGACGTATGCCATCCTAGATGATGGTTCGGAGAGGACCATTCTACTCCCAGCAGCTGCCCACAGCCTCAAGCTCAAAGGCCTGCCCGAGGACCTGGCCCTGCGGACAGTCCGTCAAGATCTCAGAGTCCTACATGGCACTACTGTGTCGTTCTCCATCTCGCCAGTGGACCAGCCGAAGAAGTCCTTCAAGATACTGCGGGCTTTTACAGCCGAGCAGTTGAGTCTGGCCGAACACTCATACCCAGTGAAGGAGCTTCAAAGGAAGCACAAACACCTGAGAGGGATCCCGCTCAAGGCTCTAGATGGCGTGCGCCCTCTGCTCTTGATTGGGTCTGACCACCCTCACCTCGTCACACCAGTGGAACCAGTGCGCCTGGGACCCCCCGGGACACCAGCAGCGGTGAAGACGAAGTTAGGCTGGCTGGACACTACAAGGGCCAGTTGTGCAGAGGAAGCCACAGACCACTGAACAGAGTTGCATGCACCTGTCAACCTTCTCCCCGACTGCTGAGCTCCTGCAGAGTGTGGAGAGATTGTGGCAGCTGGATGTTCTCCCCTATAGGAGTGAGAAGCTGGTCACTCGTTCCAGGCAGGATCAGGATGCTATCCACCTGTTGGAAGAGAAGACCACACGCATCGACGTAGATGGTATCCAGCGATACGCTACTCCACTCCTACGGGTGAAGAATATGCCACAGCTGAATGCACCCAAAGAGGCTGTGTTGGCTAACCTCCGCAGCACAGAGAGACGCCTCTCCAAAGATCCAGAGCGCACAGTAGCGTACTGTGCAGAGATCAACAAGCTGGAGAAGGCCGGCTATGCAGTCAAGGTGCCAGAAGAGGAGCTCAAGAGTGCAGCAGAATCCTGGTACATCCCACACCACATGGTGTCCCACAATGGCAAGAACAGGATTGTCTTTAACTGCTCATTCGTGTACAAAGGAGACAACCTGAACGAGCTGTTGCTGCCAGGCCCTACTCTGAGTTCCAGCCTCATCGGTGTCCTACTGCGCTTCAGAGAACATGCCGTTGCAGTAAGCAGCGATATCAAGGGCATGTTCCATCAGGTGAGGCTACTCCCCGAAGACAGGCCCTTGCTTCGCTTTCTGTGGCGCAACATGGAGACAGAGAAACCACCAAATACCTACGTCTGGCAGGTCTTGCCATTCGGCACAACATGTAGCCCCTGCTGTGCTACCTTTGCGCTACAGAAACACGTTGTTGACCACAGCCAGCAAGATGAGGATGTACGGGTGGCCATAGAGAGGTCGTTCTATGTCGATAACTGCCTCCAGAGTCTCTCCTCTGTGGACGAAGCTCGTGGACAAGATCACCTTACTCCTGGCATCTGGAGGATTCGAGCTGCGTCAATGGGCCAGCAACATCCCTGACTCAATCAGCCATTTGCAAAAGGAAGCCAGGTCAGAGAGCAGCGAGCTATGGCTCAACGAGTCCAGTGCTGACCCACAGGAGCTAGCTCTAGGGCTCCATTGGCTCTGCAACTCGGACACCTTGAGGTACAAGTACCGGATGCCAGACCATCCTATACCCACCATGAGGAACATTTACAGAGTCCTGGCCCACTTGTACGATCCCTTGGGATTCATTGTCCCTTTCACGACCCGAGCCAAAGTCCTAGTGCAGCACTTGTGGGACAAGCGGAGAGAGTGGGATGATCCCTCACTTCCTGAGGATGTGCTGCAACCCTGGCTGGAATGGGAAGAGGAGCTGCAGCATCTCTCAGAGATCTCCCTACCCCGGTGCTACGTGAGCCATGAGCTGGACATCTCAAGCTGCAAGAGAGACCTGCACGTCTTTGCAGATGCGTCCGAAAAGGCTTACGGTTCTGTAGCCTACCTCAGAACTAAAGAGTCCCGACAGCCGGGTAGAGGTGTCCTTCTTATCTGCAAGAGTGCACTGACGACTGTAGCAGCCCAAGGTAACCAGTTGTTGTAGATGAGAGCCTGAGGCAACCCCTTGTTTCAGATAGCCTGGACAACATGTTACCTGGGTGTTGCCTACGTTATTAAGTAATGGTAGCCTACAATAGTTAATTGATTCGCGTAACATATTAGTTGGCTCAAAGAGTAGGGAATCAGGATGGAGAGAGTCACGCGTGTGTTGCTTTTGCGGGACCGAATCCAGTTTAATGCTAGTTTTCAAAACATATATTTTTTTACATGTCCTTAAAAAGATTGGGTGATGGGCCACTGGCTATCTGACTATCAATCTGACGTATTTGATCAGTCAAGCGGTTTATTGTCTGTGTGCGCTGCTTTTTTTCATATGATGACCCCTCATGAAGGCTTTAAAAGCTTCCCAGACTGTACTATGGGACACATCTGAAGTAGAGTTTGTTTGTATGTAGACTGCAATGTTAGTGGCAATGACATGAACCATATCTTCATCTAAAAGCATACTTGTATCAAATCTCCAGCGTGGATGAGTTACAGGTATATCGTCGAATTTCAATTTAAGGGAGAATGGTGAGTTATCTGAAATAACAATTGCTTCATATGTGCAAGCTCTGACTGATGAGAGAAGCTTCTTGTCTAAAAGAAAATAATCTATACGGGAGAAGGTTTGGTGAACATTAGAAAAGAAAGAATAAGCCCTGGTAGTTGGGTTAAGAGAACGCCACACATCTGTCACTGCATAATCATTGAGAAAACTGTTTATCGTCTTTGCCGATCTGGATATAGTTATTTGTCTGTTGGATGATCTATCCAACATTGGATCTAAGCATGTGTTGAAGTCGCCTCCAATTTCCTATGATGATGAGAGTCAAGGTTTGGGATGGATGACAGAAATCCAGACATCCCAAGTCTCCCGGAAGTTCCGGGAGTCTCCCGCATATTGATAGCGGCTCCCTGACGCCCGCAAATTAAATAAAATCTCCCGGAATCTAGAGCGAGCGATCAAGAGCGCGCACGCGAGAGGGAGACCTAAAATCGCGTGTGTATCTGAGTGTAGCGCGCACACGACAGGGGAGAGAGAGAGGGGTGGTGGTGCATGTGTGTCTGAGCGCATCCAAGACAGAGAGCATCCTGATCCTGATCCTAATAAGTTCAGTGTATCTAGGAACAGGAGAGTCACGACAGAGTCAGTCCCCCCCCAAAAAGGAAAATGTAAGACCCATTTCAAAGTGTACCCTTGTTTATAAGAGTAGAAAATAATGATAGGCCTAGTCTTGCATGCTGCACTGTTTGTAACAGTGTTAGCATTGCCCATGGTGGGTTAAATGATTGCAAAAACATGTTGAAGTGAGTTTAACTAGTGTCAATTCATGTGCATATTATTCAGGCCTATATTAGATGGCTTAATTGCCAAGGCTACATGAAGACCAAACTGCAAGATCTACATATTATATTTTCACAATTAGGCTACTATCTATAGGCCTTCCTTATTTGGTGTATTGTTATTATGGTTTTTAGTATTGTTATTTTTTTTTTTTTTTTTTTTTTTTTTTTTTTTTTGGGGGTGGGGGGCTTCGTGATACCTCCCTGAAATGACTTTTTGCAGGTTGGGATGTCTGGAAATCTAACAAAAAAGCCCTCATCATCATAATTAGGTGCATACACATTGGCCAGCACTACAGGAGTATTGAATAAAGTTCCAGTCACAATAACACATCTCCCATTTCTATCAGCAATGACATCTGAAGCAGTAAATGTAACAGTTCTGTGTATTATGATAGCAGCCCCCCTAGCCCTACTATTGAAAAGAGAGTGAAAACTCTGGGAAACCCACCTTCTTCTCAATTTCACATGATCAGAGGGAGACAGATGTGTTTCTTGAAGAAATGCAATCTGTATATGCATGCTTTCTAAATGAGCCAATACCTTATTGAGTTTACTGGGCCGACCTAGTCCTTTAACATTCCAGCTAGCAAAATTAATGCAAGCCATGTTATCAGAAAAAGACATACTGTTAGACTCTGTTCCACAGCAAAGGTAAAGCAATATAGATACTGTGGCCATAACACATTAAGTGGGTTAAAACAACATATACAGTACAAACACAAAAACAAATCACTACATTAAGCCCACTAATCCCACCCAACCAAGCACCCCCCCAACATGGGCGCAAACTCACTCCATACCCCAACATGAAGCTTTAACCCTAGCTTTAAAGCTGTGTAACCACAGCTGTACTCAAACCGTGCGAGGAAGGCGGCGAAACATTACCTTCAGGTGTCATGAAGTAATGATAGCAAGACCAAAAAAAAACAAAACAAAAAAAAAAGCTAGATCCATGATTAAACACCAAATAAACTCTAAATGCGCAGGATACAGGCCTATAGCCTACCTAATCACCAACACGCAACGTGTGTGAATAATCTTATCAAAAAAACATTTGTTAGGCATTCACAATGTGCCAACCATTAGAGAGAAAGAAGAGAAGAGTTATTAAGCATTAACCTTTTCATTCAGAAGACATAGTCCGTCGCAGTAGCCGTTAGTGACCATCAATCCGAACTTGGGGACTTAGACGAGGCAGACTTGACATAGTCCATAGCCTTCTCTGGATCTGTGAAGCGACGCTCTTCTCCGCCAGGCATGGTGATTCTGAACGTTGCCGGGTGTCTGAAGCCAAACCGGGCGCCCGCGATGTTTTGTAGAATCTTCTTTACGTTGTTGAAAGCCGCCCTTCTCTTCGCCTCTCCAGCGGTCAGATCTCCAAAGATGTGTATGGCCTTTCCGTTGTATGTGAGGTCTCCCTTCTCTCGGGCTCGGCGGAGAATCTGTTCCTTAATATGGAAGAAGTGCACCCTGAGAATGAAGGGTCTGGGTGGTTGCCCCGTCTTCTGCTTAGCTTGTGATAATCGATGAGCTCGGTCGATAAGAGGTTGATCTTCGAAATCAAACAAGTCTTTTAGGAGGTTGGAAATAAATGTTGTTGAGTTCTGCCCTCTTCCCCTTCCGCAATACCGACTATCCTTAGGTTGTTTCTCCTCGACCTGTTCTCTAAATCTTCACATTTGCTTTGAAGTGCGCGAATCTCACCTTTGAGTGCACTCATTGTTACTTCAATTTCGGCTAAGCCATCGCTAGGTTTTGTTGCAGAGTCCTCTACCGCAGCTAGCCTCTCCTCTTGTAGATTGATGGACTGTTGCAGGGCCCCTGTTGTCTTACTCAGCTCAGACTTAACAGCGGCAATATCAGTTTGAAGTCCCTTTACTGCCGCCTCAATTGAGTTACAAATGTCCGCTTTCATAGACTGAAGCATATCTCTGAGCATAGTTGCCGTTACCTCCTCTTCCTCGTTAGCGTTAGCGTTTTGGTTAGCAGAAGCTCCACGCAACAGTTTTGGCTTAAGTTTGCCTGTGCCCGACATTCTTGGGACTGAAAACTTTAAATTGTTGTTTCGAGATATGTTATAAAAGTCCCTCAGCTATTTCCAAAGTAAAACATTGGCTAAATGGTCATTTTTGATCGAATGAAATTCCACCTGTTGGGAGCTGCTGAAAATCACGTCTGCATCTCACCAGCACAGCAGCGCTTACATGGAGAAGAGGATCTCGATTTTCCCCGATTTCACCCCAACGGTGGCCAAAAAGCGTGCTGAATTCACACTGGTGAAAAAGGTTCTGCACTCCTACCCCGAGGTGAAGTTTGGGCTCCGTTACCCAGCAACTCTTCGTATATATCTCTACCGGGCGGAGATACTCACTCCTTCGCAGATGCGACTCGTGCAGTGGAATTTGTCGAGAAACACATTAAAAGGGGTGGCCACAGCAACTCCACCGAATGAACGCTATGCTGCCGAACCACATAAGTGGATGGCCATTCCGGAGGACTGACTCATTGGTTGGATAATCTTTTTTTATTTATTTTTTCTAAATCCCAAGGTATCTTGTTTTGTCTCACGTTTACCTATGGTTCACTAAAATTAACCCTATAGGGCCTACAGTTTACTTAAGCATCTTTATGTTCAATTCCATTGCAGTTTGCTTTGCTTCTTGTCACATCTCCATCGCCAAGGTGTTTTTTTATCTTTCTCTCTTCTATTGCTTTAGCAGTTGGTGGCGGTGGTGTATAAGGCGTTGTAGTGCCTTCTAGTAAGTCACTTCGGATGCCTCAGGGGTTTCAATAGTTTGTTCGTTCGTTTATTCCAGTATTTCGTTTTGTTCGCCTCGATAAATAAACTAAATAAACTGACAAGTAACAAATACAATTGAAAACCATATGCCTGCTGGCGTTCCAACATGGAGTTCCAAAACTAACTACCCAAGGATTCCTCCTTTCTCTACCTATATGCCACTAATTGACACAGGTGTGCAATTTAACTCCTTATGTGCCAAGGCCTTCCAAGGCCACAAGGTCATGTCACCAGCAGGGGTCATTAAATCAACTTAAAACATAAAAATGTCATTAATGGCTCCTACACACCGGCCCTCTTATTGCTACCGGCTAAATAGGTACAATAACAAAACTAAACTAAACACGTGGAGCCATACATCACAATTCATTCAAGACAATAAATTAAATTTAAGTCCATCAATGCAATAGCCCTCCTTTTTTTTTTTTAAATAGTCCTTCTTGTTCAGTGCATAACTTAAAAGGTCCATTATGCCAAGAGAGGCATTGTGCATTCAAAAGTCCATTTCAGTGTGTATGTGTGTATTTGTATGAATATGCGCATGTGTGCACGTTGCAAGACATTTCTTGCTCGGATAGTCCATAGTCCATGGTGCGCGTGTAAAAATCAGTATGCATGTTAGTTCCTACAAGGTAAAGTAAACATTACATATACATTGGACATTCATATCTACATGTCATTTTCCAACAATAAGCAAACCTTTGTGATCGGTCTGTCTATAACACTTGTCTTTGTTTTTAAAGTCAAACTACGAACAATTCCCTTTGAATCTTTCTTTGTGTCAATAACTCTCCCCAACATCCAAGATCTAGGGTCTGCAATTAACACAATGTCACCATTTGCGTAGTTTCTTTTCTTTTTAAACCATTTTTGTCTTTCTTGTAGGTTTGGAAGATCTACCTAGAACTCTCTAACCCATCTTTTCCAAAATATATCAGCTAAGTATTGTATTTGCTTCCATTTGCGTCTACTATACACATCTGATTTCTGAAATAAGCCAGGCGGTAATGTGGGTTGCCCTTTGAGAAGTAAAAGGTGGTTGGGCGTTAGAGGTTCGAGGTCATTTGGACTATCTGAATTTGTGGTAAGTGGGCGACTATTCATTATGGCTTCTACCTCACAGATGAAAGTGTGAAGGGATTCATCATCTAATATCTGATCTTTTGTCAGTGATAAAAGTGTTTGTTTGACCTGTTTTATTAACCTCTCCCATACTCCTCCAAAGTGTGAAGCGGCAGGTGGGTTGTAAGTTTTATGCCTTTTTTGTTGCAGAGCAACTTGGAGTTTGTTGCTTTGGTTCCACTCCTTTATGGCATTCTTTAACTCACGGTCAGCTGAAGTCAGATTGGTGCCATTGTCAGATCTTATTTGCCGCACTTGCCCTCGTCTGCTTATGAATCTGCGGATTGCGTTGATACATGAATCAGTGTCAAGTGAATTGGCCATTTCCAAATGTATCGCTCGAAACATGTAAAAATGACACCATATCTTTTCACTTCACTGCGTCCTCTTTTTACTGTAATTGGACCAAAGAAGTCTGCTCCAACAAAGGTAAATGGTGGTAAATCTGGTGTTATTCTTTCTTTTGGCAAGTCTGCCATCTTTTGTTCTCCTAAGTTTGAATGTAGGCGTCTGCAGAACACACACTCAGACCGTATCTTTCTAGCAAGGGAATTTGCTGCTGGAATCCAGTACTGCTGTCGCAGTTTGGCCAACATATGGTTCCTTCCACAGTGGCCTAGTTGTTCATGGATGTGTTTTAACACAAGTTTGGACACATGATGGTGTTTTGGAAGAACCACAGGATGTTTTCGGTCCTCTGGCATAGCCATTCTGCTTAATCTCCCTCCTGTACGAAGTAATCCATCTTGCAGAATAGGATCAAGCTTACGAATGTGGCTCTGACGACTGACATGAGCGTTTTCCTTTTGCGAGGTTTTGATTTCTTCTGGAAATGCCTCCATTTGAGTAAAGCGTACAATTGCATTGTCTGCTCTTTTGACATCTTCTAAAGTAATATGCTGTACATTCATGCATTTTTTAACTGTTTGCATTTTTCTTTCCATCAGACATTGATTCTCTGCATTTGAGTTCTTAATACTCATGTTGGTAAGTATTTCCTTTCTTTTCTGACTTAGTTGCAAGAGTATGTCTTTTAGCTTAAGTAGCCATGCTACTGCTCTGGTTAGATTGTTCCAATTTGAGTGATGGTGCATGAATGTGTGAGTAGGATTTTGTTCTTCCTTTACAATTAAGTTCATGCTAAGAACATCCTTCTTCACTTCCACATCATCATCATCATCTTCTTCTTCTTCATGTGTTTGTATGGTAATGTCGGAATTTGTCCATTCAGATTCCTGACGTTTGAGAAATTCTGGACCATTCAGCCAACCTTTCGAATTCAGAAGAGCACTGGCCTTGAGACCACGAGACGCACAATCAGCTGGATTTTGTTTAGTGTTTATGTATCTCCATTGTTTTACCTTGGTCATTTCTCTGATTGCGTTCACTCTATTGGCCACAAATGTTTTAAATCTTTTGTTCTCATTCTGAATGTACTTCAAGGTTGACGTACTATCTGTCCAGAAAATGGAGTTCTCAAGAGCAAGTTGTAATTCTGCTTTGATCAGTCTAACCATTCGTACTGCAAGCACTGCTGCAGTGAGTTCCATTCTTGGCATTGTAGTTTGTTTCAATGGTGCAACTCGTGATTTCCCCATTAGAAATGAGGTGTGCACTTCATGTCCTGAATTTGAGAGACGAAGGTACGTGACGCAGCCATAACCACTTTCAGACGCATCACTAAAGTGGTGTAGTTGTGCAGATGTTATCGGACCAAAGCTCTTTGGCTTGAAACATCTGTTGACACTGAGCTCTCCAATGCAACTTAGACCTGCCATCCATTCATGCCACAGCTGCGTGTAGTGGTCTGGTAGGTCTTTGTCCCAGGCATAATTCTGCTTGCAAAGATCTTGCAGAATGTTCTTAGCAGTAAGGACGAATGGAGAGATGAAGCCAAGAGGATCGTATACCGAGGATATGATGGACAGTATTCCCCTTCGAGTACATGGCTGCTGTTTCAGGCTCACTGCAAAAGTGAGTTTGTCTCTTTCTATGTGCCACTGTATGCCAAGAGTTCTTTCTGTAGGAAGATCGCTGGATTCCAAGTCAAGGTCTTTGACCTCCTTTGCTCTGGCTGCTTGTGGGATGGACATTAGGACAGTTCTGCTGTTACTTATCCATTTGTGCAAACGAAAGCCTCCCATTGAGCAAGCTCTTTCAAGCTCTTTGCACAACGTCACAGCATCAGCTTCAGTGGCCACTGATTTCAAGCAATCGTCCACATAAAAATCTTGCTTAATTGTTTCCACTGTTTCAGGCAAAAAGAGATCTTTGAAATCTTCGGCAGTTTGTCTGAGGGCAAAACTTGCACAACTTGGCGAAGATGTTGCCCCGAATAAGTGCACTGTCATTCTGTGTTCTTTCAATGGTTGACCTGCGTCACCATTTGGCCACCATAGAAAACGCAAAAAGTCCACATGGTTCTCCAAAACTCTCACCTGGTGAAACATGCTTTCCACGTCTGCCATAAGGGCGATTGGCTCCTGGCGGAAGCGCAACAGGACGCCTATCAGGTTACTGGTGAGATTTGGACCTTGTATCAATTTGCTGTTCAAGGATGTTCCCTGGAAGGATGCGGAGCAATCGAATACAACCCTCAGGGAGCCCTTCTTTGGATGGTGCACTCCGTGATGTGGAATGTACCACACCTTTCCACTTTGTGTTTTCAGTTCATTAAATGGCACCACTTCTGTGTGGCCCTTTTCAAGCATTCCTTCTAGAAATGTGGTATATTCTTTATGATATTGTCCATTCTTTTCAAATTTTCTTTTCAGAGACATAACACGCTGCTGTGCCTGTTGGTAGTTGTTTGGCATCATTACATCATTTTCTTTAAAAGGTAACGGTAAGTAATAATGACCATTTCTTTGTTCCTTTGAACTTTCCATCACAGACATGAACTGTTTGTCTTCAACTGACATCTCTGATTTCTCCTCAGCTGCCAGTTCTGGAAAATCCTGATGATACTGTTTAATCAACAAGTCATTCAAATCTGCTACAGATATGCGATTAACTACGGTACATGAGTGACTTCCTTGCATTTGACATGTTGTTTCTTGCATGAGCCCATTGATGACCCATCCTAAGGGTGTTCGAACAGCATATGGCCCATTACCTCTACTGTTTATCACCTTCCAAGGCTCCATAAGTTTTGCAGCATTTGTGCCTATTAACAACTCAATGTCAGCGTCCAATTGTGGAATTTTCACCTCACGTAAGTATTTCCATTTGTCTATTGATTCTTGTGTTGGTATGTGTCGTTTTGAAACTGGTAATTTCGTTTGAGTGTAGACCTCTGGGAGTTCATGGTACAGCAGGCCTTCCATATTGCTGACTTCAAGACCAGAGACTATACTGCTGTGGACATTTTTCTCCTGTCCCATTGTGCACAAGAGTATTGTGGTGTTTTTACCAGAGATATTTAACTTTCTTTTCAATGAGTTTAATTCCATCTTTTTCTTTGCCAGTGTGAATGTGAAGGATGGTTGGGTGAGACAGAGAACATGTTTCACATTTCATTCTGTTTTTGCAGGTTTTGCTAACATGTCCCTTTGTTAGACAACCAAAGCACATCCCATTTACTTTCAGGAATTCTATTTTCTCACTGTTTGGTTTGGACTTAAACTTTTCACAATATCCAAATGTGTGATTTCTTTCACAGAATAAGCAAGGCTTTTCAAGAGCACACTTATTTGTATTCAGTTTGTGTCCATATTGTGACTCGTTCCTTCTTATTTCAGGTGCCTGAGCAACTGTAGTGGCAAAGCTGGTCCTCCCACTAGGTTTGGTGAATATTTTTTGTGGTTTAGATCTTGACACTACTTTGCTCTCCATTGGGTTGTTGAGGTCACCAAATATTGGATCTAGCATTGCTCTGGACTGTCTTTCAATAAAGTCTATCAAGTCCTTATATGTTGCTCTGTGTTTGTTATCTTGCATGCTACACACATTTGCTCGCCATCCATCTCGCAGCCTAAATGGAAGTTTAGACACAATGAGTCTTAAGTTGGTGGAACTTTCAAGCTCTTTTAATCCATCAATGTCTTGCATTGTATTGTAGCAGCTATGTAAAAAGAGAGCATAAGATCACAGCCCATTGCCATCTTCTGGTTTGATGGTTGGCCAGTTCAAGGCTTTATTCATGTAAGCAGATGCTATTTTATAGCTGTTCCCAAAACTGTATTCTAGCTGCTTTTTAGCTTCCTTATACGCAACGGTAGGATCCATATGCATAAAGCTACTGACAAGGCTTGTGGGTTGGTCCCTTGTATACTGTTGTAAGTAGTATAGCCTGTCATCCATATTTGTAGTTTTATTCTCAACACAATGCTCAAATGCTTTGATGAACGTCCTATATTGAAGAGCATCACCATCGAATATGGGAATTTCTCTATCTGGCAGAAGAGAGAGTGTTTGTTGTTTCACTAACATCTCAGTGATTTGAGTTTGTCTTTTTAATATGTCAGTGACGCTTGTATCGTTGCCATTTGGGTGAATCTGGCTTCCTATTGGCACCGAGACGCTCAAATTTGCATTTTGTTGGGCACCTACAGTTTGAGGAGCTGATCCTTCTCTCTGCGATCTCACTGGTCTTTGTACTGTTGCAGGGGTCATGGGCGCCTGCAGGAATTAATGCTATGGTACGCACACCCATCACCCCCCGGCAAAAACAAATCACTCGTGAACAATATTTGTCCGTTTTAGGTCCGTGCATTGGTCAGCAAAAAAGTAGCCTACATAGCATAACAACATCCACATGCAATAATACAAAGACAATGTCTACAATGACCTATTCATTTGGACAACTTGATACAGCCCTATACAGGCTAAAGTTACCTTTAGTTTCGTTCTAGCGTAACGTGACGTCTGGCTTTAGCGCAGTCTAACGTTCTGACAAGCACACCAATTGCCTACCTTGCCCATCTGGAATAACTCCTAGCTTTGCTGCCTCCATCCTTTCTGTTTTCGTTGTTTAAACGTGTGATATCCATGATGAGTATTGAGTTAGTGAATTAGCTCAACATTGTGTGCTGATAACCATATAGCCGAGTAAAAGAAAACAACAAGTAGCCTATTGCGTGTCTGCGTGCGTATTCTCTCTCCTGCTCAAACAAAATGCGTACATGGTAATTTTGATAACGTGTTCACTAACTTTACGTAATAGATGGTAAATAGCCCAATGGCATGCAGCTAAAGGGATACTGTGCATATTTGGGAAGGTATGGTAGACCAATTTGGTGTGAATACACACACACAAGGGAAATGTTCTGTTGTTGAGTAGCTTGATGGTACGCACAGTGCCAACATGCGTTATATTCCGTTGGTGTACTGTATTTGTATACGCCCGACACTGAACGATGTTCTTCAGCTTCTCTGAGTATTCTAACCTTTGCCTCTGCAGCAGCAAGTTCGGAATCGACCATTTTTTCTCTTCGTGCTTTTAATTTTGTGAGGATATTTGCTTCTTCGATATCAAGGTCAATTTTGTCATCCAAAGCCTGCGCCTTTGCTCTAATAGCCGCACATTCTGCTTCGGCTTTTAGATGAGCGAAAGATTCTCGTGACGCGCAACTGAGAGCGCTTGTTGCTTTGCAGCTATGCGTGACACTGTGCGCTATTTGAGATGCGCTATCTTGAGGCTTAACAATATCGTCCTGATCCTCTTCTTTGTCATCATCTTGATCAACCTCGAGCCATTTTATGACACCTTCTAAGAAGCTTTTGAACAGGTTATATTTGGGTTGGTACCAGTCTAAGTTATCGGCCTCCTTTTCGTATGCATCTTTAGTTAATTGTTGTACAGTTGCTTGTAAACTAATAAACTCAGCGAAAAATCCATCAAACAAGTTAATTTGTTTCCTAACAGTTTCTTTGTCCTGTCCAGCTTCAATAAGACTATTGATTTCATTTCGTTTGCGTGTTAAAACACCAAGCTTCCCCCTATGTGTTGCAATTAACTTAAACAGTTCTTTTTCATCGGACAAATCCTGCTCTACAGGCTCTTCGTCGGCAGACATTTTTCAAAGATTAACTCAAAAGTTTAACACACAAAAGATCGACAATATTTCAAAGTCAACACATCAACGAGAAGACAAACGCAAGTGAAAAGGCCCATTCAGTTTGTGGTGTAAGCACGGCGGCTCACGTTAAGTCATTGTATGAGCTCAGCGGCCCACTCAATTCAGCGTTTTACTCACAAACGTCCAAAGATAAAGGTTAAATCCTCAAATCCTTCCAGCGGGAAACGTGTATAATCCACAAACTTTAGGGAATGCAGCTCACAATCTTCCAAGTATCCTATAAGAGTAAATCCGTAAATCAAACTTCCCAAACGCAGGTAACTTCCAAATATTCCGATGCAGTTTCAACTTTCCAATAGCAGAAGGTTTTCAACGCTGTAGTGCCTTCCAGTAAGTCACTTCGGACGCCTCAGGGGTTTCAATAGTTTGTTCGTTCGTTTATTCCAGTATTTCGTTTTGTTCGCCTCGATAAATAAACTAAATAAACTGACAAGTAACAAATACAATTGAAAACCATATGCCTGCTGGCGTTCCAACATGGAGTTCCAAAACCAACTACCCAAGGATTCCTCCTTTCTCTACCTATATTCCACTAATTGACACAGGTGTGCAATTTAACTCCTTATGTGCCAAGGCCTTCCAAGGCCACAAGGTCATGTCACCAGCAGGGGTCATTAAATCAACTTAAAACATAAAAATGTCATTAATGGCTCCTACAGGCGTGATAGTTAGTTTGCTTAAGAGGGATTATGTGGCGCGCATCCGGTTTGGGGGGATGCTTCTGCCTTCGTGGGTGGATGGGGGTGGGGGGGTCAGGGTTTAGTTGTATGTATGTGTTTGTTTTTTGTTCCTACACTTCAGGCTAACTTCTGCATTGTGTCATCCCACAGACATGTATTGTTGAATTTATGTTTACTTTCATTTTCTAGATATGTCTCTACCTAACACCACAACTAATGGGTGTGAAATTAGATTCACCAGTCTCAACTGTAAGGGTCTCAATAATCCTATCAAGCGAAGTAAGATATTTCATCATCTTAAACACTTGGGTGCCCACATAATTTTCTTACAAGCAGGGGCGTAGCCAGGATTATTTTATAGGGGGGGCCAGCTGGGTCCAGACTTTTTATTGGGGTGGCACTTGGGAATCAAAACTATTTGAAAACTACTCAAACTCAGGGATTCTCTGGGGCTGAGCAAATGTGAAAAATATGTGGTGTGTGCCTTACGGAAATAAATGCCATTTTTTTTATTTAGCCCTATGAGCCCTACTCTATTTTTGGCCATTCTCACTACCTTTAGTTATAAGCATTTATCCTGGTCATTGTAAGTGCCATTTACACATGCTATATTTTTTCAGAACAGTCTAGACAACCCAGATCTGCCACCAATTCATATTAATACTTGCATTGATTTGGTTTTTATTTCTAAATAATACAAAGACAAAAAGCGTATTATACCATTCTTATCTCTGTAGCTGGACATGACTTTCATGTATGTGTTGGGCAGACTGTCCTGAAACTGGCAATATAAGAACCATGGTGGAGGGGGACTTTGGGGCTGACAATTTACAGGTGTGCGCCTTACAGAAATAAATGCCTTTTTTTTTAATTTAGTAATGAAAAATGACCTTTTGAGTTTGCTTGTTCTGTGTGTACACTCATGATGATTCTAAAACAACTTTTTACTGCATTGTCATGAACAAAGTGAAGGCAAAAAGGTGTTTCTTTGTCGAATAAATTGGGATGCAATGTGAGTCTCGAATTAGATGCCATGCAGAAATTTGCTGGGATCTCATAACCGGATTATGAACATACTTTGCCATAGAGAAACACATGATAACGTTGGATTATGAACATGCTTACAAAAACGTACAAAAACGTGGGGCAAGTCGAGCTATATTAAGTTATTATTTTGATGTCATTTCGTCTGTTTTTTAACCCAGAATTATGTACTTGGTATCAAATGATAGCTCTGTGTCTTCTCTTTCATCTGACATGCGTGGCATAGGCCTATCTATCCGATCGGATCACGGGTTCGTGAGTAGGGCCTTATTCAAACGAGAGTAATGTGTGCAGCGTTGGTTTTTGTACATGATGTTATTTTGCAGTCACGTTGTCTGTTTTTATAGCCAGGAAGCATCGATACTTGGTACCAATAGATAGCCCTCTTTCTTCTGATATGCGATCACGGGTTCGCGAGTAATTCAAACGCGAGTAATGGGTGCGCAGGTGAACTGTAAATATGAATCAATTTGATTTAATTATTTATTTATTTTTCATACTTGATCGCACAGGCAAGTGTTTAGTCTCGTTGGAAAGCCCCACTTCTGCTCTGTCACGCAATTAAGGTTTCATCTCGCTGCGATGAACAGTTCTGGAGCAATGTAACAAAGAACTCAGGCAAAGCAGCAGCCTGCCTCTGCCTGACCAACTATGGCAAGAACCACGCAGTCAGCAAATTATGTTTTTTAAAAAAGTAGCCTAGGCTAGGCCCTATTAGCCTACTGTTATTGGAGCCATCCGGAGATATGTGCCTAATATGCTTGCATTTCACCCAAATTTTATTGAAATATTTTTGTAACAGCGTTACCGCGGGCATCCGATCTGATCAGCCCCACAAGTCAATGTCAGAGCCTACCTAACAAGGACAGCCCAACACAGCTCACTTGGCTATGATTCGTGACACATTCTAACATCTTATTAGCATTAATGTTCCAACTCATCATCAACTCACCTGTTGTTACTGAGGTTAAGTAGTAGTCTACTGTCAAGTGTTTTTTAACAGATGACTTGAATTGTCCCGCTACTGGTGCTGCTGCACTAGGCTACTCACGATTTGATCGCAACCGTGGGCTACACTTCCTGACTGGGCCAATGGTCGTAGATAGAGTGCAGTAATTGGTTCAGTCCCTGCTTTGCAAATGTTGGCAAAGTGCCGTCGAAAAGGGCTTTTTTTTTTTTTTTTTTTTACTTTTCACTGAAAAGCTCAGATCACCTAAAACTGAAAAAAGGATGGATAGGACAGATATATCATTCTTCTTTTTCAGGTGGTGCAAAGGGTGCTGCTATCTTGTTTCATAAATCTATCCCCTTCATTCATTCAAGTACCATCTCTGATCCTAATGGTAGGTTTATTGTAGTCTCTGGTCAGATCTATAATACACCAGTTGTCCTGGCGAATGTGTACGCCCCCAACTATGATGATGATGGCTTTTTTAGACAACTATTTTTTCTCAACTTTACCTGACCTGTCAGTGCACTGTTTAATACTGGGAGGTGATTTTAATTGCTGGCTGGACCCTTATCTGGACAGGTCATCGCCAAAGGTCCGTCCGTTGTCTAAGGCTGCTAAGGTGATTCAATCCTTCATGGCAGAGTTTTCAGTTCTGGATATCTGGTGTTTTTTTAACCCTTCTAAAAGAGTTTACTCATTCTTTTCCCCTGTTCATCACACTTTTACTCGTATTGATTATTTTCTACTTGATAGCAGGATGCTTTCATCTGTATCTTCTTGTCAGTATGATGCTATAGCCATCTCTGATCACGCTCCCATCTCTATGAATATTCAATTTAAAATTCCCACCCCTAAACATGTGCCTTGGCGGCTTAACGCACGGCTGCTTCTAAATGAAGGATTTGTGAATTTTGTGTCTGAACAAATTGACCTTTTTGTGAGCATTAACAGAACCCCAGATGTGTCTGCTCCAGTACTGTGGGAGGCCCTGAAGGCATATATTAGGGGACAGATAATTTCCTATGCAGGGTTTGAGAGGAAACTTAAAAAAGAAAAACTGACTAACTTAACTAAACGAATATCTGAACTTGACGGCTTGTATGCCACATCAAAATCACCAGAGGTTTATAAAGAACGCCTTTCTTTGCAGGCCGAATTTGATTTGATTATGACTGATCGCACAGTTGAACTCTTGCTTCAGTCTAGGTCTCAATTTTATGAGCATGGAGATAAGGCCAGCAAATTGTTAGCACACCAACTACGTCAGACATCAGCATCCCATTGCATTCCACAAATTAAAACAGACCATGGTATCTCTACTGATCCAGTGGAGATAAACAATGCCTTTAAGAACTTTTACATGTCTCTTTATTCATATGATCAGAGTGCCTTACCTGACTTTGACACGTTTTTTACCAACCTGGAGATTCCCTTGGTTGATGAGACATCTGCGGAATCTTTAGAAAAACCCATTACTCTTGCTGAACTCAATGTAGCTATGATCTCAATGCAAAATGGTAAATGTCCAGGGCCAGATGGCTATCCAATTGAATTTTTCAAAAAGTTTTGGATTAAACTGGCCCCGTTGTTACTGGACATGTTCAACGAATCATTTAAGTCTGGCGACCTCCCACAAACACTCTCTCAAGCATTTATCTCTCTTATTTAAAAAAAAGGCAAAGATCCCTTACTTTGTTATTCCTATCGCCCAATTAGTCTATTGAATGTTGACTTCAAACTGTTGTCTAAACTGCTGGCTCTACGTCTAGAATCCATTCTACCTTCTATCATCTCCTCAGACCAAACTGGATTTATTAAAAACAGACACTCATTTTCTAATCTCCGACGTCTTTTCAACACCCTCTACAATGCACCTACTTCGAATACTCAAGAAGTGGTCATATCCTTGGACGCTCATAAGGCGTTTGACACGGTGTCCTGGGACTACCTTTTCTATACATTAAGGAGATTTGGTTTTGGGGATAATTTCATGGATCAGGCTGTTATATTCTTCAAGCCTCAGTAAGGACGAATAACATTCAGTCAGAGTATTTTCGCCTCTGTCGCTCTACCAGACAAGGCTGTCCTTTAAGCCCTTTGTTATTTGCAGTTGCCATTGAACCTCTTGCAATAGCTCTCAGGTCTAACTCGCTCATTACAGGAATATTACGAAATGGTTTTCAGTCAAAGGTCTCTCTATATGCCGATGATCTTTTGTTATATGTTTCTGATCTTCTGGTGTCTGTCCCTGCTGCTCTTGACACACTTAAAAACTTTGGCCAGATATCTGGATACACACTGAACCTGGATAAGAGTGAGATATTTCCCATAAATACTGCTGCCAAAACATATCCCCTACACAGTTTGCCCTTCAAAGTTTCTCATAATAGTTTTTCATACCTTGGAGTTCAAGTCACACGTAAATTTGAAGATCTATATAAGGCTAACTTTGTCCCTTTATTGACTCGTATTCAGCAAGATTTTGAGCGTTGGTCACTGCTTAGTTTATCTGTAATGGGCCGTGTCAACTCTGTCAAAATGAATATACTCCCGAGATTTGTTTATCTCTTTCAGTGCATACCTCTTTTTTTTCCACAGTCTTTCTTTCACAAGCTAGATAGTCTGATTTTAGAATTTGTTTAGTATAAAAAGAAAATGCGTAAACAATACTTACACAGACCTAAACCTCTTGGAGGGCTAGCGTTACCAAACCTTAGATTTTACTACTGGGCTTCGAATATTAGGATTCTTAAATATTGGCTTCAACTGAGAACTTTTGACCCCTGCCCTCTGTGGTTGGCTATGGAGGCAAACTCTACTTATCCAGCTTCTCTGGATGCCTTAGTGCACACTCCCATTCAGTCCTCCACGTCTCCCTACACTAAAAATGTTATTGTAAGAATTTCCCTGAAAATTTGGATCCAGTTTAAACGCTACTTTGGCCTACAGACCTTATCTACTCATGCACCACTTGCAGCCAACCACGCTTTCCCTCCCTCCTTAGTTGATAGTGCCTTTACAAATTGGGCAAGTCTTGGTATTAACAATTTTAGGGACTTGTACATTGATGGGGTGTTTGCTTCATTTCAGGAGCTTGTAGAAAGATATTCACTTCCTCAGCAGCACTTCTTTAGATATTTGCAGGTCCGTTGTTTTGTTCAGTCTACTTTTCCTGGGTTTCCCACCCTACCAGAGGACACAGCCCTTGATGTGTTCTTTAGACCACTACAAACTCTTAAAGGTTCCATATCTTATATTTATGATCACATTAATCTTCTCAATCCTGAACACCTGTACTCTATAAAAGGGAGGTGGGAGGAGGACTTGGGGATGGCATTTTCACAAGAAAATTGGACAGAGATATTGCAGCGAATACATAAATCCTCTATCTGTGCTAGACACGCTCTCATCCAATGTAAAGTGGTACATCGTGTCTATTACACTAAAGTTAGATTGGCCAGAATGTATGATGGAGTAACTGCAACTTGTAATAGATGCCAGCAGTCTACGGCGAACCTTGTACATATGTTTTGGAACTGCCCCTCTTTATACAGTTACTGGTCAGACATTTTTGCCACTTTGTCAGAAGTACTGGGTGAAAATCTTGAACCCAATGCACTTACTGCGCTATTTGGCATCCCCCCCCTTCCTTGAAGACACATATTCTTTGGCTTCTTTTGCTAAATCTAAGAAAGATGTTCTTGCTTTTGCCACCCTACTGGCGAGACGACTGATTGTTTTGAACTGGAAATCATCTATACCACCTTCACACACCCGTTGGATTAGGGACATCCTTTACTTTCTCAAACTAGAAAAAATCTGAATGTCAATTACAGGTAGAAGTGATATGTTTATTAATCTGTGGGGACCATTCCTTGAGTATGTCAACAAGTCTGATGTCTCACTTATTCCAGACTCCAACACCTGAAGGGGACATACTGAGCGTGTTTAATATGCTATATTTGTCTGTGGCTATGTATATGAAGTTGTTTAGCTATTAGTTATGTCTTGTATTTAGCATTTTCTGTCTGACGTGTAGGTTTTTGTTTGTCTATGTATGTTTGTTCTTTTGTATGTTTGGGGGTTGATTGTTCTTCAAAAAAAAAGAAAACTGTACATGAATGTGAAACATTGTTTGAGATCACTTTGCTTAATAAACAAAGTTTGAAAAAAAAAAAAAATCAATGCATTTTATTTCTAGCCTATCAGTATTTTTTTTATAGAATATTTTAGTAGCCTGTGCGAGTCCCGGGAACATGCAACAATGAACCTCTTTAGTATCCCTATAATATATGGTCAACAAGGTCTGTTAAGAGTAGAGAACATAATATTGGCCTCTATTATAGCCTATTGTTTATACATAAATGTAATTGGGTGTGATCGCGGCACAAACATCATAGGCCTATAACTTGCAATCAGAAGTGTCCGCGCAATAAAATCAGTTCATTTTGCCATAGAGACGGGTGTTACAACTGTTATTTAATTGCATTTGCTATGACTAGGCTATATAAATGGCACTCATGTTAACTTGAAACAGGGACTGAAGATATGAATGACATGTGATTGAAGTCCACACACGTTCAAATTTCACGAAGCAAACTTAAACAAACAGTTGCAAAAAATAAATAAAAAATTGTGATGCTTGAATTTTGCACCTTTTTCTTAATATCCCTGGTCGTATTTAAGTAGACCATTCATATTTGGATGGCTGTAAGATTCTACATATAATTAGCCTACAGTACATGTGTCTATTTACGTTTCCGTAGCTACACCATATCTTGAGAATAAAACACTGTTACATTTGTACCGCTGTGACAATTAGTTCCACCAGCCTAACAGTCTAACCTCCGTGTTTTTTTCTCTTGAAGCTGAGGAAATGCTTTTATAGATTTAAGCATTCTTCCTAGAGATTATGTTGAGAAATATAGGAAACAAGGTAGGCCCTATGGACATTGTCAGCGTGAGAAGACGTTCTGAAGGTGGGCTGAGCTCAACGTTGCGCTCCGCCCCACATTGAGCCAAGCCGCGATCTGCAAGCTGCAGCCAGGGGCTTCTCCCCTCGCACGCACCAGAAGGCTCCTCCCACTCGCTGCAGCCTAGAGGAGGATCAAAGCTGAGGGGTGGAATGGGCAGGTGAACCATCGATGTTAAGAGTGAGACTGTGAGGTTTGGAGAGCATGCTTTTAGGGACAAACAGCAGAATTTCGGTTTTATCTGTGTTGAGTTTGAGAAAATTGTTTTGCATCTATGATTTTAAGTCAGAAAGGCAGTCAGTGAGGGAACGCTGTGAGGGTCAGAAGGAGAGGGAGTGGTAAGATAGAGTTGAATGTCATCTGCTTAGCAGTGGAAATTACAGTAAGACCGTGGCTGCAAATAATCTGGCCAAGAGGGAGGATGTATA
This sequence comes from Alosa pseudoharengus, assembly GCF_046254945.1. Lineage (NCBI taxonomy): Eukaryota > Metazoa > Chordata > Actinopteri > Clupeiformes > Clupeidae > Alosa > Alosa pseudoharengus. The sequence continues at coordinate 30,860,166 of NW_027468674.1, read as the reverse complement.
TGAGACAGATGCTATTCTTTCATACAAATTTACACCACAGACCACTTGGAGATGCAAACAATAGCCTATCAGAGTTTTGGTTGATTTGACCATCAGTTAAAGCAATGGTTCGGAGTGAATTTCACCCTAGGGTCATTTGCATTATGACCGCGAGCCAAACACACCCCCAGAAGTTTTTTTCCCTTGGTCGAACATTGGTCGAGTTAGCGCTATCAGTCTATGTATCAGCCCAATGGCTTAGCGTTGGAACCAAAAGTGTATCTCGTAAATTACCCGACTAATAATGTCCGGAATATTACCAAACTTCCAAGGTAGTAAAAAAGGGGTCTGTACTCATAAAACGAGGCATTGGAAAGTTTGTAAGTAGCCTACACCAGGAGTTTATTTAACACTTGCCTGATAGCTATACTCTCTGCTGCTACCGCTACCGATAACTTGATGATATTTGAGTGTGATACAAATATCTTGATGATATTTGAGTTGACCTGAAAATACAAGCATTTATAAAACTTATGCATCGCTTTCTGCCAGGACTTTTACAGGCTTTCCCCAAATCACGGAATCACATTCTACCACTGACTTATTTTTGAACATTATTTTTCTGTCCATGTTAGTTTATTTTTTTTATTCTGACCACACCACGTTTATTTAAAAAATTTCTCCCTAGTAGCCTACCACACTAGAAAGCAAACTACACTAGCTGCTTTCAGACATAAGTGTAAGTCCGCATGTTCTGCGGACATAATGTAAATGAGCTCATGTCTGAACGAAGCGAAGAACATAATCTGTTCATGTTCGTGTTCAACCACGCGGAGATTCGGTTCATGTGTCGTTCACACATGATGTCCGCATGTTAGCATCATATCTGAATTACCCGAAGGGTCGGACCTCCATTTCACAAAGATCCGCTTGTGGAGGACATGTAAGCAGCTGCTGTGAAAGCATTTTCATGGTTATGGTTACCATTGTTGCAAAGATCCACAGAAATTGGCGTTTAAAAAAAAATCAATGTAGAAGCCACACAAAATATATCAATTTGAGTCAGCTAAAACACGGTTTACATGTGGACATGTTTTAAAAAATATCCAGGTGTGTCTATATATAGTACACGGTCCACAGGTGAGGGCCAAACAGCTGGTTCTGTTTTTGTTCTCTGCTTCCCATTGCTAAACAGTCATTGTTTCACGAAGGAAAGAGGATATAGGCTACAGGGCTCTAGAGTGCGACCAAAATGTTCAAAGGTGTGACTAAAATTTTTATATAGGAATTTATATGGAGAGCGATAACAAGCCTGACCTTGAAATTGTGGCGTTAAAGGCGACACGATGAAAACTTTGGGTACACCTTAATTTTGTGCTGGGGCACCTAAATAAAAAAGTTAGGCGCACCAGTGCAACCAGTGCAAGGGTTAGCCTGGAGCCCTGATATAAGACTTACAGTTCACAAGGAGTTGCAAGAGAATGGGATTGGAGTATTAGCTGGCATACTTTAAATAGTAGGTGACAATAGTCATATTAAGCATGCCCAAACCATGCCCAAATCTTTCCTCACGATCCGCTAGCTGCCCGCCCCATAAGCAGGCCATCAAAAAAAGGCGTCTCTGTAGGCAGCCTAGGCTCCGAGATCTGTACACAAAAACAATAGACCGCAACAGTGCTGCCAACTACTCAAAACCAAAATAAATAGTGTTCCAACCAATCTCATGCACATTTAGGAGAGTTTCAATTGCACAGGCAGGAGGGAGGGGGAGGGAGTAGCGAGCAAGCTCTCTGTTTTGTTTGAACGTCAACAGAAGTGACATTAACCCGCCGTCGCTGATACAATCTTTAACAGGCTACAGACACAGGTGCAGAAAAAGAGGAAGGGCAAAAAGGGAGGGGAGATAAGAGGGGCAATCCCACACGCAGTCATAAAATCACTTACTGGTCAACTGGATCTATTTTCCTCTCCGCTCCGCTCCCTGCTCCTCTGCTTCTGCCAAGATGGAGAATGTGAAGTGCTCCTGCCTCTTATTCTTGGGCAACCGTGGAATACTGCACATTCTTGAGTTTGTAACTTGCGTTCTTACCATAATAGTGGCTGCATTCTCTACTAAGGCATTAGAAATCCACTGGATATACTGCATTATCATCTGGGCAATTTGTGCCATCTTCACCGCGGTCGTCATCATCATCGAGATGTTCCTCATTGAGAAGCTTGTCCTGACGTTATGCATAGACTGGGATGACTTCACCACAGGTGTAGCTTTCATGGGCGTCATCACCACCTGTCCTTGTACCATCTGCTACGGTGCGTTTTACCTCTGTAAAACATGTCTGTGGGACTGGCTTGTGGTGATTGTAGCAATTATGTGTTCCGTGTTCTACTTAGTGGAGTTTGTGATGGACAAGTGTGACTCCAAGCGCTCCGTGAGATACCTGGCCGCCTGGCCTGGAATCTTCAAGATCCTGGAGGCGTTTGTGAGCTGCATCATCTTCGTCTTGGTGAAGGACTATGTGAGGGAGCCAGTGGTGATCTACTGTGTCGTTGCCTACATCCTCCCCTTTCCTATCATACCTGTTGTCATTGTGTTGAATGTGATGAAGAAAGCGCGAGACTGCCTGCCTTTCAGCCTGGTCCGTTTCGAGATGCTCATCCTCCTCATATCCGTGTTGTTCTACATCACCACGGCGATCATGTGGCCGGTTTATACTCTCAAAGACAACCCTCGGCCCACTCCGTGCCCACCAGACAGCTGTACGTGGAACATCGATTTTGTGATTGCATTCATGACGTTTGTCAACCTTATCCTTTTCGTTCTGGAATTGGTGTTCACATTCATGGAGTGTTGTGACTTTAAACGTTCCTAAGGCACACATATGGATAAACAAAAGATCTTTCTCTCTCTGCTGCTTTGGCTCTCTCTCTCTCTCTCTCTCTCCCTTGCACTGACACACACACAGCCAGAAACACACAATTAAGCAACTTAAACAGCTCTCGTCTTTGGCAATGACCTGTTACAGTCTCTATCTTTTTGTTCAATATTAATTAAATAATTAATTAAATTTAATGTATAGTATGCTATGTCTGAAACCTACTTGCTTCTTTTAAGACAGGTATTGAAAACATTGATGGCTCTCCATGAAACTCTTAATTAATAGTAATGAAATATTGAAGAATATTAAAGATGCTCTTTTTACATTAGAGGAGTATATGTTATTGTGTGTGTACTTTATTTTTTGTCAGTTTGACTGTAGATCCTACTTGCTGGTTGCTTGTTAAGAAAATAGCCATTGTCCATTGACTTTTACTATATGTTTGACAGATTACAGTAATATGTAGGCAAAGCATATAAGCTTCCAGACTATTTGTAAACATGGTTCAAATATACAATGACTGTACACTGGATGATGTTTAGAGATCTAACTTGGGAGACTTTTTGGATTGTCCTCTTTAGCGTATTCAGATGCTGATTTACACAGTTGTGACCATATAATCTAATTTGTTGGAAAGCATGCTGTTGTTTCCCATATTTGACCTTTTCCCCTGGTAATCAATAAATTATTCTGCTTATTTCCCTAAAATATCATTTGTTTATTTCATGACAATTGTTGACATTGTAAGTTTTCAATATTTCATTTTGTGTCTTGTTATTGCCTACTCATGTTATATGAAAGCAATTCACCACTGAAGATCAGGGGTCATGTAATGTATGTTGTCTTCAATGATTATTCACATCCTACCTGAACATGTAAAATAAATATTCATGAACCAGGTTACAGAAAAGTTTTGAGGATGTCAAATGCCTTAAAGGAACCATATGTAAGATTGTGGCCAAAACTGGTACTGCAATCACTTTCAAATTACTGTAGAGCGGTGTATCCCCTCTCCCTCCCCCCTGGCTCGAGGTTGCCAACCCAGATGCCGAAACACTACTGACTTTGTGATTAGTACATAGGTGGAGGGTGGCGCATCAGGCCAAAACACAACATGACATGACAAAACACAACATCAACATCAATTGAGGGCTGCAACTTCACTTTTTAAAATGACAATATCCTGGCCGGACTGCTGTTGTCAGTGATATATTTGAAATGAACATGATTTCTTAATGTCTAGTGACATACCAGGGCGATTTTATGATTAATTGAAGTACATTTCTTACATACGGTTCCTTTAAACGCTGTTTGTCTTATAAAGTTATTGTGCTGTCAGTATAATAGACATGATAGCGGAATCTAAACATCGGCAGCAATGCCACTCAGCTGCAACACACACACACACACTATAAAATCCAACAGAGACAATATTTTTTCTTGAAACATAGCCAACTTATACATCCAAATAATTCAGAATGCATAACTTACATGGATTTCAATTCAACATTGATGTATGAATTTGACCACTGTCTTGTATTTCTTAATTTCATCTCTTAAGAAATGGGCTTTTAAATGAGTTTCAGTAGACTCAGGTCAGAATTACTGTAAGTAAGATCTTATTTTACTGTGTCAAGGCCAGATGGGGAGGTGGAAGGGTAGTGGTTAAGGAGCTGGGCTAGCAGGCAGTAGCCAGAAAAGATGTAGGTTCAATTCCAGGCTTCCACCGCTGTGCACCGTGGACAATGGCCCTTGTAATATTGAGATATGTAAGCTGCTTTGGATAAAAGCGTCTGCTAAATGAATACATGTAATGTGAAGGGAAGGGGAATAGTGACAAGTCAGGTTTTGATAGCACACATAATATAAACATTATCTGCCTAACTTTACTCTTAGTCAAATTGAGTTTGGTAGTTTTAGAGCTAACATTTACATTTGCAAATACATTTAGTCATTTACCTAAATATCAAGGTACAATAAAGATACAGTGTCACTAGGATAGTGATAGTGCAGCTAAGTACTACTCAGAATAGCAGATCAAGTCAAGGGAGGGAGAAGAGGGATGGTCAGGATAGGGAGGAAGGTAGTGGGAAGTGCTAGATTACAGTAAGCATGTCTGGCTGCAAGTAATGCTAAGAGAGAAGGTACTCTCAGAAGAGTTGGGCCTTCAGAATGTTTTTGCAGCCAATCAAGGACAAAAGTAATTTTGCACTATTGTTTCACACTAGTAAGTGTAAAGTTTTCAAGCAATACAACTCATAGTCCCTAAATCTTTGCCAGTTTTCAGTGTTTCATATCCTTTTGTGTCTCAAACAGCGTGTAACCCTGCCCTACAACAGTCATTGATTTCACATCCAACATATGTGTTTGAGTTAGCATGGGTAAAGGAAATCACCCGCCTGCCCAACATGCCAGACAAAGGAGAGTCACATACTCTAAAGTGTTTATCTTAAAATGACAAGAGAGAATCGTGGTCACGCAAAGACATGGAAGAACAGGAACTCACATGGGAACTTAAAATGAGTACAACACCCACTGGAGTTGCATTACTTAAACAAATACAAAACTTGCAACTATTATAACCCTGAATGGCCCTACTGTACATAAACACAGACGCAGGGAGTAACAAGAAACCAGCAATTTGAAGTAGAGGTGTCAAAGACTGGCTTGTGTGGTTTTGTAAAAACCTAAGCGAGCCCATTGACAGAGACTTGAGTTTGCAGGTGCGGGATACTCCCAAACTGTGCAGTCTCCCCTAGTGACAGAGAGAGCTGATGTGCATTTTAAGCATCATTAATTGTCCAAAAGACCATACGTGAAACTGAGAAGAACACACATAGAATTCTGCTCCACACACCCAAAAGACTAGTTTTTTATTAACTTATTTGCTACTTCACATGTCAAGTTGCTTATTTTCTGTTTTTATTTACAAAAAAATAAACAGTTTGGTTGTTAATAATGCATACATTAGTAATGAATCTAAGGCTTTGATATGTGTTGTTTTTCAGAATTGTTCTAGAATGTCTGCCTATCACACAGCACTTGCCAAATATTCAACACGTCAGTCCCATTGCTAGAGTACTGAATCTGACACAGTTCTGATGCAACTCATTTATGTCCAACAGCCGACTTAATAGCACTGTCTTTGACTATACTGTAAGAGAGACAACCATAATTGAGGTATCAGTCTGTGTCTTTTTTTCTGAGTTAATTCCTTGTACATGTGTTCTTTATGGACCGAGACAAACAGCAGCGCTTGCTGTTTAATTCATTACTGAAAGCCATCAAGCAAGGGTCAGTGGTTATCACCACCATATACATTATACATGCATACACACGAGCACACACGTACCATTCATGCAGATGGTAACACATAGACAACAACAACAACAACAATGCTCTTTACAGTGAAGGGGGAAACTCACTTACTAACCACCACCAATACGTACAGTAGTATCCACCTGGGTGATGCACGGCAGCCATGTGCCAGAACAAGCTTGAGGTGGAGAGTGAGGGAATGAATTAATTAATTATACTGGAGGATGATTATGGGCCAGAGTGAATAAGCCAAGGTTGGGTATTTAGCCAGAAAGTTGGGGAAACCTCTTTGAAATACATGCCATGGAATCTTTAATGACCACAGTGAGTCAGGACCTCGGTTCAACGTTTAATCCGAAGGATGGCATCTCCTACAGCACGACGTCCACATTACTGCACTGGAGCATTAGGATCGTCCAAAGGGAATGGTGCCACCTACTGGCCACCCACCAACACCACTCACAGCAGCAACTTATTTTTTTCAGGGAAGTCCCTCATCCAAGTGCTAACCAAGACAACACCTGCTTAGCCTCAGTTATTCAGCAGAGAATTACTCACTATACCTGTTAGAAGAGACAGAACAGACAGGGCAACTCATAGACTGTATATATACTGTATACAGTCTATGGGGCAACTACTTCAGAATCCCCCTTTGCCCAACTAAGGGCAGCAATAGTAGACAATAGTACTCACCCGAAGAGTGCTCTGTGAACTGAGTAATGAGGACATGTTACAAATGTTGCCTTTTACAGAGACAGAGAGAGAGAGAGAAACACAGAGATAAAATGTTAAGGAAGGCAGGTGTGTCTGACTTTCCTGTTTATTATGACTGGACGATGGAAGGCCACTACGTCACCCACTGTCAAGAGCAGCCAGGCCAGTGGGTGTTGTATGATGACCATGATGTCTCCATAAATACCTGTCAGACATGCTTCAGCAGTACACACCTTCTCGTCCTCTCAGGTCCCAGGTGAAAAACCTGTTAGTAAAACCTACTGTTAGAACTAAACATGGTGAAGCAGCTTTTAGCTGCTATGCGGCTCAGCTCTGGAACCAACTTTCGGATGACATTTAAAACGCCCCAACTGTAGCCAGCTTTAGATCTAGACTTAAGACCAAACTGTTCTCAGATGCTTTCTGCTAACTGCGCCGAGTTACAAATTCTGAATCTGCCTTGATAATTATTCTACCTTGTCTTTTATTACTTTTTTACTACTTTTGCCTTTGTTTTTGCTTACTAATTATTCTTTATCTTTAAATGATTTTACCTTGTGTTTTATGTTTTCTTTTTATTATGATCTTTACCTTTTAACTATTCTTTGACTATATTGCCCTTCTATGCTTTTATTTGTTATTATTGTTTGGTTTTGTTTATGTAAAGCACATTGAATGACCTCTGTATGAAATGCGCTGTATAAATAAACTTGACTTGACTTGATAACATGAGAGCAGCCAGGCCAGTGGGTGTTGTATAATGACCATGATGTCTCCATAACATGAGATGAGGCCATCCTCAAAGATAGGGAGAGGACAGCCTCCATTCTTTGTTTTTACATTAAAAAGGTCATTTACACCGTCAACCACAGCTGAATTCTCTGAATCATAACATCTCCAGTGTCCTCATAATGAATAACTACCCTTCCATGTAGGTTTCCAGAATAGTCTCTCATACATTCGTTTTAAAAGTCTTTAATAACACCTGTTTTCCTGCATAATGGTTGGTAGATAGATAGATAGATAGATAGATAGATAGATATATAGATACTTTATTGATCCCTAGGGGAAATTCAAGGTCACAGTAGCATACATAATGGTTCACTCCCTTCTCCACCTCATCTGCCTTCTGCCCTCTCCCTTCATCACTTGGCAGTAAAACATGAAGACTATTCCTACAGGCTGGCAACCAATGGGCGACCCATCCATCAAGGTCAAATAAAATCATATTACAGTGACATCAAGATGAAGGGAAGGTGCTACATGGCCTTACAGGAGCAGCATGGCTGCCCCTCAGGTGGAAAAATACAGTTAAAAGAGACTGTCACAAGAGTGTTTCCTGAAAATATAATTCAGAAAGTTCACAAACTTAGCCCATAACATTGTAGAAGCGGAGGGTTCTAAACTCTGCACTGCAGCCTGCCACTAGGTGGGGATAAAGGTGCTTCTAGGTGCTTTGTTTTCAGTTTTCAGTCAAAAAATACTCACCAGTATCATTACAATAATGGTTGTAATGTAAACAAATCTTGTTTTCATATATAATAGGGAAAATGCATAGTTATAATAAAGATCCTTTATTGGAGAAAGCACAATATTGTAAACCTTTGTAAATTAAATGCTGTTCAGTGGTTATTATAATAGTATATATTCCACAACAATAAAGAAACAAAATACAGAAAAATGTTACGACCTGTGGTCAAGATCTAGTTTGCTCCAGGCTCCAGGCATAAAAGGTTAAAGCGGGGAAGTTTTAGTTTAGTTTTTTTTTTCATCTTTAAAGGAACGCTCCAACTTCTTGGGAAATTAGCTTATTTGCTGTCTACCCAAGAATTACATTAGAGGATACATAGTCAAGTCAAGTCAAGTCAAGTTTATTTATATCGTGCATTTCATACGTACACAGGTCATTCAATGTGCTTTGCATAAACAAAAGCAAACAGGATCAGATAGACTGTATGTATGCTTGTGTACATTCTACGCCAGCCCCCACAGAAAACCTTTCCCCAATAGAATATTTCCCCCTCTGACTTGTATATGATCAGGTCAATGACCATAAATAGCAAATGGAATTTTGTATAAAACTTGTATTTAGGTAGATGCAAAGGTCTATCACAACATTAGATGATATTATATGATTATGGATGTATAATAAACTATAATGCCGCGGGAACACAAAACGAATAAAGACGAAACAAAGACAATAGGAGGGTAAAGAGTTTGAATGAATCAGAATCAGTACAAAACATAAATTGCATTATTCACTATTCATATGTGGGGTATCTTGTGTCTCATAATGTGAATTAAGCTCATTAGAACCATTTCTGTGTCCTCACTGTTGAACTAGAGCGCCCGCTCCTCGTCATAGATCAAACATCAAGAGCTGCTACCTAAAAGACCAAAAGAAAAGGGGTCATGAGATGTGTTAGAGATGGGCATCAAACAGTTGAAAGGCTCATCAGTGACCACTGATTATGAATGTCTTTAATATGACATAGTATGAGAGAGCCCTTACCTGTTTTCTATGTGTAGCCTATTTTAGACTGTTGTTGGTTGGTGACTTCCAAATACATGACCTATGAATGACCAGATAATGAAAGTAAATGCTTTTGTGAGAGAGATGATGTACGTACATTCAGAAATATACAGTTCTAAATAGTCTTAAATCCTTGATTTGTTAGTGAACTTCCTTAACATTAACTATTGTATGGTGGTACATGGTCTAGAAATCCATCCATCTTGAGTAACTGATGATGATAGTCTGCAAGGTGTGTACTTTGCCATCTGGAAGATTGATATAGGAAGTATTTATTGGTATAGATAAGCATGTTTGGCTTGGTAACTGGCCATGGTCCTGAAATGGCTGGTGGAGTATATTTGTTTAATGCTGTTGGATACCCAGTTGGTTGTGTGATGAATACCAATGAAGTCAATCATGGTAAAGAGCTGAAGTGTGTCATTAGCTTCCATGTGATGTGGGATGTGTAGCAAGGGATCATGTTGCTGAAAATGTCACGTGTATCTATCTGCAGGTGTGGAGGTGTGTAGTAGGCATTAAAAAATGTAACCGATATTTTCAACAAGTCGAAAAAACACAATTGTGAATGGTCATTGTCTCCATTAAGTGATGCAATGCATTAAATATGAGTTTTATCTTCTCACAATAGTCATTTCAGATGAATGTGACAACAGATCTACCAAAATTGCATACCTTTTTTTACAGTTTATCTAATTGCATCCAAAAATACATTGAGGGGGTCAGAATGACAAAGGGAGGAAAAATATTGAAAGCTAAACCATTATATAACCCTTATACTGAGAAGGCATAAATGCATTCTGGAGTAGACTTGCACAGATGTCCTCACCTCAGACCAACTATAAAAATAATTCTGTCTCTTCAGTAGACCACACGAAACGCATCACCTTTTTGAACTCATTAATATTTACATTAGTGTCATATGACTCACTTTTGCGAAATAGTGCTATTTCGATACATCTGTAAAACTACCTCATGCCAGCATATCTTTTTTGTGGTATTTGCGTGTTTCCATTACTAATTTTTCATTCCGCATTTCATTCCGCAATTTTTCATTTGCACATTTTCAGGGCTGAGTCTATCAGCAGGTGTAGAGGTGTGTGGTAGATGTCTCACCTGAGTCTATCAGCAGGTGTAGAGGTGTGTGGTAGATGCCTCACCTGAGTCTATCAGCAGGTGTAGAGGTGTGTGGTAGATGCCTCACCTGAGTCTATCAGCAGGTGTAGAGGTGTGTGGTAGATGTCTCACCTGAGTCTATCAGCAGGTGTAGAGGTGTGTGGTAGGCCTGCAGGTACTGCTGCGGAGTGAGCAGCTCTGTCCTCTGGAGCAGCTGAGACAGCACGTTCTGTGGCACCAGCAGCTTCTCAGGTAGCTCCTCCATCACGCCCTCCGGGCTCGCCTTCGAGGTCTGCACCTGGCCATCGAGACAGGAGACATCAATTAGAGACGTGCACATACAGGATGACGTTACTGGATATCATTCAGAGACACGTACAGTATGAGGCTACTGGATATCATTTAAAGACATGCAGAGTTTGGAGCCACATGGAATCAAAGATATGTTCATGTGTAATGGAGCCACTGGAAATAAATAAGTCATACATTCAGTATGCAGTCATATCATCCAGGGATATAAACATTCAGTATGAAACCACTGGCAATCCAAGACATTATATTCAAAGACATGGATCTCATTCAGAGACATGCACATACAATATGGAGCCACTGGATGTCATTCAGATGAATGGACAGACAGTATGAAGTTACCGGATATCATTTAAATACAGACATACAGTATATACGTGTATCTGAAATGCATTGTAATAATTAAACAATGCACCAACAAACAATAATGATGGCATATTGCATGCGGACTTTGGAGCTCTCTCTACCCCTCTCTCTCTCACACACGCGCACACACACACACACACACACACACACACACACACACACACACACACACACACACACACACACACACACACACACACACACACACACACACAGCCTCTCCCAACCTTTGTGGCCGTGAGCAGATGGTTCCCCAGCCTCAGCAGCTGCGCGAGGACCTGACTGACCAGCGCCTCGGTGGGCTCCGGCGCCTGGTCCTCCCCCAGCGTGGCGGCCGTGGTGACGGGCAGGTCCAGCTCCCTCCAGCCCCAGTGCTGAAAGAGACGGCTGGCCGCGTCATGGGTCACCAGCAGCACCCGAGGCCTCTCCAGCAGGCCACTGTGGGGTTTGGGAAGACTTTAATACAACATTACATGTTAAAGCAGCACAATGTAAGAACTTATAGCCATATTATGCCCCATGTTGTCAATTTTCAGCATACTTGGTACCCATTCAGCGCTAAATAAATTGACAAAAATAAATTGACAAAAAAGTAATGTTCCTGCACAGTACTGCAAAGTTACATAACAAAGAGTTCTGGGCACACTTCAGCAAATGTCAGAGACACCATTCATAGGACCATTAGTCAGCAAATCTTCAAAAATGAGTTTGAAGCCATTATTCTAGTATAGCGACAGGTGTACAAGCACTGTAAGAGGGATCAGGGTGAAGCTTACGACTGAGGGGCTGCTTCCATTTTGCTCAGGTCCTGGAGCACTGCGGTCAGAACTTCACTGGAGCACTGGGCAGAGGAGGAGTATGTTCATCAGGTGTCTGTCTGCATGTGTGTAAGCTTGTTTCTGTGAGTACAGTATGTGTGTGTGTGTGTGTGTGAGTGTGTGTGTGTGTGTGTGTGTGTGTGTGTGTGTGTGTGTGTGTAAGTTTGTTTTTGTGAGTACAGTATGTGTGTGTGTGTGTGTGCGTGTGTGTGTGTGTGTGTGTGTGTGTGTGTGTGTGTGTGTGTGTAAGTTTGTTTCTGTGAGTACAGTGTGAGTGTGTGTGTGTGTAAGTTTGTTTCTGTGAGTACAGTGTGTGTGTGTGTGTAAGTTTGTTTCTGTGAGTACAGTGTGTGTGTGTGTGTGTGTGTGTGTGTGTGTGTGTGTGTGTGTGTGTGTGTGTGTGTGTGTGTGTGTGTGTAAGTTTGTTTCTGTGAGTACAGTGTGTGTGTGTGTGTGTGTGTGTGTGTGTGTGTGTGTGTAAGTTTGTTTCTGTGAGTACAGTGTGTGTGTGTGTGTGTGTAAGTTTGTTTCTGTGAGTACAGTGTGTGTGCACCTCAAGGACATGTAGACCACAGGTGGGGTAGAGCAGTAGCAGTCCTGTGATGTTCTCTCCAGGGTAGGAGCGTTGCAACGTCTGGTTCAGCTTCTCATAGTAGACTGTTAACAAATCAGTGTGATGGTTAGAGAAGTGGATATACACTATAATCATTCTATAATAAATATGTGTAGTGATTGATTTGCAGAAATCACTGTCTAAAAAAATCACAGTAGACAAACCCAAAAGACAGGCAAAATGCCACAATATAAATGCCAAATGTTTTCTGAAAAACTAATTCAGATTAATCTGTCAGAAAACATTCCAATGCAATCTGTGATTTAACTTGTTTTGAATTACTAACCTGCATTTCATAGAGTCTAAATGTGTATTTATTTTTGGGTGCATGCTTTCCCACGCTATAACCACTACTTATTCAAAACATCAAGAACAACATCCACCTGTCTCAATGTCTGATTAGACTGTACAATGCAATCTGATGCTCTGCTTTGTCAACCAGCCAGTATAAAATGGTGGAAGCTGCTAATCCGGTTAAATGTTAGTCAGACATCCCCGTGCGCGGTTCTTAAGCATGTTTGACAGCAGCGCGCCACTAACCTCCCACAGCCCTCCTGTCAGCGGGACAGTGGGGGAGACGAGCGATGACCACCAACCTCTGTAACAGGAACTTCCGTAGAGAGTGATGGAGAGAGGAAGAGGGAAAGAAAGAAAGAAGAAAGAAAGAAAAAGGAGAGGTGATGGAGGGGAGGTGGGGAGAAATAGAGTGAGAGAGCAAGAAAAAAGCAAGAGAGAAAAAAAAGAAAGAGAGTTAGAAGAGAGACAAGTAGAAAGAGAGGCATTGAGTCAGGGTCTTGTTAAAACAGACACCCTACTGAGCCAATAGTTGTAAAAGTCTTCACACACACACTACATTCAAGACGGGATCCACCCAGACACGAAGCCAACAATACAGAGTCTTACAAACAAATCTGGTTGCTCTGGCAAACCTATCTTGTTGCTTGACTGTACACTGTCAACAGAGGAAAGCAAACACACACACACACACACACCTCCACTGTGTTCAAAATAACGTCTCCGTGTGGCATTTGACTAAATTAAAGGATCAACCAAATTGAACTTTGATACCTCTTTACATAACCACCCTTCCTATATAACAATCAACGCTGACACCAACCTACACCTCACCAGCCACCCTATCAGGTCTCCAGCTGACCTGCTCCCTCAGAGTAAGCTGAACTGACCATCTCCTCGTCTGGGTTGTGCAGCTGACCTGTTCCCTCAGAGTAAGCTGAACTGACCATCTCCTCGTCTGGGTTGCGTAGCAGCCGCTGCTCGAGGACACGGTGGAACAGGCTGCTGCCGGCCTCCTCCTCAGAGCTGGTCTGGTTGGACCTCTGAAAGGCCTCCGGCGCCTCCATGCTCCCCTCGTCCAGCCCAGCGTCCGGCTCCCTGTCCTCCTCCTCAGACCTCCTCTGTGGTGTTAGCGCTGCTGATGCTGCCGCTCGCCTGGGGCCGAGCCTTTTCTTAGTGTTTGTCAGCTCCTTGAGGCCATATCCTGGAGACCTGCCTCCACGGCCGTCTCCTCCTCCTCCTCCTCCTCCTCCGCCTCCTTTTCCCTGGGGCAATAAAGCCCAGCCTTCCCTTTTCTCCAAGCCCCATGGAGACTGCCAACTGAGTTCCAGTTTAAAGCTAGAGTCTGCCATGCTGGCAAAAGAATATGTTGCTGGTATCTGAGCTCCACAGCCAATCAAATGACACCCTGGCTGGAACTGTTTAAGGCTTGGTCTGGTCCAAGCTGCCTGTGTCTGCCTCCCATTTACAGAGCCTGGACACACACACACACTGCAGTGCACACGCAGAGTGGAGCTCCGTGTAAGAGGCAGCAGCAGAGTGGTGGAGGTGCCCTCTGGGTTTGGTGTTGGGTTTAAGGGCGAGCAGAGTGCCAGTGTCAGTGCCCGTCTGCCAGCCAGTTCAGTCAGACAAGGTGACGTGGTATGTATGTTTAATGTAGGTGTACGTCACAGGGAATACACATACAGTACATACACACAGACACACATACAAATACAACTCATACACCATACCCACTTTCACCCTTATTACATAGAATCACACATACACACATGGCACACACATTCACTAACACACACTCACACTTACACAAAGACACACACACATGCACGGCTGTCTTCACAAGATGTCTTGTGTATTCTCTGTGGCTTGCCCTCTCGGAGCGCCTAAATCACTATGACAACAGAACACGTTCTCCCTCTGGAGAGTGGCAGGCTCCATTGGAATGAAATAAGTCGCAGTGAAGTGGAGTGAAAGTGTCCTACAACTTTCATACAACATGCTTTATGTGCCTATTAAATGGATATTTGTGCTACCCTTTATCATCTAGGTGATTTCTGAAGCCAGTACAACCTTAGGAGAAATGCTTCTCCACCATCCAATATGGCGTCTGCTCTATGTATGTGTGTGTGTGTCTGTGAGAGTGTGAGCATGTAGGAGAGTATTTTTCATGTTAGTGTCCGTGTCCAACTCTTAGAGTCTACAGAAAATTGAGGTACAAACCTTCCTCAGAGTCCTGTTAGACTCCTCCAGCTTGGCTAAGAGGGAGACTCGGTCGTCAAGCGCAAACCTGTCATTGCTGAAGGTGGCTGCAGCAGTCTTGCGAGAGTGGGAAGCCATTGTTGGTGGGATTGTTTGGGAATGTTACCAGGCAACAGTTGTAGAATGGGCTAGAAAAAAGGGGGGTGGAGATGCAGAATACTGGTGCACTGGGAGGTGTTGCTTACATGGCTTTTGACAAAAACAAGTGGAAAATGGATACTTTAGTGTGTGTATACTGTATGAATGCAGTACAGTGAAAATAGAGACAGGACATGGGTGAATATAGCACACAGGTGACAAGACTGGTGAATGCACATACCGTCTTCCAAGTTTTTTTATGAGCTTTTACAATAAACCCAATTGGTGGTCTTCAAAAATAACTTATAAAAATAGTTATCTGTAAAAATGCCACATCCATCCCTTCATGTGCTTTGTTTGTGTTGTTCAGCTGAAACATATAGGCATGAGCAGGGGAGCCATATCATCAGTGTGTTGGAGAGTGGAGAAATAGAATTAACATTTTGCCAGTTACAGTAGCAACATAGGCATAAATGAAAACAACTGGTAGGCTATTTAATTATTGTATTTTTCAAAATAAATAAATAAAACCAAAAAGTCTCTGCATTATCATCTGGGGGATTTCTGAAGCCAGTACAAACTTGAGCAAGGCACCTAACCCCTCACTGCTCCCCGAGTGCCGCCGTTGAAGCAGGCAGCTCACTGCGCCGGGATTAGTGTGTGCTTCACCTCACTGTGTGTTCACTGTGTGCTGTTTGTGTTTCACTAATTTACGGATTGGGTTAAATGCAGAGACCAAATTTCCCTCACGGGATCAAAAAAGTATATATATATACTTATTACAATGCCACCTAGTGGGGATAAGAAGTTCATGCAATGAACAGGAATATGATTGGGGTTACACACAATCCATTGCCCTTCCTTATAGCCTAATGTCAAATGCATTTACACTTACTTCACAGCATTCGGCCCACTGCCCAATATGAGTCTGATACCTCTGCCGTAGGCGGATGTAGACATAGCATACACTCACTGCACTTACGGTAAGGCTCTGTGACAGCTGCATGAAACTATGACAGGGCTATGATTAAGCTTTCGTTTCACATGTAGGTTAGCCTATATAGGAGAAATAGTTTTGTCTATAAACTATATAATATGATTAATATTATTAGTAGTAATATGATCATCCTTTAACTTAGACTGCCTATAGGTCTATTATGTAATAAATAAACGTAAACCAACATTTTACCACTCAAAGTCAACAAACAGACTGTAGACTAAGTAGGGCCTAAGCTAAAGACCAGGGTTATTTCAATAAGTCGGCCTATTGATAATTTAAGTGGGAGTTCTGTTCTATTACTGTGGCCTACAGCAGAGGCAGGTGCCGAGTCACACTGGAGGCAAATATATGAGGAGCCCGATGTGTTTATGCCTTTAGTAGTACCATTCCCAGGTTGATTTTATGATGTGAAGCTGAGATCCGTCTCGCAACTCCTCCTAGGCTGGCTTGCCACAGTTTAGCACATATAAGCATGGTTGTTAGGACTTTACCCACTTTTTCACCTGCCTGCTCTAAGAACAAGAAAATCACATAGTGAGACATTCATCATCAGTAACCGTAAGTAGGCGTGCCTTGGCATTTTGGTTTGACCTTTGGTATGCCTTAGCCCCAAAAAGGTTGAGAATCTCTAGTTTACAGTAATCCAAACCTGGTAACCATGGTAATATATGCAACTGAGTACAAGTGTGAGGCCACGCACATCCCAGGCCAAAGTTGGATGGGTATAGGATCCAGTATGACAGTATCACAAGAGGATAAGAGATGATCCGCACACCAGATAGCTCCCATTCATAATCTTTTTCATTTTGTGAGATTTAGAGCCATGTGGCTCTTCCTCAGACTTAAAAAACAGTGATAGAGTTGATAGAGTTGCCTTTTATAATCCCCATCATAGATCATGTGAAGATTGAAGTGGTATTTATTTATTCATTCACGTGGAGACAAAAATCAAACATTTGATTAGGTCCAAACCATGATCCTTTGTTGTTTGAATTTATACTTTCATCTTGCTCAAATGTCCATATCTATTTAATTTCTTTATAAACTAGACAAAAGCATTGGGACGCCTGCCATTACACTGACAAGAACTTCAATCTAGGCTACATGAAACTTGAATTCATAGGTGTTAAGATGGATTCAAACCTTTGCAGGAGTAACTGCTTTTACTCTGTTGGGAAGAATTTCCACACCATTTCTTCCACACCAAACTTGTCCAACAATGTCTTTATGGACCTTGCTTTGTGCACTGGGGTACTGTCATGCTGATGAGATAGATAAGATGATACAGTACATATCCTTATCATCTCTGTGTGCACAATAACTCAGTCAGACACCATTAGCCTATCTTAGCATAATTCACTGAAGGTAGGACCAGTTATATAGCTAGCCTATAGCTAAAAGGGAGCTAGCCCACTTCACTTACCCAAGCCCAATCCCTGAAAAACCATTAGACATAGACCATTATGCCATTATCCCACCACCAGCACAGTGCACAAAGCAAGATCCATAAAGATGTTAAAGTGATTTTGATATGGAAGAACTTGACTGGCTTGCAGAGAACATGGTTCTCTAATCTCTACATAATCAACCACCTTTGGGATGAGCTAGAACAGACGAGCTAGGCCTTCTTGTCCAACATGTCTGACCTCACAAATACTCTTCTGAATGAATGGGCAAAGGTCTAAAGGCATTCCTCCAAAGGCACTCTTGTGGAAATCTTTCCCAACAGAGTGGAAGCTGTCACAGCTGTAAAGGGGGGCCAAGTCCATATGAATTTAGAATGGGATGACACTGCAGTTCCTGTGGGTGTAATCTCTTACGAAAAATAACTATAGTAATGCTATATTATGATTTCTATAGTAGTTCACACACACACACGCACACACACACACACACACACACACACACACACACACACACACACACACACACACACACACACACACACACACACACACACACACACACACACACACACACACACACACACACACACACACACACACACACGCGCGCACGCGCGCGCATTTGTTAATCTTATATGCATATCTGCATGTATTCTAAACAGAAGGCAATCAGACAGTTAAAAAGATATTAATATCATTTTATATACATAGTTCACAATTGATTTTCTACAAATACCCTTTAAGTGCAAATCACAGAAATAGATGAAAACAACACCTTGGATTCACACACAAAAATCAGCATGGTCATGAAATAGACCATGTGAGCCCTCTACTGGTGACACTCGTGAAAATAAAGTTCTGTCATTCAATACCAACACTGGACACTAATACTCCTCAAATCAAGGCTGTAGCCATAGAGTCAACATAATACAGTATGAACAAATCTATGCATTGTTATAGGAAAACAAGTCCAGATATTGTGGCCAAAGTTTAGCAAATTAGCATGAAAACATTTACTGACATGGACATCACCGTAGGTTATCTGTGAATAAACCTGCCCATTTGTGTGGGTTTTTCTCTGAAATGCCAGCACATAAGGCCAACTGTAAATGTGTGTGGTTAGTTAGAATTCCATACCATTCAAGCCACATAGTTCCTAGGAAGAACAAAACCTGTTTCACCACAGTTTTACACAATTTTCTCATGTTTATTTTGTACATGTAGTTTGTATAGACTGTATAATAAAGTAAGTAGTATTGGTATGGTGTGGTGCTACAACATTAAATGTCTATTTTCATCTGATTGTGTGTGTGTTTGTGTGTAAACAAGAGTATAAGAATATAAGCAATAACTGATTTAGGCTACTGATGCAACACTAGAAACCACATAGAATAATGTAATATGTACAGTACATAATGAAAGAGGGATGAATTGACCTAGTGTCTGATGATGAGGGGACATTATGTACTTATATCCTTAGGAATCAGAATCTTTAATTCGACAAGTACTGGGAGAGTACCTAAGGAATTTCTTTTGGTGCAGGTGTCAACATAACAATAGCACCATTAAAAAGGTTTTGAAAAGATATAGGGCTCCAATTTGAGTAATGGGCAAAGTGATAAGTCTAACTAAAGAAAAAAATGGGCAAAACTTAACATCATGGCCAAGACCTTTAAGTGAAAATATAGATAGATAGATACTTTATTGATAGATAGATAGATAGATAGATAGATACTTTATTGATCATCCAGGGGAAATTCAAGAATCTACATGCTGCTTCTAATAAATGGCATGTACATGTGTTTAGCTTGCTAGTTGGTAGGCTAGATCCTATGTCTCTTTACGCACTTCGGTAATGTCAGACATTACTGAAAAATGAGATGCTTAGTTCATCAACTACAAACTGCGGTTTTCTAAACCTAGGCCTACCCAAAAGACATATTAGGCTATCAATTGCATGCATTGTTGGTTAAAGCAAATAGCAACTTGCATGATTTAATCTCTAATCAAGTCATGATTTAATCTCTAATCGAGTCACAGGCTATACACTCATATAAAATGATATAAGTTAATATGCTCAGGACTGTAACAGTGGCCTATAGCAAATTGAAGCGCACATGCTACTGCCCTTTTAATTTTTTAAACTCCGCCCTTTCCTTCCTCAAGTCCTCCAGTTAAAATGTATCAATTCTTTGGCATGTCACGTGACCACCATGGTGCTTCGCTTTAGGGAGGGAGTAACGCCAGCTGTATCTGAACTCGCAGTCCAATGCTTGCATTCCTCCCTATGATTCCTCCTTCATCAAAGGCTGTAAGAAAGGGGGAAATCGTAAATAATAACAGCCAGACGCACTGAACGGATACGAACGCCGATTCGCGCATAATAGGCCTACAGGAGAAGCAGAAGCTCTGGAATACCACCATCTCTAACGTCGGCTAAGGTCCGCGGATCCGACGAGACGTGACTGAATTTGCTTTTGATTTCGCGTAAACAGATAAGGAAAGAGACGAAAACGATTGATGAACGTCTTTTTTCTTTTTAAAAGGAACACAAGATGGCTGATGAAAGAAACCGATAACGAGGACCAAACGGCGCCGTCCCCTTTAAGACTAAAAAAGGTTTATGAACCCTACATTTTTATAAGTTTATAATGTCATAGTCGGACAGGTTAAAGTTAGCCTTTAGTAGTCATGGCGACATTATGTTGTAATACAGAGTAGCTTAGTGCGCCAAGGATAGATGGATATGTTGGATAAGGGACTGTTAGTTTGTATTTTTATGTGGCCCGTGATGAAATGAGCATAAGCTATTATCATCTGCTATTATCACCAGGAATAATTTTCATATCCTATATGCTGCGCGAGTGTTGGCAAATTTGCCTAATAGCCCAGGCTACCTTGAGGTACGCTGTAAGGTTAATGGCAGATTGACTAAAAATGTAGTGATGGCACACTGCCTACATAGCTATGCATAACTTGTGCGCTACGAAGCAGGCTACTTTCCCTTATTTCTAGTAATACACATAGTGAGTATGTTATTATTATGTAACAAAAGACCAATGGCTATTTCACGTTTTATAGTATATGTAACAATAGACTGGTGACCAATACTCATTTTAATCTATTATTAGTTAGCGCATGTCCTTTGACTATTGTGTTTCTGGACTTGACATTTAAACCAGTAAAACGGTTTCCTTTATTCTCTGATGTTGTTTCCACAAAGTGTTGGGGCAAATGTAAAGCAAAAGGCAGCCTTGGCTGCATGTAATATCACTTATAGCATTGGCTTTACAGAATAAAATCCTGCCTCGTTTTCGATGAGTCGCCTGTTTGTCGGATGTGAAAACATTTTATGACATTTCCGTCACCATATATTTGTGACGTTTCCGTCTCAAGTCTACCCAGATTCGCTTTACGCACACATGGCATGCTTGGCAAAGTGGGCTTAGTTGCCGTGTACACTTAGAACTGTTGATGTGCCATGTTTAAGCTTACAGCACAGATAAAGATAGTAAACGTTAGATTAAATGCAGTGATTGGTTAGTACACCTTGGTTTAGTGGAGGTATAGGCTAGTCATTTTAATTGCCTATATTATTACAGGAAGCAGAGAAGAGAAGGAAGAGCTTGTTTATCCCACATAAGTCTCACAATTTAACATTGGCATTAAGCGTTAGAGAGACTTTTTACGTTGTGCCTTGGCATTGAAGCTTCAGTCGTACAATTGACTTTTACGCATTGCCAGTAGTGGCAGTTGCTTTGCGTCATTTCGGCTGCCCTTCGGCCTTTTCGTATGTTTTGGTCAAAACAGAGTACGTTAAATCTGGATCACTGAAGCTCGACCCTAATTCAGCTCTGGTTTTGACTCGCCTGAGCTGTTGTTTTAGCAAAACATTATTGGCCTAACTTACAGGTGAAACAAAGGTGTCATAAAGGTAGCGCCAGTCACATTAATTCATTGCTACAACTGCTAACATTAAGTCATATACGACGGATTAATGCAACGACATGACTGATAGTCATCCTTCAATCCTTGCAGAGTTAGTCCGGTTTTTGCGAGCGTACTTCGAGCCAGTAAAGGGAGTGCATATCACAATGCCATATTAAACCACTGAGACTGGTTGAGTAATTTGAGCTTATAAAAGGAACGAGGCCAAATGATGACTATGGCGGAAAACTGGAAAAACTCTTTTGAGGAGGAGCTCATCTGTCCTATATGTTTGCACGTGTTCTCTGAGCCAATCCAGCTACCGTGCAAACACAACTTTTGTAGGGGATGCATAAATGAGGCTTGGTCCAAAGATACAAGTGTGGTGCGATGTCCGGAGTGCAACCATGCCTACAGTCAGAAGCCGAGTTTGGAGAAGAACCACAAACTGTCAAATATTGTTGAAAAATTCAATGCTCTCAACGTGGAGAAAGCACCTACTGTTCTCCACTGCATCTTCTGTCGGCGAGGACCTCCGATGCCGGCGCAAAAAGTTTGCCTCCGGTGTAATGCACCTTGCTGCCAATCGCATGTACAAACACATCTGCAGCAGCCGTCCTCCAATCCCGGACACCTACTGGTCGAGGTGGAGGATGTGAAGGCGTGGACTTGCCCCCAACACGACGAATACAGGCTGTATCACTGCGAAACGGAGCAGGTGGCCGTCTGCCAGTACTGCTGTTTCTCCAGGTGTGCTGCCAATCACGGCCACGCCATGTGTGATATTGACGTGAGACGACATGACATCAGGGTAAGTTACCACATAATATGCAGACATACAATCAGATTTCAAAGTATGTATTCGTTCAGTCTCTATAACGCATGGGCCATGACATTCATGTTTATGGTTATGAAAATGGCTATTCTTGCAAATCCTTTAAGAGGTATAGTATACTCTTTTGATCCCGAGGAAAAAAGGTAGGCTACAAACAATAGACCTCTTTTGAAGATGAACATGTTAATGGAAGAATCTAGGTTAAACTAGCATCATGGCACATATCTAAATGCACATTAATGCCTTCTGGGAAAGAATGTCATTTTTCAATGTCAGTCAGCGTCATGCCCCCAAACCAGACTAGCAGACCTATTGGATATATATAAGGCTGGTGAATGCCTTGAGGGAGCAGATTCTCTCAACCCTGAACCCACCATGTGATGTCAAATTTCCAGATGCCAAAGGCCAGTCTGGTATTTTTCCATGTTGGTTCTAACGCTCGTTTCAAACTGGTTTCCCCTGTCCTTGTGCCTTGTTTTCTTTCTTGCTTGCTTGCTGTGTGTTTGATATATTTCCCATTGTCAACAATGCCAGAAATGCCCTCCCCTCCTGTGGACTTGCACTGAAGTGATAAACAGTTGGACAGACCTGTGAACATACCAGTTCTCCACATAGCCTTATCTGCCCTACACAGGTGCATCCTAGCATGGCAGTGTGGTGGAGGAGGGGGGCTGGGGTTCTGCCGGGAAATAAAGTGAGGTTGCTCCTTCTCTTTGTGGCACAGATGGAGGGGAGAGGAATCGTGCTGCCTCATGGGACCATAGGCATCTTTTTATTTCCTTTGGCTTTGGGTGAAGGCTGCATTTAGTCAGCGTGCTCATGGGATGTGCTTTCTGCCACTGTGATCCTGTTTCTGCCTGGTTTCTCCATGGCCCTCAATCCTCCTCTCTTTCTCCTGCTCACTCTTTCAACCACACTAAATCGGATGATTCTGTATTCACAGGGCTCTGAAGAGGAGGGGAGGTGTGTGTGTGTCTGTGTGTGTGTGTGTGAGTGTGTGCATGTGTGTGTGTGTGTGTGCTCTCTGAATTTTCAATCACTAGCACACTAGCGCACTGTTCGCTTGTGTTCACTGCTCTTCTCACTTTTTTTTCTGTTTTATGGTCCACCCTTTCAATATCCCATTAGTTTGGAGACAACCTTCATATGGCGTTAGGCTTGTACATTGACAACAAAACAATTCTACATGACTATAATGGAAGCTGACTGTAAAACGGTGCGCATCGGCGTGTTGCAGTAATAGCGCTGGCACTGTTGTTGTAGTAAAGCTGTAATGAGCGGGAGAGGTGGGTGATGGATGGCATGGTGCGCTAAGTGCATCTGCTGCGGGCTGTGCTGGGGGAGTCCGAGGGCAGGCCCACAGCAGGCCGCGGGCAGACCCCTGCTCACACCCCGGGCCAGCTCGGCTCAGTTGTGGCAGAGAGCGATGGGTAAAGATGTCAGGGATTGTGGCCATCCAGGCACCCCCACCCCCACCCCCAAATGCCCGAGCCCAGGACCCCAGGCCCGGAGTGAGGAGCAGGGGCCAGGCGCAGTGAACCCCCACCCCTGCCAAGAGGTATTAGGTTCCTGCCTGCAGGCCTCTGCCAGCAGCCGGAGTGCATCAGTCACTACAATTAGGTCATAGCCTTAGATCCTGGTGCTTCAAAGACATCCCCTCCCTCCCTCACTATCTCTCTCTCTGCTTCAGTCTTTCTCTCTCTCTATCTCTCTATCTCTTTTTCTGCCTCTCCCTCTCTGTCTTTCAGTCTGTTTATCTCTCTGTCTGCCGGTTTCTGCCTCATTTGTCTACATCATTCAATCCCCTTCTCTCTCTCTCTCGCACACTCACTAATTCGGATGATTCCAGATTCATCTAAGAGGAGAGGAGGTGTGTGTGTGTGCGCGTGCGCGTGCGCACGTGTGCATGTGTGATTGAGTGAGTGACTGTATGTGTGTGTCTAAGCTATGACAATATTGTGTTTCCTCACCTCTGAGTAATTGTGCAGTCAGTGAAGTCCCATGCTTCTGCTGTTCCGGGAATGGGAATTTGTCTTTGGCATTACTAAGCATCCTGGCCACCTGATTTAAGAGAATACAAGGGCTGGACCTTTGGGTCAGACCAAGTTAGGGTCAGTGCTAATTTGCAATGTTAACATTTAAATAATTTAAAGATCTGTATTTTTGTCATGTGATATGAATTGGTATCATTTGCCAAAGAATTATGACACATTGAATCAATAGTTTTCCCCTCTCCCTGACCTTTACGGACACATATATTTGGCTAACACTTGGGTTATGTTCCAATTATGTGGGCCACACGTTTGTTCTGCACAGATGAAAATGTAATTATAGACAGATATTATCCAGTGGAGATACTGTGGGTTCAAGTGTCCTTACCATTTTTAAGAAACATGCAGACACAGACACATAATCAATAATTCACTGGGAACACACTGGTAATATCTAGAGTTAATGGCACTGTAAGCAAATAGAGTGGGCAGACATGACTAATCAAGCTCAAGCACAAGAGTATACTGTACAGTATCAGAGGAGAGCATTATACCCTAACCTTTACTAACTTGAGCAGCCCTTGTATTGTGGATAATACGGGCCATTGCGTCACAAAATAGACTTATAATGTATTATTTTGCCATAAAATATACAATGTCCACATTGTCCAGTTGTCTAATACCAACATTAGGTTTCTGGCCTTATGTTGTCAGCCATGGCACCATGGGTTTCAGCTGTATTGTGTCTAGTGGGAGGTGTGGAACAAACTGTTTAAAGTACAAATCAACATGGCAGAATTCACGCTGGAAGTCAGGCGAGTGGCCTGAACACAAATGCTAGTCCTGGCAGCTCTCTGGATAAGCAGATTCTGCTGTCAGACACTGATGGTCATCAGAAATCCCAGACGGCTTAGTCTGAATGGACTCCAGCGGGATTAGAGCAGCAGAGAGCCGCAGAGAGTGGCTACCCCGTGGCATGGCGCTCAGGGCAGTGTGGTGGCATGACCGGTGGCATTTTTTTCCGCTGTCATTTCTCTCTGGTTTCCCACATCACAAGCACATTGCATCTCTGTCCAGGCTTCATGTAGCAAATGTTTAGGCCAGACACTTACTAAACACCACATCACTGTGTTCTTGACGTATCATGTAGAGCTAAAAGCAACCTGGGTATACAAGAAGCATTATTGTTTTTTTCCGCCATACTGGTTAGTATTTGTAGAAACTGCTGGCCTTTTACATTCTTGTTTAAAATGACCAACAATTCAAGACTGTTTATGCGAGTATATGCTATGTTTTCCTTTTACTCTTTACTATGTTACATGCTACCTTCTCACTTTAGGTTATCTTCCTGTCGTACTAAATCCGACATTAATTCAATGTTCAGTCATACAGGCACCACTCAGTTGTAAGCATATATATATATTTTAAATACCACAATATTAATAATTCATGTTATACTCTGAGAGCTAGAGCCGTGCGCTCGGCTCACCATGTAATAATGAGGGATGCAGTGGACAGATGATATGCTGTGAAGTCCAGCTTCACCTACACTGGGAGACCACACACAGTTGGCTCACTTCCTGTGCTCTATGCCAAAGATTGAACAGGAAGTGATGATTCACTTATGCAACCTAATGCTCTCGAGCGAGCGGACGCTTGATGCTTGACCGTTGACTTTTGGAGCAGGACTGTTGGAGCAGACTGGTCTGCGCGTCCGCTGTGTGTCTTTTTTAAATATTTGTCCGAGGCTGAAATGAGACGGCTTTTGGAGAGATCCTCCTTGTTTGTTCGCCTGTCATGTTGAAGTTGTGCAGTGCTCTCCCCTTCATGCCATCTCTCTCTCTCTCTCTCTCTCTCTCTCTCTCTCTCTCTCTCTCTCTCTCTCTCTCTCTCTCTCTCTCTCTCTGCTCACCTCTTACCTCCTGTTCCCTTTCCCCTCCATACAGTCATATACATTTACCCAAACCAAGTTGTATCACACTCATACACAGTATGCATCCTAAAAGCCTGTCTCCAGGGCAGAGCATGGAGATACATACAGTACATCAGGAGATGCACACATCACATCTGTATCCCTGTAGCCAATGGAGCCCTGGAGGGGGATGCAGACAGACAGACAGGCAGGCAGGCAGGCAGGCAGACTGACCGTCAGGCAGGCAGGCTAGCGCTCCGTCTGCTCAGCTGACCGGGCTGCTGGCCCTAATGGGCATGTTCATCAAGCTCAGCTCTCAGCAGCCGAATCGATCCACGCGCATCTCCCCTGAACGAACAAGCCAGCATCCTGCTCCCCATCACAGGGATGGATGAAACCTTTTTAAGAGTCTTGTCAACAACATCTCTCTCGTGCACACTCTCTCCCTCTGTGCGTGCGTTTGTGTGTGTATCTGGGTGTGTGTGTGTGGTGGTTTTTGTGTATGTGTACCTAGTGTCTTGGACATGAACATAGTAATTATCTCAGTTCTACACGAGACTGAAAGGACATGTGGAAATGCAGTTAGACCAGTTCGGCGGAGAGTCCTTAGTGGTGCCCAGGTGGTTCAGCTCATTATCACTCCTCAGATTAAGGGCAGGACTTTAGTTGTGCCACGCCACAGAACCCATCCCACACACACACACACAGACATGCACAGATATAGGCACACAGTTGTAGCTCCATGCTACCTGTGTTCCCCCCCTCCCCTCTCTTTCTCTGTGTTCACTGTGTTCATTCCCTTTCTCTCACTCTGCTTTGCTGCCATCCATCTTTCTCTGTCTTCCCTCATTGTCTCTGCTGTAAAAATGCAAAAAATGCAAAATAAATGGAGCTTTGTTACCATGGCAGCCTCTTCCCTCCCCCCCCCCCCCCTCCCCCATATATAACCCCCACCAGCAGGCACTAACCCCCTCTGCTATTGTGGCTGGCTCTCACATGAAACATTTGTTTAATTAAAAGTCATTTTCATTTGGTTTGCGCTCGGCGGCTCCTTGTCAGGCTTCTGTCAGACCCGTCGAGCTGTTTGCTGACTGACTTTGCTCTTTGTTCTGTCTGAGAGGCAGAGGGAAAATCCTCTCCGAGTCACCAGGCTTTTGCTGGGCTCACAGCAGTGCATGTGTGTGTGTGTGTGTGTGGCTCTGTGTGTGTGTGTGTGCTGTGGGGCACAGAAGGGGGAGGGAACTTGGAACAATGTGTGGGTATTTTCTCCCAGGTTGCTTTTAGTGTGGCAGACAGCATCTGAAAAGCCACAGCAGTACATCATGAGTTATGAATAGAGCCTGTAGCCCAGACCCAGTGCAGGACAAAATGGAGCAAAAACACTTCTGGTTGCTCAATAAAATCGGTGGTATTGCCCAGGGCATATTCACTGTGCTGGTATGGAGGTTTTCCTATGTACCACTTCTGTTCTAACCTTCTGTTTTTCCTTGTGTTTTTTTCTCTCTTCTTTCATTTCTCTCTCCTTCCTTCCCTCTCTCTTTCTCTCAACCTCTCTGTTCTTTAGCAAATGTTGATTAAACAGCAGGAGCGTTTGGATGATCGCTCTCAGGACATGGAAGAACAGCTCTACAAACTGGAAACAGACAAGTGTCTGGTAGAGGTCAGATATAGCACTGCTTTGATGTTATATTTTTGAAGAGCCAAAAAGAACTCTTACTACTTACCAGGGGCTGTGTGCAGGTATCGCAATGAATGATTGAAGGGCTTTGAATGGCAGAAGGCCATTGCTTGAGATGTTGGAGAGTTTATTGCTTAGCAACCTTAAAGGGACGGGAAATGATTTTTGTGCTTCAGGAAAAGTCTGTGGACAAGTACAGTTTCAGCAATAATCACAGAGAGGCTGTTGTACAGCTCTACAGTTATTTATTTACAAACAAAACTAAATATCCTAAAGAAAAAGCCTTTATAAAGAAGCCTTTATCAGTGTACAGAGAGACTTTTTTACTATTTGCTTTTTTAGACTATTCGAGTTTTTCAAAACAGGAAGTTGCTTTTCAAAGCTGATTGTTATCTAAATTGCTTCTAAAAGGAATAATTCATTTTAGCGTGTAAAATCAGAGAACTCTTTCAGTGTGTAGGACAGGGATCTAGTGTGGTTTCTGACCTCCCTCATGTGTGCCCTGACCTCTGTCTCCTCCCCTGGACAGAGTAAGGTGGAGCGTCTGAGGCAGGAGGTGCAGCTGCAGTATCAGAAGATGCAGCAGCTCCTGGAGGACGACTTGGCCAAGACGGTGGCCGTGCTGGACAAGGCTCATGCCCGCTTCTGCCAGGAGAACGCCGCCCAGTGCCTGCAGCTCCGCCACCGCCAGCAGGACGCGCACAAGCTGCTGCAGACCGCCCAGGCACTCTTCGACAAGTCCGAGGACATCAACTTCATGAAGGTGAAAAAAAAAAGCTTTCAGATTTTTGACATTTTTATGTAACTGTCATTTTATTTTTTTGTTATTCATGAGTCCATTATTGAAGTGATATTTACATTTTCCATTCATTTACTCAACAGTTGGCAAAAAAGCTGATGCCTTTTAGTCAAGTCAAGTCAGTTTTATTTTTAAAGCGCATTTAACATAGCCTGTGACGAGCCAGACCCACATTAAAATGTAGGGTCTGGGCACTCACCGTTCACAGTGCTCAGTCCGAGGGGCGGGATAATCGGTTGTCTTTCAAATTCCCTCTGCACGCAATAGGACAGCGTATGAGTCCCATGCGTTTCCCACCAGCGAAGCTAGTTGGCTAGTTCAAACTTTTGCCAACTTTAATAAAAGCTTAACTCGTGTCACACCGTTTGCCAACAGCAACATCCATTTTTTGTTTGTTTTCAAGTAGCAGGGAATTCAAGCCAAACCGTTGCAACTCTGACATCAATCATTATGTTAAGCCCACCTAACGACTCTATACAGAATTTGATTGGCCTGATAGAAGTTTAATTTTTCAAGCTCACAAGACAACGGAGAGTTGCTAGACTAGCCCTGGCAGCAAATGTAATTTGCTGCCGCTAGGGTGAGTCTAGATTTCTAGGCTACATTTAACATGCACAGAGTGCAACCCAAGTTTTAGTTTGCTAAGAAAATTCAGTAGGTGTATCTATGTGTTGTTGCAACAGAAAAAAAATGGCTACCTGGTACCTCAAATACAGCTATCAAAATACACCATATAAAATGGCTTGGAAAAATAAAAATGAAATCAACTAATCCATCTTAATGAGGCTAAGATCCTAATTAGTTTATTATGTGTTCTAATAAGAGCTAAACAGGAAAGGCCTCACTTCCTGTCTCTCTCTTTTCGCATGTCTGAACTCGCTGTTAGACCATCAACATGAGGCTGTGTTCTGGTCATATGCTGACCCCTCTATCTCTCCCTGAACTTTGAACGAGTCTGCCGCCATAAAAACACGCGCACACACAGACATGCACACAAACACACACATTTAGAAATACACAGTCCCTACTCTTTCCCATTCCAAATTATGTCTTCAAACAATGATGTCCTTGTTCTCCTTTGGACAGAATGCTAGCTCCTCAATATGTTAATATTAGACCCATGGTGAGTTGCATGATGGGAATTCAGTTTGAAGCACTGGTCTGTCAATAATTTGTCTACATGAGTACGGTTATTGGTCACTGTAATCTCTCTTTTGGTAATAATATGGATTAGTAGGTAGATGAAAGAACATTGTTGGCATAAAACCAGTCCCCTTCCCTCAGAATAAACTAGAATATTTTCACCCCAAACCAATCTGGCAGCAGCTCAGGATTAGTCAAAAGACGTAAGATCAAAAGTCCACTGAAGTAACACAGGCAGCACGGCAGCAGTGGGGAGAGCAGAGCAGAGCAGAGCAGGGTGCGCGTGCGCGTGCACTTTGGCAGGGGAATACGAACCCTGTCTGGAGGTCCTCCAGGAGGAGCTTCTGGGCAAGAGGCGGGTGGAGGTAAATCAGACGCTCCCCAGACGCCAGCGCTCCGTCAGTCAGGTGCAAACAGGCCTAATGAGGAGGCGGGGCTCCCTTTGTTCTCCTCCGCGCGTCCCCGGCTCGCCTGCGCTGGAGATTATTCATCCGCCACCTCGGCCCCGACAGCTGGGCTACTGGGTAATTACGCTCATATAGCGCTACAGTTTAAACAAGGCAATACATCAAACGTGCGCCAAGCCAGCCAGCGCTATTGTCATTGAAGAGGGGGGGATCAGTGGCGCGTTGTCTGAGGACAGATTTGTTTACGCCCGTGTCACTTGCTGTTTGAAGCGTCTTGTGTTGCGTCTCATGTTTGTTGATCGTGTTTTGCTGGCACAGAACAAGCATCTCATTTGTGCCCCAGCAGAACACGGAGAGCTTCCCAAAATATGCTAAAAGGGAATCACAGCACATGTTGTCTCATCTTCACTAAAAGCCAATCACAGCACATGTTGTCTCACTGATTTAAGAACAAACAGGACGCCGAAATAGACAAACAAAAAGCTTTGCTTAATGGCCTTCTGTCTCTTTCAGAACACAAAATCAGTGAAGATTCTAATGGACAGGTAAGCTTCATTTTGAGTATTGAATTAGTAAACAAAATAAATATAGTATAGTTTCATGTTTGAAGTCACTTGAAGAGATGATTCTCTTCACAATACATGCATGTTTCAAACTGGTGACCCTGTTTCTGTTTCTGCCTGCCAGATCGCAGTCCTGTGTGGGCACCGCCCTACCTCCCCACAAAGTAGGCAGCCTCAGCTCCAAGCTCTTTCTGGCCGAGATCTCCAAGAAGGAGAAGAGCCTTCGGAAAATGCTAGAAGGTATGCCAAAAAACAAGCCCAAGCATTTTCTGGAGGAGAGAGAGACAGAGAGAGGCAACAGCTGTTTCGATGGTGTGTGCAGCCATGGGAAGCACTCGGAGCTTTGCTAGGGGGCTTTTTAGAACAATTGATCAGTGTGACTTTGACATCTGGTCAGATCCTACACATCCTCCTTGCCTCCAGAGTTTCCCACCCCTATCAAATCGACCAAAATGAGCTCTTCTGACACCCAGCTTGTAATTCCAGGCAGGAATCTCAGTAGGGTTTTTTTCATCTGTGGACAGAAATTCTAAACATTAACTGCTATACAAATATGTATATTATATTTATGGTGTGTTTTGCACAATGACATAGCCAATGTCATGCTTTTGTTTCAAGATTAAACATTTAATCAGTGTAGTCTAAATATCAAACTCTTCAATGCAAAGACATGCAGATGTATTCATACTTTGCCCTCTTTAATATGTAAATTCTCTTCTCATTCTGTTTTCATAACCATTTCTCCCTCTGTTTCTTTTTTTTGGAAATCTTTCTTCATAAATCCATTTTCTCCCTTTCTCTTTCATTCTCTCTCTCTCTCCCCCCTTCTCTCTCACTCTCTTGTGTTTGTCTCTCACTTTGTTCTCTCTGCCCCCCCCCCCCCATCTCTCTCTTTCCCTCAGTCCCCTTCTCTGCTCCTGCTGGTTTCCTACAGTCGGTGCCAGCGTACGTCTGTGGCGTGAGCAGCTCTGGAGCTGAGAAGCGCAGGCACTCCTCCGCCTTCCCAGAGGGCAGTGGGAGTGGTCGGGACCCATCCTCTTCCTCCTCCTCATCTTCCAGCTCGGCTGCCAAGCAGTCCTTCCTGGGCCCTTCCCCTCTTCCAGAGGCCCCCTCCTCTCAGCCCGGGGCTGGAGCCTGCGGTTCGGCCCAGCACGTGGCCGGGCTGAGTGGGGGCAGCAGGGGCTCGGTCGGGGGAGCCAGCGGAGGCGGCTCCGTGGGTCCAGGCGGAGGCTCGCAGCCGCTCCACCACCCCGGCTCGGTCTTCACCTCCTCGCACTACTCGAGCGGCGGCGGAGGTGCCAGCTCCCAGCAGGCCATGCTGCCCCAGTACGGCGGCCGCAAGATCCTCATGTGCACGGTGGACAACTGCTACTGCTCAGGGGTTCCTTCTGTGTCCGGCCACCGCTCCCACCCACCTTACCCGCGCTCCGGAAGCTTCCCATGGGCCGTGAGCCCCCAGGACTATCCCCCGGCCCTGCCCCCCACCTCCTCCATGCCGGTGCGGGATTGGATCGAAGCTTCCCAGACTCACCGCCACCCTGACTTCTACAGCCTCTACGGGCAGGCCTCCACCAAGCACTACGTCACTAGCTAACCCACGCTAATCAGACCCTGGGCCACAGAGAGGATTTTGCTCTGTCCTCTTAAACATGCCTCTGTGGTCAACCGAGTCCAACTTAAGTCTGCAAACATCTTCGGCATCACCTAGTTTTGCAAACTAAAATCAAGCTAACAAAAACACTATTTGAATAGAAATCAATACAGCTACTTGAACTGAAATAAATACTAACTGGTGGCTCTCTGCATCCAGGTCTGCTTGCTAGGGTGGCTTGTGGGAACAGTGGGATTTTGCTTTGTTTTGTTGCTCTTTTAATGAGCATCATGTTGAAAACTGAGCTGTGTATTTCACACCTATAGTGCATGTGAAAGCACTGTCAACTCTGATGCATCTTGTGTCTATGTTCCAAGAAGGTTTTTAATTTCAGGTGTTATATTTATTACTGCAGAAGCCGGCAGACATGCAATAACAAAACAAAAAAAAACACGTTTCATGTAAGAACACTGACAGAGCAACTCCATGCATGAGCCTGATTTAACAGAGTGCTTTTGAGATTATTTTATACACATTTTGCTGCATTTGTTCCAGTTATGCATACTCTAGTCGAGAGAAATCATGCTAGTTCAGTCATTTTTATATTCCCCTCAGCTGGCCACTGGCGGTCTGCAGTGGTTTCCTATGCAGGACCATGGCTAAAGGAGCCCAGATGAATGCAGTTCAGCCTAGTCCCGACTCCCTGACAAGAATCTTTGTCAGTGTCAGCATTTTTTATACAGGCACTTGGTGGAGACATCATTTTCTTTGATTTCTTACATTCTGAAATCCACCCTCCCCCTCCACTATTTTATTAACATTGTTAATATTATTTAATATTTGAGTGAAGATCTCCACATTTTTCTGTTGCCTGAGGAGGTCCTCTCCTCCATTCGTGGCTGGAGGCTGCAGGGTTGCAAATTCCTGGCTTTTACTGGCTTCCCACAAAACCCCACCCAGCAGAATACAAAAAAAAAACATGGAGCATGGAGAGAGGAAAAACCTTGTGATGCCAGACAAGTAGCCTCACCCCCCCCTCTCTCTCTCTTTCTCTCCCAGCTCTCTCTCTCCCAGCCTTCTCTCTCTCTCTCTTTCTTTCTTTCTTTCTTTCTCTCTCTCTCTCTCTCTCTCTCTCTCTCTCTCGAGCTTCAATAGACCAAAGGGAGAAGTGTTTCCTCTCCATCTTTCCACCCACCGCAGGGTGGACAGGAGGCTCCAGATGGATTCCCCTGTCTCACACACACACACACACACACACACACATACTAACTCTAAACCAGCTCCACCATCTAGGCCAGAGCTGACTTTTGAGTTGAGTTGAGTCCAGATGATCTTAATTAGGTCCCCACAGCTGATGCACCGCACTTCGGCAGGGCTAAGGATGTTGTTGTGACTTCCTGTTGCAGACTTCCTGTTGGAAGAGGGAAGTTTTCTCGGCAGTTTCACAAGTGAGCTTCACGGAGGAAAATAACGCACTTCTCCGAGGGGCAGATGATTCAGCAGACATTTTCATGAACTTTTGTATCTGAAGAAAAAGCACTGGTCAGCAGTCTTTGAATTGTTTGTGGAAAACACTGACAGAACAACCTAAACTAATGGAATGACCTTTTTGTAAATATTTTGTGAGACAGAAAATAAAGAAATGTCATTAGGGGAATGGGGGAGAAAAGAAAGTTCCAAATAAATTGTGATTTCAAATCACCTTTCTCAAAACACTGTCTTGTATTATGTGTTACTTGACTGTGAACAATTAAAATAAACATTATACTAAGCTTAGCCCAAAGCTAAAAGTTAGGTTTGGATAAGTAACAGTGTAATCCTCTGAGTGACCTCTGGACATAATTAATAGTGCCAGTTGTGGGGCTGTGATGCAGGAAATTCAGAGGATTTGTAGACTTCAAAAGAAAGGTCATCACAAAATACAGAGAAAGAAAAAAAACATGGCAACTTTGAAAAGTCAAATGATCTGTCTCGGTATCAATTCCCAGACAGAATTTAGGTCAAGGCCCATTTTCCCTGGTCCCACTCTTGGAGTGCTTTTTCATGGGGGTTCATTCACTCTGGAAACGACAACACTGAGAGAACAGTGGAAGAGTGTGAAGACTGAGACTAGCTGCCACTTGTTTAACATTCACTCGGCCTAGATAAGAATATCTCATGTCAGTGTGTGCGTATTTATTTGTGTGTATTTGAGAGAGGGAACAGACTACCTCACATGATGCGCGTGAGAAACTCTGGTGAGCTCAGCCCCTGTTCTCAGTCTTGGGTTTCTGTTTGTGATGCTGACTGCATAGCGGCTGAACATTTTCAGCAAACATCACAAGACATGAGTCTCAGAGTAAGAGTGAGCAGGTGGAGAGAGTGAGGGACGAGGGGAGATGAGATCCTCTGTTCTGTGAAAGGGGGCTGCATCTGACATGAGATCACACCGTCTCTCCATTGATCTGCCACTCACATGCTCCTGCCCGGTAACAAAGGACGCCAAGCACAGAGGAGGAGAGCTTTGTTGAGTAACATCATTCAAATGTAGGCTTACCTCACAGATTTCGCATTGTCCATTTCCGGAGCCAGTGCTTTGTTCTGGAGGTGAATCGCTGTCAGGATGGCCTGGCACTTTAGACCCTCCGGCTCCTCCAGCATGAAGCCAATCCACAAGGAGATTTACACCACACTCACGGAGCCCAGATGTAAGTTGATAGTCTGCCCTGGGAAAGAGAAACAGTCTGGTGATTGCTAATGAGTGGCATGCTCTGTAGTAGTCTGACTACATGCCTTTGAAGGTATTAGCTTGAAGGGACAAGAAGACTTGAAAGTACCATGTTTGACACTAGGTGGATTCTGTCTTGCTTTGAATTCTGGAGCAGCCATGTACTCTGCTGTGTTAACCAGATAAACATTTGTATACATTCACCTGTAAACTACACAGGTGAAGAATGCAAACCTACTCTAGACAGGAAAAGAAAAAAACTGGAAAGGGTTTATCTAACCAAACAAGGCCCAAATACGCCTCTGGAAAAAAAAGAAAACAAAAAAGGAATATTCTACTCTCAGTGGAATACACTGTTCTTCCTGTCTCCTCTTGTCCTGACTCAGAATCAGTGGTTCTACTGCTTTGTGTGACATTGGAGGCACTAAGTAACCTGCACCCTCATGAACATCACTGAGCAGCAAGGGAAATGTTCACTCAGTAAAAATAACCAGGCTTCCTTCTCATGGCCTTTTTGACATGTTCGTCACTGATCCACCTCGACGTGTTCCTCTGGACTGTTACGGATTATTCTGCATGTGCTGGCAGTTTCTCTGTGTGTGTGTGTGTGTGTGTGTGTGTGTGTGTGTGTGTGTGTGTGTGTGTGTGTGTGTATGTGTGTGTTTACAAGGTCTGTTTCAAGGGAGGGGCGCCTAGGCTAAGTTAAAGAGAAACAGTTTTTACAAGGCAAACTCATCCCAAATAAGTAATGATAAGTTAGCTCATGTATCTGCTTTATGAGTATGTCATCATGCCATAGAGGGAGGATTTCTGGGGCAGGCTGGTGGGGCTGATGGAGGGAAAGAGAGTGAGATGCAAACATGTGAGAGATACACTCTGTAAAGCGCCATGAGACATCTGTAATGTTTGGCGCTCCATAAGTGAAAAATAAATTAAATAAAATAAGTATTGTAAATAAATACATATTGTATGTGTGCACAGTTACAGTAGATGTACTACAAAACAGTACAAATAAAGACGATCGTCACATGATGTTCCACCTAATACGCAAAGAAAATAAAGCATGCTCCCAAATAACAATTTGTAAGGGTCAGTGTGCCCTATTGATGGAATAGCACAAAGTTTGGTGTGGTGTGGCAGAATAAGGTAGTGATGCAGCATATTAAATGTTATAAACTTTAATTTCATGATAAGGTATTGGCACAGACATATATACCATTTTGTTGAGAGCTATTTTAAACTCTAGCAGATATGAGTAAATGTGGGGTGCAACACTATGCAAGCTTCACCTACAGTTCATACCACTGTCCTAAATACTGACTCTTCCATAATGTTACAGTTGATTGCTGACAGTTGTGTTATTTAGTTAGGCACAATCAGTGTATACAGCTATAGCTGTGTATAACATGGAATTGATGATACATTAACAACATGGGTGGAACTCCAAATGTTTGTTTCCAAAACACTATATTTCAAAGAATTTTCATAAATCATTTTTTTACATTTTGTCACATCCAACTAAAGGGTCCATTTTTGAGTATCAAAACTGCAGTTTTGGAAGAATTGTTTGCCGTTTATATGCAGGAAATGCAATATGGACATGATAAACTGCATTGGACTACATAGTACTGCTTCTTAACAAAGAAATGCAAAATGTTGGGCCCCAAAATATGATTGCACTGCACTGTACTTCAGAGAAACTGCAGAAACTGGAACACTGCACTCCAGCCCCTTCCTGCCAACTTCTGCAACCTCCCCTATCTGCTGCTGGGCCTCTCTCTTCTTGGCAATGGAAAGAACATGGTCTGAACTTTGGGCCTCTCTTTTCATGGCCTCCTCTTACTGATCTCTGCTATGAGTTGCTTCAGTGAGGTCAACTGTGGTTCAAGATGCCACATAATGGGAAGATGTATGCAGTTAACAAGCATCCTTCAGTCTAGGCCCTTGCTGGTGATCCTTGTAACTTCCTCTCTCTCCCTCTTCATGACCTCCCTCCTTGTCCTCTGCAAGAGAGAGAGAGAGAGAGAGAGAGGCTTAGAGGCTTCCTGGCAGTGACAAGACCATGGTGCCCTGGTAGGAGCTTGGACATCTTCATCTCCCAGGGAATAAGGAGAGCCGATCATATCTGGATACTACGAGTTGCTGGGTTCTGGTTGGCCATAGTTAGCTTCCGAAGCCACCAGAGGATCTTCCTTCAGTGAGGTCAGCAGCACGCATACTGCAGTTCAGGCCCTTACTGGTGGTCCTTGCAGCCTCATTTCTCTGCCTCTGGCCCTCTTACTTCATAGCCTTCTTCTCTGTCCTTTGAGAGAGAGGTGACCTTGGAGACTTTTTGGCGATGGCCAGCAGGAACTCTGGCTAAGTGATGATATCTACAGAAAGGAGTTCCAAGTTCCTCAAGTAAAACAGACATT
>NW_027468674.1:30795017-30817517 GCF_046254945.1 Alosa pseudoharengus | reverse complement strand
TAGCCTACATATTTCATGTGTTCTCTGGTAATATTCTAATTAAGAGAGAGAAATAAACAATATGGTCCTTATGGCATTACTAAAGCAAAACATGTTAGGTGCTTTAAGACTTTTTCACAAAGCTGTATATCCCCATCCATACTAGTTAAATTAATTAAACTATACATTTGAACAGTGCTTGACTGATTATAAATAATCCTACTGTAAAATGATGACAGTTATTGAGATATTGATATATGAGATATTGTGTTGAAGAATAAACTGTAATGGCTATGAAACAAGCCATCTGACAATGGGGTCTTACAACTAGCATAGCAGATCAGAATAAAGTTGCTGAAAATAAAGCAAAGCTTTGAACCTAAAATGTTCTCAGGGCAAATATTCATGTTTCAACAGGAAAATAATCCAAAGCCAACAGCAAAAACACAATGGAATGGCAGGAATGATGTCAAGAATGACAGAAATGTGAATGACAGAAACATTGAAGAAGCCCCCAGAGTTGTAATTGGTGTTCAAGGACTATTTACTATTTATCAACTATCTCCATATAGAATTCTGTTTTCTTCATAACCAGGTATATGTTAAACCCTGAAGATATACAGGAACTAAGATAAAATATAAAGGGGGTGAATACATTTTCAAAGTAATTAATTGAAATGACCACACTCATACAAACAGTTACATAGCCTATTTATATGTACTACTGAAACACACAGACACACAGTCGTTTCACTCACACGCACGCACGCACGCACACACACACACACACACACACACACACACACACACACACACACACACACACACACACACACACACACACACACACACACACACACACACACACACACACACACACACACACACACACACACACACACACACACACACACACACACACACACACACACACACACCAACAACAAAACTACTGAGGGAAAGTTTTAGACACACTAAGGCTACCCTGTACAGGCTTAGTCAGGGCTACAGCTGTCAACTCCATTTAATGTTTAACATGTGAAGTGTTGAATATAAAGTGTAGAAGTTAGATTCGGTGTGTGTGTGTGTGTGTGTGTGTATGCATGCACATATAGCTGTGCTACCATGTGTGGCACTGGTTTATTGCCCATCTGTTTTTTGCTAAATGCTTGGAGGTTACAATAAAGTAAACACAGGGAAGAGTTACCATGGTTACCACCATACATTTGGCACCTTAACCTCAGGTAGAACACACGGAAAGATAGGTCTACTGCTAATATATGTCCTTTCCATAACCACACGACAACATTTTTCAAAGCTGCCCTGCAGAAGTGAAGGCCAGAGCCACTTACTTTGCCGTGAATTCACAAGCTGTCTGCAGCTGGTGTGCTGAATCTGTGATTAGCAGTAGCAAGAAGCTGAGTAATGGGTGATGGTGCTCCCCTGAAAACGAAGCCAGAGATACGGTGGTTAAGATCTGATTACAGCCACGCCCAGTAAGGAACAACAGAGAACCACAGAATCCCAAAGACTTTCATGCGGTGGTGATTAGCCAAGTTGTACAAGATTTAAGGCCCATACTTTTATTGAGCTTATCAGGCAACACACATATGTGCTTCAAAGGGCATTGCTGAGAGTAGGCACTATAGTGCTTCATTCTCTTTTTCTTCTCTGTCTCGCTATCTCTCCCCCTCTTTCTGCCCCTCTCTGTGCAGTCTTTCTGTTTTTCATTTCTAGCTGTTCAGTCACCCGCAAATGGGATAGACATCAGCCCTGTCTCTGAATCCAACTCACTCACATCTGAGAGTCAGCCTTTTCAACTGCACACACACGCACACACACACACACACACACACACACACACACACACACACACACACACACACACACACACACACAAATAACCACTCTAAGGCCACAAATAAGGCTGGAATCTATAGGAAGAGAACCTTTTGCAAATAATAATGCTGACTTTGTGTGTTTACATGAACATCTTTATACCTGATACCTGCAAGCAGCCTCAATACGGGTACGGACTGTGTCGGCTGCCGCCAGGCCCATCTAATTGCCTGTCTTTGAGAGTGTGCTTCAGTGAGGATTTGCTGAGACTTAACAAATCCACCATGGCACACACACACACACACACACAGGGTGTCGCTCAGGGTAGTGGAGTGTGGGGGAATCAAGGGGATTGCGTGTGTTGTACACACACCCACACACACACAGAGGATGATCATTAGCTCCGCTGCAGACAAGGACATGAGTCAGATGCTGTTTAGTTCCTTATTAGTCAACTCCGTTCAGAATGACGGACTGAAACAAATTCCCCTGCGTGGCATCATGTGTTCCCTGATGCCTTAATGACGGGAACAAGCGTGAGGAAACCAGCCCAGCCTCATCTGAAGTCTCCATGTGTTCCTCTGGGCATTACACAAATACTACTCAGACACACACACACGCACAATTAGCTTTTGTTAATATAAAAAAAAAAAAAAAAAATACATAAAAATGACCATGCATCAAATTTACTATCGGCATCAGAAAGATTTCAGAGCATATCTCATGAACAGGCTCCTTTATGGCGACTGTGTCTATTTTTAACTGGCTTTTTGGAGTCGTTATCTTATGATGTATGAGTGAAACACACAAACACGCACAGCTGCTTATCATCCTGATCTCGGCATCAGGCCCTTGACTGCCTCCCTCTCTCTCCTCTTGAGGGGCGTCTCGTGCTGAATAGAAGAGCAGCTTTAGCCGACAGAAGATCCATATCAGGTCTCTTAATCAGGCACCATTGCTCAGAGGGGCACAGACCTGCACAAGCCACAAGAAGAAAACTATGCATTGCAGACAGCATAGCTGTCATACCAGTCTTCCCTATCCTGCTTATGTATCAGTGTGCATTCATAGACAAAAGTGGCCTATTCAGAGTGGGAAAGCTGACAGCAGATAAGTCTCCAGATATGTTCCAATGTCTTACATGCTGTGAGCTGGAAACGCAACAGATCCCAGATCAGAGGTGTTTTTGGAGTCTGGTTCGGTTATGTGAGGGAAAGAGGAGAGAACTTGGATAGCCTGATCCTGAAAGCAGCTGTCTTTGACTTCTCAGTGTGTGTGTGTGTTTGTGTGTGTGTGAGAGAGAGAGAGAGAGAGAGAGAGAGTGTGTGTGCTTATATGCGCAAGTCCCTCTTACAGGAGGTGAAAGCAGACGGCATTAGCAGAGCTGTGGTACAA
Organism: Alosa pseudoharengus; assembly: GCF_046254945.1. Lineage (NCBI taxonomy): Eukaryota > Metazoa > Chordata > Actinopteri > Clupeiformes > Clupeidae > Alosa > Alosa pseudoharengus. The sequence continues at coordinate 30,814,304 of NW_027468674.1, read as the reverse complement.
CTACTACGGCTACACTGAATTCACTGATTACTGACGGTAACAATAACAGTAACAGCTATCCTTGAGTCGGTGCAACAAAGACTCTTTAAAGAGACACTAATGGGGAAAAAGGTTTTCAGACACAAGGGAAACAGCAAGCAATATTATTGTTAAGACCATCAAACCTAATTGAAACACAGAATGTCATGCTCAATGCTCCTTTAAACAGGCAGACAAAGGGCAAACAGAGCAGATGAACAATCACCATCACAAGGACCAACTTTGTTGTGGTTACACAAAGAAACGAGTTGTGCCGCATGCACATTTAATATGAATGGCCTTGACTAGGATCACATCCACTCATGACCTCTATTACTATGTAGAGAGTAGCCTACCTTAAAAAGGAACCTCTAGATATCTTCAACTCATTAGTGTGATTAGTACACACTTCCTGAACATGTCCTACTTTATTTGGTCAAATTATGTTTAGAGTGTGTACAATGTGTTTTGTCTTTTGTGAGCCTCTATAGATTCCATATGTGTGAAAGCCACAATAAGATGCACAACCCAAGCCATGGGGGACACTGGTGCAGCAGGGGCAGTGAGTCATCACACTTGAGCTATTACTGCTGAACTCTATGCTGATCTATTAAACACACTGAGACACACTAAAGTGCTCCGCATATATGTCACTTGCCCATGCACAGTGGCGTCGACATTTTGAACTGACGAACATTCTATAAACAATGGATTTTATTGAGCAGCGCAGACAAAAATAGAGCTGAATGGTAATTTACATGCGGCAGTCAAAGGTTTCAGTACTGGTGTGCGGGGTTCTACAGTGAATGGGTTGTATTGAAAACAATGGAATCTAATATAACCGAATGTCGAAAGAGGAGTGTGCTGCACTGATGTCGGCGTCTATGTGCGGAAGCCTAAATAGTCGGTGTGTAGCAGTACTTTAAACCCCATCCGTACCTAACTGCAACCTTACTGTTAATCCAAGGTTTACACAATTGAAAATATAACTCCAAGGTTTCTCTTGGTTACTCAATAGGACTATGGAATTGAATATAAAAGGTTGTTTTTACGTTTCTTCTTTGTTCAAAACATAAATGTTCGTACATATTTCATCAACATCTGCGACCCAAAGAGGATTTATCTGACCATGTCTCCATAACCTGGGTGACAGATCCACACAGGGCATCTTGATCTTTGTTTCTGCCACCACATAAGACCTAAGCAAGTTGACTTAGTAAGAGGAGAGGAGACTTCTCTAGAAGTGCCACTAAAGATTCTGTGCTAAATGACACAACATTGTTTATTTACCCAAGCAGGACTTAGTAACAATGTACTGTTGTAATCAGGGGTATAGTGGTAAAATAAGTGGTGGGTAAGCTATGAATTCTGTGATCACAGTAAGGTGGACTGCGCCATCGGATTTTTTATAAAGGCGTTCAGAACATGTTTGATGATAGTGGAGGTTATTGTCCAATGTTTATAACAATACCAGTGGTATTAAATGATTCATACAGAGTTGATGAGTGTGTACATATTGTGAATGTGGATAATACAGTGTGAATGTTAAAAGTTAAAAGCAATTGGTGAATAAAGTCTTTCGAGAGGTGGATTAACTCTATTTCTGAAATTTCAGAGGTGGATAAACTGTGTTTACTTGCGTTCAGCCTCCACTACAGCCCTGGTTTTAACACTTTTAACTCAAGGGCTTCATAATAAAAAGAGCCACTGTTCCCTTCATTTTTAGAAATTAATATTTATTATCTTTTCACAAGTGTTTAAGCACAGTAAATAGTATTTCTCCAAACCAATCTAAAAATACCTCTGTCACGTTCAAGCTCCTAACCGCTACATCACCATAAATAAAAGATACAAAAATATACTTGCAGAGAGCACAAAGTCAGACACGATCTCACAATAATAAAAAGACTTCTGCCGTCGGTTTTCCAGAGAATGAGGCATAAGGAGAAGGGGGGGGGGGGGGTCACACACTGAACTCTGGGGGACTGGGCCAGCTCATCTGGAGGTGACAGGAGAGAGGTTTGGGCCAGCATGTATCAAGCATTGCCATGGAGCATGGCTTAGTGCCTTACAGAGTCCAACGAATGGAAAAAACCCTTCACAACCAAGACTTCTTCCCCCCAACATAGACTGCTTATACTGCAAACTGCAAAAAAGGCTTGCAAAGCAAATGGAGGAAGATGGTTCTGTGTTGACATTCAAATACTGAGAGAAGAACAGCATTTGTTTGAAACACAAAACTTAAATAATTTTACAAAACTTTTATCACAATTTACTTTGTTAAAGAATATTCTTAATGGCCCAATGTTGACAGTACAGTCACATCTGTGTATACTGTAGTGACCATGGTCTACATTAAGTTCATCCTCTTCTGACTCCTTCTTTGTAAGGACTCCATCACTGTCTACTGCCATCATGTCATTCTCTTTCTCTCTTGTTTAATAAGATCTTAAAGGGCAAACAAGGATATGATGCTAGCCCAACCCCCTCTATCTTAAGACACTGTATGAAAACTGGCTTGGGGGACTTTTGGGGAAAATGCTAGTGGACATGGCTAACATGATACAGTTGTGCTGATAGGCTTGATATGGTGGCCACAGAGCAGTACACAGTGGATTCAAACTGAAGAGTTTCACTTGTGTTGTAAATGACACCAACCGATGAGGCCCTGTTAGGAAGAGCTGAGGAGAAACTCATGTTGGGGGCGGGGGGGCAGAGGGTTAGTGAGAGGGATGTAGTGTGAATCAGCCTTCCCTAATATTGGGCCACAGTGGTTAAGTATTCCTTGAGTTCTTAGTGTATTTAGTTTGTACATTCAGCCGTACACACTGGCCTCTCGCTGGAGACGTGCCGCAGAGGGAGCGCATCTGCGCTACTTTTTCTTGGCGTTGACGCTTTTGCACACCCAGTTCATGCCATCCTGAAACAGAGAGAGAAAGAGAGAGAGAGAGGGATAGAGAGGATAAATGTGCAATAACTATGCTGCCCTCTGGAGAAATAAGGCAAACAGATGAATCTTTTGTTTAGTAATGTATCATTGTTTAGTCCAATAGCTTATTGTTTCTATTTCCTCAAAATTGTTATGAGAACCAGCCATTATGACAATAACACAATGATAACTATACTGAATGAACAGATATAGAGCTTCTGACAAATACAAAGCACTCTCACTCAATCATATGTGCAGTAAAGGCTCAATCACAAAACTCTTTAGGCTACAAAACGGATTTAAAGGGGTGGTGTAAACTGAGTCATGTAATAAATGACAGAAGAATACTAAAGTAGAAACTGATCAAACTGTGTGTAATACAAAGATGTATTATAGTTGCACTCATAAGTTTACATACCCTGTACAAACCGGTACACATGCTAAAGTTGACTAAAAGAGGAATACACAATCATGTTTTGGAAATTGATTGTAATGCCTTAATTAAACAAATGAAAAATCCAACCTTTAAGGACACCAATTTTCGTTCCGCCTAGCTCCACTCATCCATCTGGGATCGATCCATTAGAGTTGTGCTTCAGAAGGCTGGGCCTTATTAAAAAAATCCTTGCATAAGATTGGATAAGCCACCCGTCATCTATTGACGTGCTACTTCAACCACTCACATCGAAGCCAACCCGTGACGCTGAGAACAGTCTCACAGTCGCTTCTACGCTACGTCACATCTATGAAACTCCCGCCCTGCGTCCTGATTGGCTCTACCATACAATCTTGTGCTGAAATCACTCTCAACGGAACCGATCCCAGACGGATGTGAATGGAGCTAGGCGGAACGAAATTCATCTGGCGAGAGTCAGGTTAAATCAAACCAGCTATTAGGCTAACTGTTCCAATCTCTAGGTATGGTGAAGGGTATGTGATGATGTGGGGCTATTTTAATTCCAAAGGCCAAGGGAACTTTATTAGAATGCATAGTATCCTGGATCCATGAAATAACTGGCCTTTAAAAATAAAAAATCTGCCTGGGAATTTAACATAGGGGTATGTTACATCAATACATCATACATGTTAGGTCAATTTCCAAAAGGTGATTTTTTATTTTTATTTCTCTTTTTAGTCAACTTTAGCATGTGTATGTACAGGCTATGTAAACGTATGAGTGCAACTGTATATGTTAGGCTATATCCACACTACACAAATCAGTTTCGACACAGATTTTCGGATCAAATCCGGTCTGTGTCCACAAACAGTTTTGGAGTAGATACAATGTGCGTCCACATTACTCCATTGATGCGCAACTTTTGTTTGGTTTTGCAGTGTGACCGTGCAGAGCTGTGGCAGTAGCTAGGCTACACTGTACCCTGGACAGCTAGGCTATTGCATAGTATTATAATCTGTAGGATAATTGGGTTGATTGCGATTCATGTGTCAACAAATGCCAAACAAATAAAATGGCCTACCTCATGTGATGGACATTATAGAACATTACACAGTGCTTGTAATGATCAAGTGGGATGTATTTGTCACATATACAGTTACAGTATATAATAACTGTATACAGCGTCTATTAAGTCAGATAGACTATAATCCGTTGCCATTCACGTGTAGGCTGTCAAATGAATAAATGTTTGGGCCTACTTCTTGAAAAGCAGCCTGGCCATCATCACGTGAAAACGAGCACAACAAAACAGGGAAGGGAACATGGGCTTGTACTGTACGTCATCTCGTTTCACATGGCAACACATTACTGACACACTGTCTATATGCGTCCGATACTGCTGCGGCGCAAAATGAGTTTGGGGTCTCCAGCGGATCCCAACTGCTCCGCTCCGGAGACGCGGATACGACGGCCGAATGTGGAGGGGAGGGCGAATCTTAACAAAAGTGTGTCGGATACAACCCAGCCGACACACTGTGGATATAGCCTTAGACTAGTTCTGAGTTAATTGTTGTTTCAAGATAGCTTGTCTGAGCATATCTGAGCTTGTCTGTCTCATCAGATGGTAGTGTGACATCAAGCATGCAAGTATGAGTATGTGTGTTTTGTTGTAAAAAAAGATGGAAAGTATGCCTATGCTAAATGGATGTCTCATTGTAACACACACACACACACACACACCTGTACACCCTCTCCAGTGAGGGCAGAGCATGATTGGATTTGCCACACACGGTCCCGGATGGTGTGCAGGTTAAGGCCCTCGGCGATCTCCGAGGCGGGAGCGGCCGTCAGCAGGTCTTGCTTGTTGGCGAAGATAAGAACGGGCACCCCACTCAGCTTCTCCTCATCCAGAAGCTCAGCCAGTTCCTGAAATGAGACACACGCACAGATGAGCACATACACATGCACATTTACACATGCACTTACATGCATAACTCCAGTCACACGTCAGGACAAATTTGACTTTGACTTTATTTACTTTACTTGTTTTAACATTTCAACAATTGAAGCGATTCATTTGACAAGAAAATGACAAGATTTTTGTTCAGGGCAGAGGTTTCTATTGTTAAATATGAACTATGTGAGACAGTTCTGTAATCCAATATGCATGCAGAGAGGTAAAAATAATGGTTATTCAGTCAAAAACACAAATAAGTACACCATACAGGACTGAGGAGATTCAGGAGAAGTCAGGGAGATTCAATTACCTGTCCAGTTTCTTCAAAACGTTTCCTGTCTGCACTGTCAATAACATAAATCTGAAAGACATGTATTTAACATCAGGTTCTTGACATTGTATGATGAGAGTGTAAAAGTGTGTGCATTATGTATAGAAAACAATCACTGACCAGTATATCAGTATTTTCAAAGTAGTTTCTCCAATACGGTCTGATCTTCCTCTGACCACCAATGTCCCATACGTTCAGTTTGAAGCCTTGAGACTGCACACTCTTTATGTTGAATCCCTTTAGGATAGACAAGCACTGTTAGTCATCACATTTAACTGTAAAATAAAGGGGAATGCTTTTTAAAACACGAAAATTGGAGATTTGATGGAAGGCCTAAATACGCCCAGAAATTGCAAATCACAATCAAGTCGCAAATCAGGACCTTATTGAACAAGCTGAGGAAACACAGATACCTGGGTTGGAGTAATATGACTGATATCTTCAGATGCCAACTGTTTCAACAGCGTAGTCTTGCCGCCGTTGTCCAGTCCCAGAAGGAGTATTCGCACCTCCTGGTCAGGTGTGCTCTTCAGTTTGCGCAAAATGGATAGCAATCCCTAAAGAGAGCCATATCAATAAAAGAAACTTCACAATAATCCCGTTTGCTTGTGAGGGTAAAGACATTCAGATCAGTAATGGTTTCTCATCAATCATAAGCTAATGGCCACATATGGGAAAGTGTGTCTAGCTAGCATCAGCAGATACAAGATAGGACTACGCTTACATGCTAAGCGTTATTGTTTGGTCTTTAAAATGTTTTCAGTTTTGAATCGCAAGAACACATCCGAAACAGCACTGTTTTTCTCCAACAATGTCTGTTGGCCTATCATGCTAAGTGGCTATTTGTTTCGATTGGTCGAAATTAGCAGATAACGCTAACACTAGCTAGCTAATCTCATCCAGCAAATGAGCTCCATCCCTGCACCCATCAAGAGGAGGACCGCTATCTGGCCAAATGGTGGCTTTTCTTGTAAGGAGTAAATATCGTCTAAAACTCTCGGTCCAAATATTATGCTTTAACACTGAGTAAGAAACATTGTTTTCGAAGTTACGGAAAGAAGCACTATTTATTGTGGAAAAAAAATACGCTACCAGTTTGACTACTTACCATCTTGTTTCCTTAGCTCTCCAAGACGCTACCGAGGGTTACTAAGGATGATGACGTAGAACACAAACCCTACCTCATGGGGGCGTTATTGGCGTTATCTGTGTAACGCAACAAAATTAAGTTATACACTAATTTGACATTTGCATACAACATATTGAATATTTGATATTTGTATTACCATTTATACTCAAAATATATACATGAACATGATTTATGATACAATTCTATTTTTCTTAGTGAGGAGGCGCTATCTGGTAGGCCAACAGTAGCCTATGGTTGGCCACTGAAGAGGGAGGGCTTTCCTCGCATGCGGAAATGCTTTACATGGGCACATTCTTTCTCTATCAAAATTAGCCTGACGCATTCACCCGAGTTAAATGACATTGTTTTAACTTTTTAATACAAAGTATCTATCAAGATTGTGTCTGATACACGTTAGAGCTACAAATGTATCAATATCTAGGAAAGGGAGCTGCCCCCCTCAAATGATTGGAGGAAAGATGTGCCACGTGCATCGAATGCACTTTGACCACATCTTGAATCCCAACTTGACCCTCATATTTTGTTTTTAGCCAATATAGTAAACTTAGAGTGCATATCACTAACATCCGTTTCACTTCCGACACAGTAAGTGGCTTTTCTTAAAGATTGTATACATGTGTATTGCATTTTTGCCTTGCATCTGTGTAGGCTAGAGGCTAGTTCAAACAGATTCGTAGCAGCATGTTGCATGGAATGATGCAAGCTGTGAACCAATACACTAGCAGCTTACTTCGTCCGAATAAAAGTTAATGTCAACCATGATTTGTTGGTAGACTAGGTCAGTTATGTCGTGGCTGCATGTGCATGTGCAATGTTGAAGTGATACCACCGTAGTTATCAACTGGAAAGTTTGCCTATTCTCAATGCAATGAGCCCAGGCTATTTCTGTATTTAAGCTTTGGCAACTGTACAGGCTATAATGTAATTTTGCAGCTGTCTCAGATAAACGCTATTGCTATAATTTCAGAACACCTCAAAGTCAAATTGAAGAACATTCTTGTGCTCATTCCAATGCCATAGACAGCCTAATTCAGACTGGTATGCTCTCTGCTCCAGTTGTATCGCTAACTCTATGTCTGTGTGACTGTGTCCCTCTCTTCTGATATCTTATGTTGTATTTAGGTTCAATCATTGATAGTGTAAGGCTTTGATGGAGAAAATGACAAATGACTTGACATTTAATGATCTTACTGAGTTGAGGCTCGTTATGTAGCATATGGACACTGTTATCAGATAGATGATGACTGGATAAACCTGAAGATAGAAATACTCCTAATAATCTTAATGAAGATCATAGTGTATGCTTACAACATGCATGTAGATCATGTCATAGAGTTGTGGTGAGTACTGAACAGTTTTTAGAGGGCACTGAATGTTTTGGCTTTGGTTGAATTTGACTGGTCGAAACTAGGTCAGGAAACTCATATTTCAGCACCCCTTTCAGGGAGTGTTTCCACAGGGTGTAGTTATGTAAAGGCCAGTTGTAGAAGAAAGGCTGTCACTCTGAACACTCTCTCACATGTGTCACTCTCAGTCACCATGGCACTTGCACAACGATGCTTTCGAGAAACGCATCCCTGAGTCAAGAAAGTTGTTGCTGCGGCTCAGGTGCTGTGCAAAAAGTCGGGTTGCATTTTCCGACTGTGCTTACATTGATCCCGCAATTATGGGAAAGACACTCATGATCTATCAGCTGGGAAGCCTTGCACAGTGCTGATGTTTATTTTGTTGGGCCGCCAGCGGTGCCTGTGCTGGTGGATATCTGGTTTCAGCCACACTGGTCAGCTCAGATAAGAAAATAAGCTCAAAACGCTCCACCTGTCATATTCTATACTGTTGCTAAAGTATACAGTGCATGCCCCCTTGGCCCATATCAGTTTACTTTGCATGCTAAATAATTATCCAGCGTACTTTTTTTAACATCCAAATCTATTACTATGTACTGCTGATTTGACTATGAGAGGTATGTGGGGTAATCTACCACCTGTTTGCCATTTTCAGCTCATTTTTATGATAGACTATTAATTAAACTGTAATATACATACGTTTAACCAAAAGGACTTGTTGAAGTTGTTGTGCTGTATAGGTGTGAGAAAACAAGGACAAGACAAGATGGCCCTGAGCGGCTTTGACATTGATGCCCCGCGCTGGGATCAGACCACCTTCATGGGGCGGGTCAAGCATTTCTTCAACATCACTGACTCTAGGACAGCGCTGCTGCCTGACTCCAGACTAGATGAGGCCAAGGCACTAGTGGAGAGCTGCAGGTATGCCCAGATGTCCAACAGCTGACACACGTGTGCCAAAGGAACACTTGCATTATGTAAACTTTGTTTATGTTTGTTTTATTTAATAAGGGACAATGCAAAGTAATTAACATGCTCACTTAAGTCAGTCACCTACTGTAAATGTGCCAGATTTAGCTATGGCACACAAGCCACTAGTACACATATGAACACAGACTGCTTATAAACCCAGATTAATTCACTACTAAGATTATTGTATATTAAAATGAGTGCATAATACATATGTGTTATAAAATCTGAAGTCCCAGCTCTTCCGAGGATACCTACTTTCCTAACACTGCACTTCCCTTTCTTCTCTCCTCCACCTCTTTCTTCTACCACTTCTCCTCCTATCACACTTTCCCTAGTACAGTACTTATAATGTTGCCACTCTTATCCTCTAGTAAAGTAAGACTCTAGTAATAATAGTAATATTATTACTAGAGTATAATTGTATTGCATAGTAATAGTATTGACAGATGCAGTAGTAATTGCTAGCTAAGGTCTCCCCTGCACTGTAGTTTGAATTATATTCTCTTGCTGTAAGTCGCTTTGGATGAAACCGCCTGCTTAATAAATCAGTGTAAATGTAATATAGCACCTACTCCTATGCAGACTTACAGAGAAAATATAGCATAAACAGATTGTTACATACACTTCAAATTTTTCACACAATAAACTGTTTTAGATGGAGATAGACCTAAACATCAACAAGGCCTTTTTATTTGTATTATATTATATAGTAAGCATTTTGAGAGTGATCAATCATTATTGATGTTTGTGACTGCATTTATGAGTCATTTCTCCCTCTAGCTGTCAATAAGCTTAAGGTCAGTATTGTATTTTCAGACCTGGGAGGGTAAGAGTATTGGATGAGTGATGAATTTAGGAAGGATTGACTTGGTGTGTGTGTGTGTGTGTGTGTGTGTGTGTGTGTGTGTGTGTGTGTGTGTGTGTGTGTGTGTGTGTGTGTGTGTGTGTGTGTGTGTGTGTGTGTGTGTGTGTGTGTGTGTGTGTGTGTGTGTGTGTGTGTGTGTGTGTTGGCACCAGAGCTGGGTCCATTCCCCCCGGTACTACAGAAGAACAGCTGCATTATGCCAAGAAGCTTTACGACTCTGCGTTCCATCCAGACACGGGCGATAGGATGAACCTGATTGGTCGGATGTCTTTCCAGGTGCCTGGAGGCATGGCCATCACAGGCGCCATGTTGCAGTTCTACAGGTAAACAGTCAACCCACCAAACACGCATGCTCTCCTAACTCTACACCCCTCCCCCTGTCATGCTGGGCTTATACTGGTGGAGCAGCAGTGGCCTGGCCAGCTGTCAATCAGCCCACCCAGGTTCGATCCCCTGCTACGAGTCTGTGTTGCTTTGGATAAAAGGGCCTGCAAAATCCCAGTCAAACTTTTTAAACTCTTAACTAGCAGTGTCCTTGTCTGTCACCTCTCCCCCTGCCTCTCCACCTGTGCTTCACACCTTCACCTTAATCTACCGTCTTAGTGTTGCCAGCTGTCTCACTTCACTGTCAGAGGTAGAGAGGAAAGGTTGCAGTGACTGGACAGAGCAGTTGTGAACCAGTTTCAACTGAAGCACTTTACAAGGTTAGAGGTTGGATTGCTTGGCATGGCGGGTTTTGACCAAATTGATCTGGTCAGGAATGAGGTCAGTATAGACAGGATCCAGCAGGCTGAACCTGATGAGAGAGGCGGTAAGACCTCAGGCTCTGTCCAGGTGCATTGTGAGAGAAGTGAACTTCAGCACACCTCAACCCACTGCACCTTAACTCATCTGAGTCCAACACAACAGTAACTCTTCCACTCTAACACATGGTCATTCTGTTGCTCTCTCACCCTCCCCTGCTTCTGAAATTGAGTCCAAATTGAGTGGTTAAGCCTAACACAAAATGTCCAAACCTTGAATGCGGGTGGATATTTTATTGTGTGTAATAATAGTCAGGGTTTCTAAAATGTCCCAGTGCTAAACACCTAGGTGGAGAATAGGGCTCATAAATGTTAGAGATGGAAAAACACACCAGAGCAGTGTAAATCAGAGTGACCTCAGATGACCTCCTGGCACACTGCCAGTGTAAGCAGTGCAGGTCACATGGTGAAGATGTGTATTAGTGTGTTGGGTTAGCACGTCTCCTCTCCTCACGTTACCCTCAGGACAGTGCCGGCAGTGGTGTTCTGGCAGTGGGTGAACCAGTCCTTCAACGCCCTGGTGAACTACACCAACCGAAACGCCGCCTCTCCCATCACCCCAAAGTAAGCTCCCGTCAAAACTCAAAAGCACGTCTCTGTGTCTGCTTCAAGTCCGGTTTATTTTTTCCGGTTTATTGTTTGTTCACTTGAAGTATATGACTTCATAGGAGCTATTTTCATGACCTCTTCATGACTTTGTTTTATTTTAGTATGTGCACATCTCCCTTTTGTCTGTCTCATCTTGTCTCTCCCTCCCTCACAGACAGATTGGAGTGGCTTATTTCACTGCCACCAGTACTGCTCTGGTCACTGCTGTGGGACTCAACCTTTACACAAAGGTACATACTGTTCCATAGCGCACATCGGATATGGAATCAAATCTGTTCAGCTCCCAAGAGAACATTTCCCTAAAACCTGAAAGCTAATTCCTTTTGCAGAAAGACTGTAGACAAGAGTAGTTTGTGAGTGATAAACTAAGACAACTGAATCTGCCAGGCTCCATGACGATAATGTGCATTAATATACAGATCAGCAGGGGTTGTGTGCTGTTTGGTTTTTTAAGTGACTGTCTCCCCTGGCTCTCTCTCTCTCTCTCTCTCTCTGGATGTGTTTTGTAGAAAGCACCCCCCCTGGTGGCGCGTTGGGTGCCCTTCGCCGCCGTGGCATCGGCTAACTGCGTGAACATCCCCATGATGAGACAACAGTAAGACTCATCCCTTCCTCTCGCTCTCTTCTTCTCTCTCTCTCTCTTTTTTGTCTTTCTTTTTCCTCCTGGGAGTCATGCCATCACCCCTCTTCTGTCTACTCACAGGGAGATCCTCAATGGCATTGCTGTCACTGATGAGAATGGGAACAAGCTGGGGCATTCGAGGGTCAGTATGGCCAGCATTGATGGAACTCAGACACAGCATCTGATTAAGCATCTCAAACATTTCACTGGGGCCCTGGCTCTGCTGACATGGCAAAACCTGTGTTATGGAAAATATTCAGTGTATTCCTCTCTCTCTCTCTCTCTCTCTCTCTCTCTCTCTCTCTCTCTCTCTCTCTCTCTCTCTCTCTCTCTCTCTCCCTCTATCTCTCTCTTTCTGTCTCGCAGAAAGCAGCAGCGAAGGGAATCACACAAGTGGTCATCTCTCGTGTCACCATGGCAGCACCAGGCATGAGTGAGTGTTCCCACAGTCCGTCTGGCGGACGGCTGTAGCCCTTTCTCTAACCTTCATTTCAGCTGCCGGGAAACAAACCAACTCTTTCCATGACTGATTCTGTATATGCTCCCTACTGCAAGGATTAATGGTGCCTGTTTTTTGCTCTCCAGCTGAAGTCAGATGTTGTTGAAATGCGTAACGTGGCAATAGTATTTGGTGCCAATAAAATTGGTGTCTGTAGTTGAAGTAGAATAGTAGAATGAAATAACTAATGAATAATGCATGGGATCCTTATGGACACGACTTCAGCATTTTCTGCATTCATGAAATCTGAAGTCTGAAGTCTAATTGTGTCTCTTTGTGTCTCAATTGTGTCGATCATATTCCCCCCTTGTCTCCCTCTCTTTCTCTCTCTCTCTCTCTCTCCCTCTCTCTCTCTCTCTCTCTCTTCAGTCATCCTGCCCATCATCATGCAGCGGCTGGAGAAGTACAGGTTCATGCAGGTGGGTTTGAGAGCGCGAGGCCTCTCATTTGAAGGTCGTCAGGCGCTGGCAGTGACAGCAGCCACAGCAGTGACCCCTCAGGGCCCATAATCAACTTTTAGTGTCTGGATCTGCTGTGCTGGGAATTCAGAGTCAGCAGCACACTCGTCTGTTTATACTCTTCCAGACCTTTTGTGTTGCATTGATCTAGTTAGCGACCTCTCCCTGCTTGGAATGCATGTGAAGATTGATGACACACAAGAGATTTTTTTTTTTTAATTTGGAAGTTGGTTTGATGATAAATGTCTGATGATTCATGGTGATGTTTAGGTGCATGTGTCTGTGGAAGTTAACATCAGTCTTGTGTGTATCGACAGAAAATCACCTTCCTTCATTGTCCACTGCAAGTCATAATGGTCGGAATGTTGTAAGTGCAGTCATCTTGATTTATCGATAGAAAAGTGATTAGTGACCATGTCTGTGTGATTGCCTTTTAATAGCACTAGTCCAGAAAGTAATTAGTGACAATCCCCTGAGAATAGATAGAGCTTGTGTGAGCAGCATCTGAGCCTTATGAAAGTAAATAGTCCTGCTTTAGGCATGCCTTTGTTTGTTTTATTTTGGCGTGCGCACTTGGAGCATAATGTAAACCTGATCGCTTCCTCTGCTCCACAGCCTGGTCTTCATGGTCCCTGCAGCCTGTTCCCTGTTCCCCCAGCAATGGTAAGAGCAACCACCAGAGTCATCAACATCTGCATTATTCAACATTATTGACTGTCTCTGTGACACAGCTGTATATGTCAGACTGGGACAAGGCAACTATCATATGAATCATGTACAGGGGATTTGTACCCCCTGGCTCACCTTTTGCTCCGTGTCTATATAGTGCTTTGTTGTTTTAAGCACCAGTGTATGTGGCCGGCTGGAGAAAACCGCTGCATCCAGCGTCTTATTGTAGAGCGTGCTGATGTCTGTGCAGCTGTTCCGAGCGTTTTTAGTTGAAAATATCTCAGCTTTTCAGAAAGCTGCTGGTGGTCATTACAATGGGCCGCTGCTAGTCTGTAATAAAAGTCAACATTAATGGCAGACCAAAAAATCTATAGATAGCTGGAATATCTTTGTTTGGGTTTTCCCCGTGAGTTTTTCAAAAAGTTATCGAGAAATGTACAATCTAAAAACTCTGTTATTATAACTACAAAGTATGTCTGGGAGGGGTCTGCCAGCCCACTATCTACACTCGAGATGATAGCAAGCTGACTACCCTGGTAATTTTGCTATCAAGCAATTGCTGTCATAGAAACAAATATAGCAAGATGGAAACGTTTTTTTTGTTGATGAAATGCTAGGTCTAAGCGCTCCCCAGCATTTTCATTCCAGAGAAAAATTCTACAGTATATGAACACAAGGCCCCTAATGGATGCCCCCTTTTTAGTAGCTGCTTGCTACTGTGCTACTATATTTCTGTGTGGTTTGTCCTGCTCATGTGCATCACTGTGTGCTGAGTGCAAGCTCAGTGTTTAAGACTGCACTTGCGTGTCTGTTGTGTGCAGCTCTATGGCCGTGTCCAAGCTGGAGCCTGAGCTGAGAGAGTCCATCACCTCAAAGTACGGAGACAAGGTCCAGTACGTGTACTTCAACAAGGGCCTCTGAGCGTCCACCCGCTCCCAGCGTCAGCAGGCCCAGGGCCGGGTCAGGGTGGGCCCACACCCATGGAGGGATTCTGGGACTGTGGGAAAACGATGTAGCCATGGGCCTGTTGCAGGCCTTCCAGATAAGACATCTGTCAATGGAGGCTGGAGAAAATCTGGATGGTGGATGGAACACACAAACACACACACACACACACACACACACACACACACACACACACACACACACACACACACACACACACCTTTGTTTTTAAAAAAAAAGTTTTTATAAGACAGTGGTTCTGGGGGTAAAGGTTGTATGGTGGTAACACGGTCTCTGTCACATGAAATCTTATTGTCAGCTCAAATATGAACTCTTTATCTCTGTGTTTGTTCTACAGTCCGTTTGTATCGTTTGTTTTGTTATTGTTCGTTTTGTTATGTGTCCGTGTCTTAAGGTGTAAAGAGGTCAATGGCGATGTGAAGTCACAGGCATACCTCATAAAATGGATCCCATGTTTGGGCATTTAGCACCCCCTCTAGTGGTGAGGAACATGCCCTGCAGGTATTGCAAACGGTCAAGTCTACACAGACAAAGCCAAACATTGCCTTCAAAACCTCTCAGGTACCAGTAAATATCTTTACAGTTGGCTTACTGGACACTGTTACTGAATGATCCATCATGAGCTATGGGCAAACCTGACCAAAATAAGTCACAATTAGTCACCATGTTTTGCCTGCATCAAGTTTAATGTTTTACTGTGTGTCAACTGTGGCCATATGATGTGCCCTTGTTACAGTTTAAAGGACTAATATCCCAAAGCAACCCGAGTTGGAAGCCACACCTGGGCCCTGACTTAGGAAGCCATGCACCCCCTTAGGCAGAGACACTTTTTTTGAGAGTTTAGAGGAAATTAGAAGCTGATAAGTATTCAGGAAGCCATTCTCACAACGTGCCAGGGATTTTCATTTGGTTACCCGACATGCAAGTGAATTTATTTTTCTCTCAAGCTGTAATGCATCTAAAGTCCTTATTGCAGTTTACAGCTAGACCAAATGGTTGGATAGCAGATCATTCAGACACAATCCCAAAGCATTTTTTTTTAACTGTGAATATAAAGGTGCAAGTACAAACATTCATAGGTAGGATGCATGATGTATGCAGATGGATATACAGAAATGAATATGGTCATGTAGTACATGAACTGAGTATTATTGTGAGCATCAAATATGTTTGAGGACTGTGGAATAAAGCAAAACATTTTGTTGTACTTTGTCTTTTGAGTGATGCATTTTGTCTTTACTCGCACACAGGGCATTTTTGATGAAGGATTTTATTTTGCTTGAGCTTGATGTTTTTATGAGAGCAAAACCTACTGTGATATCTGTACTGATATCTGTGAGGAGTTTCTGTCTGGGTAGCTGAACTCAGTAGGGTGTGACCGTTAAACAAACCCATGGGGAGGGTAGAATGAGCAACTGCAGAATAGAAGATGTTGTGTGTGTGTGTGTGTACAGAGCTGCCCCATCAAACACTTCACCTCAGGGAAAGCGTTTTGGATGAAGTATATTTGGATGAAGTAGAAAATAAAATCTCTTCATCCAGAACTTTTTATTTGGACAGGAGATTTCGGAAAGCTGAGTGTGTGTGTGTGTTATGAAGTTTCTTGAGGGTGGAGGGGAGGAAAATAAGCAGCATAGGAAATGCACCGTTCTTCCTGACAAATAAATAATTCACCTTTTGCGTTTGTTCCTTTTTGAATATATATGCCGTGCTTATTGGTTGACTTAATGTTTGCTTTTTAAATTGGTTTGCACATCCTGGACCTGAATAATTTATGATCCCACCAAACCGTTCCGATGGTGTAGACTCTTGACATATTACTAAGTGTCAGAATGTCACATAAACTGCAACTGCCAAGATGAAACAGTAGTTATTTGCTGTGTGCATAAAAATGAAGGCTACTTTCTGGAAGTTACAAGATAAACATGAATTTTAAAGTGTGAAGATAAACAATATAAGCATATGTATGTGTGTGTGTGTTTAAAGCTAAGCATTGCTTTTGTAGATCTGTGCTGCTACTAGTATTCCCACTGAAGATCTTTACTGTACAAGTGTCACCACAGTCATGGATGTTTTCTTCATCTCTGTCATCAGGGTTCTGTCAGGAAGGAAGCAGAACTGACACACTGAGCGCCTCTGCTGCCCCGTAAGTCACATGCACTTTTCACTGGTTAATGTCACGGGATAGCAAAGACTCATCAGTGAAGTATGTACCCCCTCAGCAAACCCTACCCAATGATGACGGAGAGCAAACATTGAAATCCTGTGATCAGTATCCAGTGGGATACTCTAGGCTGATTAAATCTGAAATTCCATAAAATACAGGAGAGATCCTTCTAGGACAGGGGTTTTCATGGATGATCATTACTCAAGTGTACTAGACTTGAAGCTGTAAGCAAACAGAAATATATTGCGATAGCTCCCATAGCCACAGTGGGGCAGTGTTACACTGAATAACTGTCAGATTCCTTAACCTAAGCTCCATACTCCTACGCGCACACACACACATGCACACACACACATGTGCTGCTCCAAAGCTGAAGCTGCAGACCTTATGTCCTGCCTAGGGATGTTTACTACCTTTAATTGTTTCAGCCTGGTGTGAGCGATGACTGCTGGTTTACTCAGGCACGCTGCCATCAGGAGATACTTCCAAGCTCACCTCTGTCCTGCCCCACCCTCAAAGCTCGTCCCACCGAGAGAGTCACTTTCCACACACACACATAAACACACACACACACACACACACACACTCAAACATGCCCAGCAGATGAACATCATAACTCTAAGAGCAAATACAGAAACAGATGGGCAGGCTGGTCCAAACTGGATCAGACAATGTGTGAGAGACAGAATAAGGTAATTGCCCTGGTCAGGAAGAAAGACAGACGGACAGAGGAAGGGTGTTGTCCTTTATTCCATTTTTATTTTCATTAATACTGTATGTTTTGTCCATCAAGTGAACATCCACATGGGAAATACACAAAAAAAAAGCATCAGAGACATGCATAGTCTGGTTCTCACCGCCCCAATGCCCCCTCACATGGGCCACGCATCAGACGGCTCTCACCAAAGAGTCATTTTCAAAGAGCAAGACAGAGAGAATGGTAAAAAAATGACACTGAAAGCATGTAATAAAGACACAGTTTACAAAACCAAAAAGTAAAAAAAAAAAAAAGCAACAGCAAACACTTAAATTATGCCCTTTATGTATATTCCACTATAGATTGTATAGCATGAGGTTTATGAGACTTGATTTTTAACTGTTGCTCTTGGTTATTTTGTAGATATGTCTCAAGAGCTCGTTTACAGTAAATGTCGGAAAGGTAGTCAGACAGAGAGAGAAAGAGAGATAGAGAGTGGAAAAAGCCAGAATTTCTGGGGTTTAAAATGCATATCCTTTAATACATTATTACCTTCTACAACCTGATTCATTCTGTTTTCAACTCAGTGGACCATGATCTTTAATAAGCACAAATGTGGTCCTAATGACAAGGCTTGAGTCTAATCACTCTCTCACACACAATTCACCAATGTCCAACACACACTCCTGAAACATGGACATGTGTATGCACGCAAACACACACACACACACACACACACACACACACACACACACACACACACAGGACACACACACACACACAGGACACACACACACACACACACACACACACACACAGGACACACACACTAGCAGTGCACATATGCACTGAGCAGACATGATGATGATGGCACAACACTAACAATACCTCTCTTCATTTTGTGTTACTGGTAGCATGTCAAGAATGCTCTGGCCAGGGAACTGAACATCTGTGAATAGCCCGCAGCCTGCTGATATGGGAAGCGTTGCACATTCCACACTCGGCTATACCTCACACAGTCTCCCCCTCGCCTCGCTTCGCCCTCCTCTCGCTCTACCCATCCTCCTCTCGCTCTACCTATCTTTCTCTCGCTCTACCCATCTTTCTCTCGCTCTACCCATCCTCGTTTCCACCGCGCTGTGCTGTGCTGCATCTTGTGACACCCATGAATGTTAAAAAGCAGGTCCAGACTTAATGCCTAGCAACTACATCCCTTGCTCCTTTGCTGGCTCCTGGTCATGTGACTTGGAGCTAGCCAATCAGGGCGCACCTGCAACAATCCCTCTAAGCCGCTGTCAATCAAGTTTAAGAGTTACTGACCAGGCGGGAAGCCTCATAAAACGTGTAACAAGCCTCGGAAGAGTGAAATTACACAACAATTCTCATTAGCTGGCTAATCACATCCAATCTTTCCAAATGAGGTCATCGCTATGGGATCTTTGCCAGCCATTAAAATCAGAGGCCCAACCTGTCGATGTGGACGAGGCCTTCAGTGCAGCCCTCAGTGACCTTCCAGTGTCCAGAGTCCAGGGACCCCGGCTCAAGCTTTATACCCTCACACATTTCTTGGAAATACTTTGGAAACATCTGGACAAAATACAACAGGAATTCGTTTAAAAAAAAGACTTGAAAACAGAGGCACCAGAGAAAGACAGAAAGAAACCCTAGGAAGAGAGGAATGAAGGAAGATAAAATAAAAAAGAATTTAAACTTCCAATGAGGAGTCAATCCTCACAGTTATACGCTCTATGATGGTAGCAAAAAGTGCATCTCTAGCTCTAACCAGGTATATTGAGCACAGAATCATAATTGAACAAACATATCAAATGACA
>NW_027468674.1:30710017-30785017 GCF_046254945.1 Alosa pseudoharengus | reverse complement strand
CTAGCGTCTGGTGTATGAAAAAGCAGTCCTCCTCCACCTGAAGTCAGCCTCCACTTTCCCTGCCCTGCCCGACCCGACGAGGAAGCAGTTCTTACTCAACGAGCTGCCGCAAATAGACATTTTAAAAGGGTTTTTGGGACAAATAAAAGCTCCTGGACTTTATGAAGCTGAGTACTTTATGTAACACTATACAAATATGAGGAGGAGGAGGAGGATGGAGAGGAAGGATCAAAGGAAGCTGGGGTCTGGAGGTGTTTTTTTAAAGCCGCTCAATTGTCATGCGCGTCCGTCCACTTTCCGAGTCCTGCGAGAGTCGCTGACACATGACCAAACTTCCCCAGGCCCCCGCTTCTGTATTTTTAGAACTTTTTCCACTCCTGGAGCCTGTTGCTCTAGTTCTGCCTCCTTCACAAAATCTGTGAGAGATGGAGAGATCAAGAGAGCAAGGGGGGGGGGGGGCACAACAAGTCACAACACACCTGCACACACACACAGATAATCAGGCTCTCAAGATTTAGCTTGACACACACATCACATACAAAAACACTGTAGATATTTGTCAAGAGTCCTTGACTGCTCGGCACCACAACTGTTGCTGGTTTGCGTCCCGTGAGAATCAAAGCACAAACTGGTGTTGTGACTTGTTTGCCCAGAGTAATCTGGGAAGGAATGTGATACATCATTAACGTGAAACATCATTCACTCAGCAGACAAAACAGTTTAGCAAATGTTAACTGGAACAGTGAGTGACTTTCCAGCCCAGACGGAAGGCCAGTTTCTGTTTGTTTCTTGGCCATTGTGGAGGGACGGTGGCCAACGGTGAGCTAAGCACCTGAACGAGAGTTCAGGATGAAGCCTTGTGTGTTTCTCAAATGGCCATTTCATGTCCCTCATCTCCACCTATGTCAGAAATGTAGGCTTCTTTGATGTCAAGGCACTGGCACCAGCGTTATAAGCTTCTGCCAGGCATTCCAGCAGTATGTGTGTATGTGTGTGTGTATGTTTGTATGTGTATGTGTGTGTGTGTGTGTTTGTATGTGTGTGTGTGTGTGTGTGTGTGTGTGTGTGTGTGTGTGTGTGTGTGTGTGTGTGTGTGTGTGTGTGTGTGTGTGGCATGTGAGTGTTCCCACTCCACCCAAAAAACAGACAAGCCCGGGAAAGTTTTCTTCCCCTCCGTCACTCTCTGTTCCCTCGCTTCTCTTCTCCCCGTCCTGCCCTCGGCCCTCAAGAAGAGTCCCCAACCACTTCCTCGGAATGCTCAGTGCCACACCCGCCCTGGCCCCTCGGACACACACACCCCGGACGATGTGGTGACCCTTTGCCAGAATACCTCACATACCTCTACACAAACCCTCACACATTCATACACACACACACACACACACACACACACACACATACACACACAGTTCCCAACTACTCACTCTCCAAGGCATCACTGGGCACCAGTGATGCTGTTTCTTGGCTGTTTCTGAATGCCAGCCAAGACTAGGTCCCTGGCAACACACTCTCTCTTACACACCCACACACACACACAAACACGAAGATAAACAAAGTGTCCAGCCAGGACATAATAGTTTTGTTTATCATTCAGTTTTTCAATCAGCCTCGACAGCCTTCCACATTCATACTGAGGAAGTCTCTTAGACTTCCCTTCATGTTGTGCAACTTGTAGTAGTTGGTCAGTTAAGTGGTGTAGAATGCATTATAATGCAACATGCAGAGATAACATTCAGAGACCACTCTAGACTGGACACCTTCTGGCTGCACAAATAGAGCTGTACTGTATCTCTATTCACCAGTGCTCTGTGGTGAACACCTTCTGGCTGCACAAATAGAGCTATACTGTATCTCTATTCACCAGTGCTCTGTGGTGAACACCTTCTGGCTGCACAAATAGAGCTATACTGTATCTCTATTCACCAGTGCTCTGTGGTGAACGGGAAGGTGTGGTATTCCCAAGAAACCCGATGATTGAATAAGCCAATGAAAAATGAAAAGGAGTATTCTGCTGCCAATGCAAGAGATCATAACTTATCAGCTCCCTCATTTTTTCCCATCAGACAAAATGGGGGATGGGAATAGACAGCTCTAGATGCTTGGCACCAACACCATCCTCAACTGTGCATTTGCAAAGCATTCTGCAAAGCGAATTAGCTAGCGTCTGAGATACAGGGTATCAAAGCTAGCACGCTCTGCTTGCTAAGTTCTGCTTTGTTCATGCTCATTAAATCTGGAAGCTTATAAAAACGTGTTTCTTCAACTGAGCCTTACCACTGGGTAAGACTTAAGAGCCATCGGCTGAAGTCCAAAACAAGAGATGTCTTATAAATCACTGAGTTTACTCAAAGTCCTTTTAGGCAAGTCCCTCCACTAGGCGGCCATATTGCAACACTTTTTGGGCACTTAGCGGGCATCTATTTCGACACAACACCAACCTTGCTCCAGTGGCGAGATCACAACACATGATAGGCACAATGTATTCACAACACACCACATGATTGGCCCAATGTATTCACAAGTCGGGATATGTGTAGACAACTGCCATATTGGTGTTACAAACTAACCCCATGCATTTCTATGGATGATTTTTTTAGTGTCTCCTCATTAAAAAGTCTCTGGTTTACTGGGTACTGAGGTACATTTTTATCTAAATGTTCTGTTTTGTCTAATTTGATCAAAGTGGACATCTGAAAAGTCAACAGACCGGTGGGTGGTCCTGCACTTGGCAGGTCACTGTACTAACACACTAAAGAATGCTCTTCCTCTCTGTCCATCGACTATCAAAGCTCGGATAACCAACAATGAGAGTTCTTTAGTAATTCAATTCAGCTATTCAGCTAAGGTACAAAAGGCAGCCATCTTGTTGCGACCACTGGAATGAAAATATGCCGTTTTCATTTGAATCAGACGGCGAGACCAGTCGGGGCTTCTAATGCGGCCCAGGCCCTTCAGATGTGGCAGAACCAAAAACATCTTTGCGTCAAATCGACACCATTATTCACAATCCAGTGGGCTGAGGTAAGGCAAACTGAGCAGCCAGAACACAGAGACACACAGAGAGGGCCTTTTTTCAAGTCGAATGCCACACATATTTCTGAAAGGTCATCTACTTTCATTGCTTTTTCCTTTCGGGCCCGTCCAGAACTCAGCGAGCCAGATGCATTCTCCATGCCTGACACGCCCCCCTCCTCCCAGCGCTGCTGGCTCCGGATTCACCCTCGCCTCCTTCCAGCCACGCTATGGTGGGGAGGGCGGGTCTGTGAACTGGCCTCTGGCGAGGGCACTGTCCCGCTGAATTAGGTCTGATCCGGGTGGGAAAACCCCATTGGGACTCACGGCATTCCTGCCATTCCTGGAGACCTGCAACTCCGGCAGCACCACCCATCAGCTCTGTATTGACCTGCTACCAGAACCATCACAGAGAGAGAGAGAGAGTTAGAGAGAGAGATAATCTGAACACTCCATCATGGGATATCTCTCCTTTTTCACCCCTCTCTCTCTCTCTCTTTCTCTAGAGCCACTGCCACGTACACAGGCCTGTCCTGATCTGGATGCTGAGTGCCAATACATTCACATCACAGGTACGCTGTACAAACACACACACACACACACACACACACACACACACACACACACACACACACACACACACACACACACACACACACACACTACCCAAACAACCATAGCCATAGCCTGGCACTTGTCTGCTATCACTGGGCCAGGAAGGACTCACTATTTTATTTGAAGCCAGTAAACCACTAAAAGACTCAGCCTTCCTTCAGATCTTTCCCACACCAGTCAGACCAGGCATCCAAAGCCTAGTCTGAGATGTCTGTTATGGCGAGAGGAGTGAGGCACAGATTCAACATTCACCTCTGATCTTCCTGGTGGTTGTATGTTGAAATCATTTAAATCTTATTAGATTAATGACCTGAGCACTGGTTTCACATTTACTGAGTCACACACACACACACACACACACACACACACACACACACACACACACACACACACACACACACACGTATTGCAACCACAAACATGTCTTCCACATTAGACTGCCTTAAACCACCAAGAGCTCAAAGACATAGACAAAGTTAATTGTCTGTGAGTGTTCACTGTGAAGTGAAACTTAACTATCATCTCCACCAACACCACCCCCAAGCCCCTGTCCCAGAAGTTCTTCTGCATACAATCACTAGTAGGCGGCTAGGCGCCCATCATAACAATAGTTATTCAAGCAGAATTTCCAAACATTTATGTTTGGGAAACTGTCGTTTCTAAACCAAATCCTCTGCTTGATAGCAGGTATCACAACAATCTGACTTGTTGTTTCAATAAACTAGGTAGGTCAAAAAGATACAAATGTTCAGATAAAAGACTAATACAACAGCTGCACAAGTGTCTATTCAGGTCAACCTTACATGACCACTTGTGACAGCACCTGAAGAAGAAGAAGAAGAAGAAGAAGAAGAAGAAGACTATTACCCAATTATTACCATCCAGAAATGGAAAGTCCACATTTTACGCACATGAGATTTTAATAAAGAGGCAAACCTTAGCTTGACCTTATGTAAACGTCACAAGGAAACTCAAAGGGTGGTGAACAAAACGAGGTCAAGTGTTTAACCCTTAGTGTGAGACTGTCTGGTCAACGATAACGTCATGCTCATAAAGAAACATCAAATTATCTTGCGCCCAGAGACAAGGCATTCGAAAACTGGCACGAGGGTGCAGCAGAGTTAAACAGGATACGCAGCACTGTGAATGTTTACACGCCTTGGCCAATAGCCTTTTGAACAATCAACAATCCCTCTGAGAGTTTTTTTTTTTTCAAACAATTATTGAGACACAACAGAGTAGGCCTACGTTAATAATAGAGAACATCATTTCTCATGTATTTCCCGATGTCATTGTTTATGACAATAATGTCACTTCCTCAGGTGAGGTGACGCCCACCGTAAAAAAAAATAATGACCTGAAGACGTCAAAGGAGAAAATACAAGTACACAAAACAGATACACAAATAATGGAATATGCTAAGAAAAAATATTCAGTGACTGACACCACATGCGAGTTCCTGTCAATTAAAGTCCTCTTATGTGACTGCGCTGGACCGAAGTCCCAAAGCATTGAACAAGGGTGAAATGTCGGATCTCTGTGGGTTCCTACCGTCATCTACTCACCAACATCGGCGTTGCAGAAAGCCTGTTGAGGATGTACAGGAGAACAGCTGCACGCCTCAGCGATTTCCTCCACTTGCCAGAGAATAAGCACAACAAGCGTGCAAAAGAAGCTGTTCACTGCGTACGGCATTTCCCGCTTGGTGAGTTAATCTTACAGGTGATAAAGGTATGAACGCCTGTGGACTTTCTAAATGCTGATCAATAGATTTACAGATCCCCCTTAACAATAAATATCTTGACACTTCCCTTACTACAATAACAATAACACTCTTCCGATAGTCTCAACACAATATTATTCTCTGGTGCGCAATGGACTATCTCTGCCAGATTGAGACAATCATGCGTGTAATGCTAACGTTTGCAGACAACCTGTGCTACTTCTCGCTGTGTACCCGTGCCCTCTACCCTGACTGCCTTGTATGGGTCTGTTTTTGTCTGACGCGGTCGGGCTCATTTTTTAAGGCTGCCCGGACGGACTCCTCCCACCCATCCAGAAACGTCCAGCGGTGGGCGACTGTGCGGTGAAGGTCCTCCTCCTCCGGCGTGTGATTTTCTCTCTGTCCAGATGCGACAGTCAGCTGATGTCATACCAGTGTGGTCATTGATTCGAAGACATTTGGGGAAGAATAGAAAGATCAAATAAAGGTCAGAAATCAGACATAGAAACAAGAGGGCTTTGACTTATGCAGTGTGCAGTGTGTGTGTGTGTATGTGTGTGTGTGTGTGTGTGTGTGTGTGTGTGTGTTTGGGGGGGGGGTGCAAAAGTGCTAGGGCAAAAGATGAGGGCATATTTTAGACTACAGCTGCCACACTTTTCTCTCAGCCACTTGTGAAAACACACACACATAGCCCACACAGATACAGCTGCATCAGCAGAGGCCAGGTATCACCAAAGCAGATCAGCAGTCTGGCCTGGCACAGACCACAAAGGTTCACCTTCACCAAACCATTACTTTCACCAACCATTTAAAAACATAGTTAGGCTATGTTACACTATTTGTTTGGTGGGGAATGAAAACATTTGCACACTTTAAAAGTCAGTGAATTACATGATATCAACATTTGTATTAGTTCATTGTGTCCATCTTTATCTGTGTTTTCTTTATTTTCTTCTGTTATTTTAATACATAGTAAACACACTTATGACTATGTACATGCAGGCCATAGCCATAATCATCATCATATGGCAAATTATTGAAACTGTGGACATTTCAGCATACTATTGTAGAAATGCACTGTAGCAGCAATATAATGCATCAATTCTGTTTTGTGGATTTTGCGCTTCAAGTCTTGGACATTTATTTTGGGTGATTGTAAAGTTTGCTCTTCACTGGGGGACAGTAAAATGCTCACTCTGTTTGTCTGGAGACTCTCCACTGTTTCCACTCAGAGCTCAGAAAAAAAAACCTGCTCCCTGTGTCACTTTGAACGCAGGAAAAAGTGAGAGAGGAGGAAGAGGTGGCAGGCAAGAGAGGAATAAGTAAATAGGAATAAGGCTCGGAAAATCCCGTGGCGTTTGCCACAGCTCCTGCCAACTCCGCCACGTACCTTACGTCATCCTTTGGCTCCGTCCCACACGGGCCCCTCAGGGCTCAACAGGAAATACCTGCTCTTGTCTGCCTGGGTCCACAGCATCCAGTGGCCAATGGTCCCCAATAGCACCCTGCAGGTAATGGACAGAATGACAGCATGAAAAATAATCCAGCAATAATAATAATAACTGACATATAGAAGCATAATCATTTATCTTATTCCATTGATATTTCTTTGATCAAATTCCATGTAAAGAAACTTTTACGATTAATGCATTTGCATTTATTCATATAGCATACACTTTTATCCAAAGCAACTTTCCTATGTCAATTATATTACAAGGGCTGATTGTCCCCAGAGCGACTAGGGTTGTTTTGCTCAAACAAAGCTGGGAATTGAACCCACATCTTTTAAGGCTACGCTAGCCCTGCGCCTAAGCTATTCCTTAGCCCTTACGCTACCACTGCCCCCTGATTAAGGTATTCTATAAAATGGGTTGCACATGGAAGATTGTGATATTATTTGGATTCTGAAGAATAAGATCTTCTTGATCTTCAAGCTTGGTCCTTCAAAATAATTACTTTTTTGGTTTCAACATGTGCCTCATGAATAGTTTCCCATCATGTCATTCTATTGTATCACCAGAGGCAGTTAGAGCATTGATTCAGCTCCTTGTATGCTGAGGATGTAAAATCAAAAACTTGATTTTCAGACATTTTTATTGATGTTCTACTGAGACATGGGTTGTTGAATTCTAGAAGGCTGATTGAGTGAGTAAATAAGTCTCTCAGTGAGTTTTCATGAAATACATGAAGTGTACTCATGAAGTGGAGTGTATTTACTGACAAAGGTACATTTTTAAGTTATACTTTGCCTTTGAGCTTCAAGAATAATGCTGCAATAACCAGGCACAAATAATACCAGTGAGACGTGAGATTTCTCATACAAGTATTTGGATTTCCTACACAGTTTTATGCCATGATTTTAGGTTTTCAAGTTTAGAACACATCCATCTAAACCAAAAATGGTGTCTTCTTAAACTGTTTTTATCATCACTGTTTACACTCACAACAGTCTGATCTCTCAGCTGGAACATTCAGTTCAAAACAAAAGATACCATATCTGCACCATTGGTATGTAAAAAATTCAATCACACTTGAGAATGAGTAGAAATTGAATATGACACTGATAAGGATCCTGATGTGGTACACTCTGACCAAAATATGTTACGAGCGTCCACTAAGGCAAGGGTGTTAACATTCTTTCACTGTTAACTCAACTAACAGTCACTAATATGAGCCTGACCATTTCCAGGTAATTTTAAAGACCAGTTACCTCAGCACCAAATGAGAACATGGGCCCAAGGCTTATCCGCAACGGCAGCTATGTTTCCAAGGTAGTCATCACCTCAACTAGACACAGAGGTACTGACACCATTAATGATCCAGTTTCAGTGGCCAAGGTTGAAACGACAAGTTGACACTTTTTTCCAAAATATGTATTCCTAAGGCGTGTAAATAAACACTGGGACCCTGAGGCCTGACAGGAGCATCCCTTTATAGCTCCTGGGGTTTCCTCCTCGGCCGCCTGTGGGCCCTGAGGTCCCATAACAAAAGCAGTGGCGGTGAGGCATCCGGCGCCTAGAGCCTTGGGCAGACCTGCTCGTGACTGGGCCTGAGGTTTCCCACGCAGGCCAGGGTGAGTTTGCAGAAAAGCGAGTGATGTTCTTCAGCCACATCACACAGATCTCCCCCACAGCCACCTCAATGGGATCATGTGGACAGGAATAGCGATAGAGGACAGATGGATTAGGCCTGTTTGTTGATGTGGAAGGAAGTTCCTCCATGATTAGCCTTTATACCTCCCCTCCAGCTTGGCTCGGATGGACACTTGCCCATATTTGCACATCTCAGTATTTCCTGTAGGAATTCTTCACGTTTATGGATCTTGGATGTGTTTACTCTGTTTCCCCCCTCAGTGAGACCTCTTGAAGAATGGCTGTATTTTTTTTTATCAGCTTAGCCACAGTCTCTGTGTCCATGGATATAATAGGGAAATACGGGTGGAACAAGCTGAACATGGAGAGAATTATATTCAGGACTTCCTTGACCTGTCTCAGTGTCTGTTAAGCAGTGTGAATTGTCACTATCCAATATAAAGATGGCCCTGGTGTTATGAGTTTCTTTCACAGACTTTTAGGGGCAGTTTCACTGTAAGTGAGATAACAGTCACTGGAGGTTAATTTTTCTGGAAAGCTGGAAGTAATCAGCGTGTTGTGGCCTTGGATGCTCCTGCCCTGCCGTGTGCATGCAGGATGACCTGGCCTTGGGTACTGCCTGCCCCAGTGAAACATGGAGAGTAGAGAGTGAGCAGACTCCTTATTCCCAAAAAAAGAGAAAGAGAGCACTGTATACGTACATATGTGTGTGTTTGTGTGTGTGAGGGCGCATGTGTGTGTGTGTGTGCAATGCTCTTTAAAGAGCCAGACAAAAGCCCTTTGGAGGCTGTGGTGATATACTCAGCTGGGAAACTATGCAGAAAATGTGAAATCTGCGCCCAGAGGGAATGTTTTTGCAATTTTCTATGTTCCTTAAAAAAATAACAAATAATCCAAACAGGGGGATACACTGCTTTGCTAGAGTTAATGATGATTGTCCAATTTGTGCACTGTGGCCTTATTTTCAGTCTTTTAACCCTTTGTGATAGTATGGCTAATAGTTAGCATTGTAAAGCCTAATGATTTGGATGGAACACTTTTATGATGGGAAGAACAATGACAGTCAAAAGAAATAACATTTTGTCCCAAGGGTTTTTATTCCACATGTTTATTCTGTCATTTTGTCTTGAATTTTGTCTCATAACATTTTTTTCGGTTGAAGTAGTAGACACCACTGAATATTTTGCAGACATCTGAGTCAAGCGTAGAGTCATAAGAAACTGCCCACTCTATAGAATATGACTTTTCTAATTCCACTCTGGTCTCAACTACCATTTGTTAGAGGTAAGTGGCAGATTTTGTAACATATTGATACAATACGATACAATATACTTTATTGTCCCAAAGGAAATTTGTCTTGGACTCATATGCTGTGCACATGCCATCAGGCCTACAATAAAAACAAACCACTCTAAACTAAATTACTTTTGTCTTGTATGTGATATAATTCATATGACATACATCACATCACATACATCACTCTTGTACTTAAACTGACACTTGTTACCCCCTTTTAACAATTTTTTTTTTTTAAGTGGTTTGATGTCAGACCAGGTCACATGTGTCTAATTAGTTATACAGTGAGTGTTTTTGAAATTTTAAAACAGGTTCGGCTATCTCACCAGGGTCTCACCAGTTATGATTAATTGACATGATTATGTCCTATTACAAGTTCAATCAGACTGGGCCTCAACTGAATAGCACTCATTACTTCTGAGCAGTTTAAGAGTGT
Source organism: Alosa pseudoharengus (assembly GCF_046254945.1). Taxonomy (NCBI): domain Eukaryota; kingdom Metazoa; phylum Chordata; class Actinopteri; order Clupeiformes; family Clupeidae; genus Alosa; species Alosa pseudoharengus. The sequence goes on along the minus strand of NW_027468674.1, from coordinate 30,774,843 downwards.
AAATAAAAAAAACAGGGTAGACCAGGCCATTTAAGGTCGACTATATCTCAGGTATATTATAACAGAAATGTTGTCTAATAGCCTTACACATGGACGACTGTTGCAGTTTGCATCAAAAATCCCTCCTGTCCACCAAAAGGGTAGGCTACGCTGACATCTGCTGGACAAGGTTGACATTGTCTTTTTGAGAAAAGCAATTAGCCTAGCCTACTATCACTAAACATAACAATATATTTCATGCAGAGTTCAGAGGTTTGAAGTATAACTTTTGCCAAGCATGCCTGTCTTTTTATTTTGAAACGATAAAGGAAGAACATCTTATTTTTAGGCTACCACAGATGTAATAGTGTGCTGTATAAATGTGCTTTTAAATTGTGTGATGAAGGAATTAAGACTATTCAGTGTAGGCTACAAGAGTCTGAACACCCAACTCAGTTCTTTATTTATTGGGGTGTCACATGGAGTTCAGTTCTCCCATTTAATTAGGCCTATACTGTAATATAACAGCATAGAACATTTATATTTCATTCCCATCTCGACACCCGTTTCATAAATCATTGAAGTCAGTAGGACTAGGCTAGCCTAGGCTACATTGCACCCAATATATCTCACGTTTTATCCGGTATTTTCTAGTTCTGTTGATTTTTCCTGAATTTCACGCTTGGTTACAATACAATGGCTAGTGCAAATCTAGGCGTAGCCTAGGTCAAATAAAAAAAATCCATCACGCCATACTTAATAACTTTTAGAGATATTCAGCGAGTAAAGTCCCATCTACATCTACCCCAGTGCATGACCTCACTCTCTCATGAGCGGAATCTCCGTCACGAACAGTTTGCAGTCCACATATCCGCGAAGATCACCTGTACGAGAAAGACGGTGAACGCGCGTGTTCGTGTGTGGCCGTCCTCGCGGATGCTGCTTGTGGAAGAGTGTTGAGAGGAAACGTGGTAAAGTCCAAAAATAGAAGAAGAGAAGCGGAATTCTGAAGAACCTGGGTATAGGTGGACTCGCTGTCAGAAGAGAGACACAACCATCGGCGCAGGATGGAGGAGGAGAACTACGGTAGGAGTACATTTGAGCTCTTTGCAAAACGATTAATGCTACTTCCAGTTAATGTCCCTTAACGTAGGCTATCACTTTTGTTATGCCATGGTGAAAACTGTTAGAGCTGCGATTTTCGACTTGTGGGTTAGGCTAGCACATTAAGCGTTGCTTCAGACCTGGTTAGGATAACTTTGAAAATGAAGAAATGCTATTTTGTGCTCTTTTGGGCTTTGCAATAGCTTGATACATAATACATAGATCATTCTTTCTGTCCCTGTGAACTACCTGTAAGAGAACTTTCTCTCTACATCTGACATGCAATCGCTGCATTGCCTAGCGGTATCAGCTGACAACAGAACGATGCTGAGAGACTATGAATAATTGACAACCTTTTCCTAGCACCGAATCTAATTCATAAGTAAAGACGTTCACAGAATTATTTTTTTGACCGTTGAGAACGGCTGTTTTGCTTTCCGCGTTTCAACAACTGGAGCTGCTTAGGAATCAGCGTTGAAGTGCCGCTGGAATGAACACACGTCGTCTTAGCTTGCTGCAGCCCAAAACGTGGGTGGTGTAGGCTATCTAAATTATTTATACACACTTTTTATCTGCTGAGTGCCCTCTGTAACTGGAAGTACACATGTTGTGTGTGTGTGTGTGTCTGTGTGTGTGCGTGTTTGTGTATGTAGGCCTACGTGTGTGTGTGTGTGTGTGTGAGAGAGAGAGAGTGTGTGTGTGTGTGTGTGTGAGGGAGAGATGGTTGTTAAATAAACGAGTCTCATGTAATTAATCAGTGCTTTTACCAAGAGCATGTTGAAGTGTGTTTAAGTACCGTTTTTGCTTACAGTTGGCGGTTTCCCTCACACTCATATTGAAATGTCTGCTAGACAATAGCAAGCAGTGGTACAGGATATCCTGAGCTAGAACATCAGTGAAACTCCCTGCAATGGAGTGTGTGTGTGTGAATGTGTGTGTGTGTGTGGGGAGGGGGGTGTTGGGAGCATACATGTGTGTTTTTTTTGTGTGTGAGAGAAAGAGATAGGGAGAGAGGGCGTTTTAGGTGCAGTGTTTGGTAGAGTGATGCTTCCTAAGCATGAATCTGGCATTTCATCATACTCGTCTCTCTCTTTTACAGGAAATTATCTTACATCAACAGGAAGATAAATTGCAGTATGACAAGCACGTTGTCGATTTTTTCCATAGAAAAACCAAAGCCATACAATGTAAGCACATAGAATGTAAGGCAGACATGAAAACGTGTGTTTTTATTTTTACTTTGCAGTACTTGCCTGTTAACAAAAAAGAGGAAGCTTGTCAAGTATGGTTGGTGTTTTGCGTGCATGTAAGAAAATTAAGAATTCTAATGTTTTTGCTTGAAGTTTTGTCTATAGGCTAATAAATAATTAATTGTATGGTCCGTGTGTGTGTGTGTATGTGTGTGTTTGTGTGTGTGTATATGTATGTATGTGTATGTATGTGTGTGTGTATGTGTGTGTGTGTCTGTGTGTGTGTGTGTGTGCCTACATATGCCGTGTGTGTGTGTGTGTGTGTGCCTACACATGCCTACTCGGTACGTGAGATCCGTAAAACGATTAATGCGACTTCCAGTTAATGTCCCTTAACGTATCACTTTTGTTATGCCATGGTAAAAACTGTTAGAGCTGCGATTTTTGATTTCTTGTGGGTTACTGTAGGCTAGCATACTAAGCGTGGCTTCAGACCTGGTTAGGATAACTTTAAAATGAGGAAATGCTATTTTGTGCTCTTTGGGGCTTTGCAATAGCTTGATACATAATTCAGAATTAATTATGTGGTTAGGGGAGCACACGTGTGTATTTTTGTGTGTGAGAGAAAGAGAGGGAGAGAGAGAGAGCGCGCTTTAGGTGCAGTGTTTGTGTGTGTGTGTGTGTGTGTGTGCACATGCCTTCTCGGGACGTGAGATTCGTGAGATCCAGCTTCATAATACTGTGATACTTGTCAGCACAGTTTATGATGTGTGAGTGGGTGTTTGCTCTTGAAACACATAAAAACGTGTATGAAAAATGTGTGTGAGTGTGTGTGTGTGTGTGTGTGTGTTAGTGTGCATACGGTAAGATCTGTGTGGGGGTGTTTTTAGCAGAGGTCTGGGCCACTGCTGCAGTTACACAACAGTGAAACTACTACCTTACAATACATTTATCATGACTTCAATGCTGCCATTATTGAGATGTCATCTGCAGTCTGTCTAAGCACTGTTCTTGTAAGAAAACCAGATGATAGCTCGAGCACACAGAGCAACTTGTCCAGTGATGTTCCAGTGTTCCTGACCAATCCTGTTTTTGAACACTTTCCTTCTGATATTAGTCAACACATTTTATCTATAGAACTTCTATCATTTATAGGCAGCTAGTCACAATCATCAAATGAGAACATAATATCAACACATTTTATCTATAGAACTTCTGTCATTTATAGGTAGCTAGTCGTGATCATCAAATGAGAACATTAGAAACCTGTGATGTTATTGCCTGGCAACATTGCTTAAGAAGTTGCCCCATGTATAACCTTCAGTCCACATCACAAATTTATGTCCTCTACGTGAGTCTGTTGGACTGCCTCAGCATGTCCCCACTGATGGAATATTCCATAAATACCACAGCATTTATTAATGATATATGTCATCATCCTTGCAGACATGGCACCGTGAAGAAGGCCCTTATTAGAAGAAGATGTGCTGTAGACATTTTGCCATTAGTATGCTACTATCAAGGAATGTGTTTGTGTCTGCTGTCTGTTTGTTGTGTGTTACCATAGTGCATATGCATGTGCACATACTATACATATGTGGCTACACATAGGAAACATTCAGGTGGAGTGCACATACGCAATGAGGTGAATACGCACACACACACACACACACATGTAAAAAATAGCATATGAGGTTAGTGTGAGTATCAACATGGTCACACTCAATCAATCAATCAGTCATGGGGCAGCCGTGGCCCACTCTGGACTTGTAACCGGAGGGTTGCCGGTTCGAGCCCTGACCAGTGGGCCACGGCTGAAGTGCCCTTGAGCAAGGCACCTAACCCCTCACTGCTCCCCGAGCGCCGCTGTTGAAGCAGGCAGCTCACTGCGCCGGGATTAGTGTGTGCTTTACCTCACTGTGTGCTCTGTGTGTTTCACTAATTCACGGATTGGGATAAAATGCAGTTGTTGTTGTTGTTGTTGCTGTGTGTGTGTGTGTGTGTGTGTTAGAGAGCCTTTCTGCCTGCAGAATACTACTGCCTCTGGGCTTCTTTCTTTGTCAGGACTGTGTGAGTGGCACTGTACTGTTACTGCACTGCCGAATGCACACACAGAGCTCCTCTTCAGTCACACCGCTCCCTTTGGGACAATCCAGTGTGTGTGTGTGCGTGTGTGCAAAGAGGCGAAGAGGGAATAGATGGTCTGAGAGTGAAAGAGAGACAGAGAGAAGAAGAGATGTTTTTATGTGGTTGTGAAATCTATGACATGTCTGAACATTTTGTGGTGTGTTCTGTGCCTGTGCGCCTGTTCTGCTGCGTCCAGGAAGCAGCCATACCTCAGGAAATTGTGTGTGTGTGTGTGTGTGTGCGCGCGCGCGTGTGTCCTCAAATTACCTTTGTTTCTCTCTTTGAATATGTGGTGCTCTGCCTGCAGCCTCCGCCTACCTTACTGAACTTTGCATGTTCACTCACACACGGCACGACCACAACTGAAAACAAATCTCTGTATTCCACTTTTACGTGTTAGCCACTAGAGGGCCTCTGCATTCAATAAAAGTCCTCAAAAGGCTAAAAGGAATGTTTTCGAATGCAAGTTGTACAGGTATGCATGTGGCAGAAAAAAAAATTAACATTATATTTCTTGGGGATATGTGTGTGTTTATGAGTAATGTTTTATGTTGTGTGTGTGTGTGTAATGTGTAATATGTGATGTTGTGCATGTGTGAAAATTCATATTTCTGTGTGTGTGTGTGTGTGTGTGTGTGTGTGTGTGTGTGTGTGTGTGTGTGTGTTTGTGTGTATAAGTGTGTGTGTAAGGTCAAGCCTCTCTTAATCCCCTATTTTCCCTTCTTGTCATTGGTTGGCATAGAAACAGGTCCTCTGAAGTGATTTCCAGATCTAGTTAAATGATGAGCATTTGCCTTTGTGTGTACATCAGTAGATTCATGTGTAGTAGGCCAACACTGGGAGCCTGGATTTATATGTGTCCATATGTGGAAGTGGGATTCATGTGTTTGTCAGTGCATTTTATTGTTAGTTTTGTACAGTCTTGTCTTTTTTTCTCAGTTATGTGTCTAACTTGTAAAATATGAGTAATTTCTATTAAAGCATCCCCACAGGCTTGGAAGACTATAGATGACCTTCAAGCATAAATTTATGTTGCATAGCTGTGCCTTCATGCTGAATTTAGGAAGCTTCTGTCTCACAGTTGTAACACTAGATCATTATGACCGCCGCTAGCGAAGCTAGCGAAGCGGTCATATAGGGATTGTCAATTTTTTTTTTTTTTTTTTTTTTCCCGTCATCTACTTCCTGAATTTTTGGTCAACTATACCCGGGACACCGAACCACCGGGGCACATGAAATTTGGTGGGTATGTAGCCCCACTAGACTTTTACGGAAAAATTTCGTTTCGTCCCTGGGGGCCACTCTACCCCCGTGCTGGGCCCCCCGAAACGCAAAAAAAGCAGTTTTTCCTAAATAACTACCTGAACCGTGGCACTGAGGATGAAGAATATTTTATGGTATGTTGGTCTCAAGGGCCCACATCAACCTTGCACCCCCCCGGTAAAAAATGAAAATGCAATATTATTCTGCTTTAATTGCCCCTATCTTCAGTTAAGATGTTCAGAACTGCACCAAATTTTATGTGTATGATTGACCTCATAGATATATACACTAGATGTCGCCTTCTGCTTCTCAGCATGCGTCAACACCGCCGCCATCTTTGTACAGGGATCTGAAGCGCTAAACTAGTTCTCCTGTATTGTCAGTGTTACCTATTTAGCGACGTTTGGCCACCCCCAGCGATAGAAAACCTTTTTAGCGATTAGCGACAAATTTGGGAACTTCTCACAATGATGGCAGATCGGCTTCTTTGTTGTTGAAACGTAAAACAATCACCTTTCTTATGGCTTTGTCATTTATGAATTCAGCTACATCTCGTTTGCCCATGGCACTGACCCATGATTATAAAAGTAACGACTGGCGTAGCCTATGTAGTAGCAGAGGTAAATGTTCTACAGATCTACAGCAACTTCTGGTGAGATTACAACTTACATGAGTAAACGAGACGAGGGGTATGTGGCCTCAACCAGAGCCTGTCTATGAAGAGCCTGTTTACTTTCATTGTATCGAACCTGGTTGCAGTTTACTCATTGTTCCTCTAGAGGCCGCCGCTAGCTAGTGCAGAATGAATGGGAGTCTATGGGGCTAGACGGGTAAAATGTATCTTTATTATCGTCTTAAGCTTAGTTTTCTCTAGACTCAACCATAAATACATGCCTGTCAGTTGGAACAACCCAAAAAACTAGATAATTGCTTGAGATTTTGACGATTTATGGTGATTTTATTTTCGCTAGATCATTGCCCAGATTGACGCTAATGTATTATAGAGGAGTGGATCACTGAATCAAGATGGCGTCTCGATTGACGCATTCGTTCCAATGAACAGCAGTAGTCAAGGCGACATCTAGTGTATATATCTATGGATTGACCTGGCATTCTCTGGGGGTATGCCAAGTTTCGTAGAATTTCATCCATGGGGGGGTCTTAAAAAAATTAGGTTATGTGTACATTTAGTGACTGTACACTCATTGGCCTGTAGATGGCGGTGCACACATATACACATGCACACACACACAGGCACCCACATACTATCGGTATTAGAACGGCCGATACATAATTACAAATTCAGTAGGATTAAAAGAAAGCCATAATAAATATTCATCACCATCATCATGGCTGCATTTCCAGTATTGGCGATAAGTAGTCGTTTGTCCACTAGATGGCGCATCGTTGCAGTGAGACGTAATTTTGTTGGAAGTTAAAAGTGGGTTGAAAAAAACAATGGATGCTTCCTACAAGGACTGTAATTTACCGCAGAGAACGTCTAATAAGGATAGGACGATGTTCACATGAAATGTAATTCCCATTTCTTCTTGAAGCCGACATAAATCTGAGGATGTTTATCGGACATGCTTGGTTTTTACTGCAGGTACGTTAATCTTATAATATCAATAAGGACCTAGGTAATGTTACCATTAGCGTTGGTTGAGTGATGGAGGCCAATTTGATTGATTGCATTTGTAGAAAACTAGAAATGCGGATATACCAAGCAAATTGATAGCAGCACTGTAATTGTATCTTTCGACTGTCATTTGTTGCACGTGCTACAAAAATCATTCTGTGCAATGGAAGATTTACCAACGTTACTGATACAGTTTTGCCTATACATGCGTGAGACTAGACGTCTGTTTATTTCGTTTTAAGTGCGTGCAGGGTGTGTGAGAGGGGAATCGATGTGCTTTGATTCCAGCTTGGTAGTTGTAGTCTGTGAAATTAAAAAGCACGTGTGTGTGAAGTATCCAAACAATGACACCTTCATTTCATTATGGTTGCTTTAGCAACACACCTTAAGCTACTGTGTAGTGGGTCCCATTTAGAAGTGGCTACTTCATTCGCGCTTTCCTTAACTCATGGAGCTGCATGAATTTTATTACAACTTTTCGCCACAATATGGCAGTTTAAGTCCGCTTGATACTGTAAGGCGTAAGCCATTGGTTTCCAAAGGAGATTTTATTTGTGTCGCCAGCATAGCCTATTGACAATTTATGTTGTAAATAGGCCTACCTTATAAGCCTACCTGTAGCTTAGGGAAGCTAACAGCTTTCTATTAGGATCTAGTTTGTTAGTTACAGTTTTGTCATAACTCCCTGATGCATTTTTGCATTTAGAATAGCCAGAGCGTGGATATCTCAATCGGAAAATTAAACAATATCGGGTGCCAGGTGAACCCAGCCTGATCTGCCCGCTATTTATTTTTTGATTTCTTAAAAGATTGAGCTTGGTCTGGTGAAAGCCAGACTAGCCATGGACCTCAGTTACACAATGCAAGGGAACATGAATCAGCCTATATTTGCACGAACAATAACGGACAACAGTTCTTCAACTTTGGCCCGTTAAAATGTGTATGAACAGTCTAGCGACGCATTTCATCAAGGCCCATTTGGACATGTCAGTTATTTGCACCACTGGTTACATGTAAAACAGCATTTCGTTTCAGACTACTGTTACTTAATTTGTGCATTAACAATAACGTTTCAGACTACTGTTACTTAATTTGTGCATTGACAATGAAGTATTACATGAACTAAAGATGACTAAAATCTTATGTAGAAGAAGAAACATTCACAAAAAATCCATCCATCCAAAAATGACCTTTGTTTTTGATAGCTGTTGAAAACGGCATGGAACTGACAGAGATGTTTTTGTTCATAAACAAACAAACAAACAAACAAACAAATAAATACATAAATAACATTATGCTGATACCTTTTGCTTTTCCCAAATACAATGTAGCCTACAGGTGTAAATGACCTTTCATCAATCAGTTGCCATGGATGAACTGTGATGAACTGCCCTACTTGTGATTGTTTAGAGATTTTAAAGGTTTTATAACAATGCTACATCTAGTTAAATATAAGGTAGTCATTTCTGAAGAGGAAACACTACATTCTCAACAACATACCATCAGACTAGGGGTGTAAAGGTACTTGTGTTGGTACTGAATCATTTAAGTATTGGACGCTAGGTTCAATGCAGATGTGTACCGAATGTACCGAATTAAATTTTAAACAGTGAACTGAAGTAGGATTTTTTGCGTGTGTGGACCATGTTTCAAATTTGTTTTCCCACACATACATATGTTAACTGTGTGTTTTGTTAATTAACACCGAAAACATTTGACACATTTTCCAAAATACTATCCCTGCTTATGTTTTGAGCATCAGCAATATTGCCAGTGAATGTTAGGTTAGCTGTACTTACAGGTGTACTGTACCAAAAATGACATAAACTGAACCGTGACTTGAGACTGAGGTATGTTAAAAATGTTTGTGTACTGTCAATTTCAATTTCAATTTTATATCACTTATAGAGCGCCAAAACATTGCACATGTCTTATGGCGCTTTACAGAGTGTTAAACAATCAGAGAAGGCCCATGAGTAACAGGGGCGAGGAAAAACTCCCTAGAATTGGAGATACATGTAGGAAGAAACCTCAAGCAGATCCACGACTCAAGGGCCTGACCCATCTGCCTAGGGTCAGTAGAGAACAGTAAGGTCTGTTTACATAAAAAATGAATAAGACACATACATTCACATAGAGAGAGAGAGAGTATAAGTATAAGTATATATACTCTTTTGATCCCGTGAGGGAAATTTGGTCTCTGCATTTATCCCAATCCGTGAATTAGTGAAACACACTCAGCACACACACACTAATCCCGGCGCAGTGAGCTGCCTGCAACAACAGCGGCGCTCGGGGAGCAGTGAGGGGTTAAGTGCCTTGCTCAAGGGCACTTTAGCCGTGCCTACTGGTTGGGGTTCGAACAAGTCCGAAGCACTAACCAGTAGGCCACGGCTGCCCCAAGAAGCTCACAATCAATTAAATTGTCTTGCCACGATCTGTGGAGCTTACAGACAACGAGAGAGAGCAGTGGAGAGAGAGAGATGGAGAGAGGATGCTCCTGGTAAAATCTAGTATTTCCTGCGGAAAGAAGCAGAAGGCCCTGTGGGTGTGGCCCTTACATATTAACAAGTCTGTCATTATTAAGCCATTAAGCTAAAGCTAGAAGCTCTTTACTGACTGTGTGTCTGATCTGAGTGAGTTGAGTATCTGAACAAATGAGTATCTGAGTTGAGTATCTGAACAAATGAATATCTGAGTTGAGTATCTGAACAAATGAGTATCAGAGTTGAGTATCTGAGTTGAGTATCTGAACAAATGAGTATCTGAGTTGAGTATCTGAACAAATGAGTATCAGAGTTGAGTATCTGAACAAATGTGTATCAGCATCTGAGCTGGGGTTCAGTCTTGGCAGATAGCAGCAGTGGCCTGATTAGAGTCTGAGAAGAACAGCAGTAAACTGAAACAGATGGAGAGATGCCACAGGCTCCCTCCAGAGCCTAGTTAGCTAAGTGTTTATTGGCCTTTTAGGTTGTGGTGGTCATCTTGTGGGAGTGTGTGGTGTGTATGTGTGTGTGTGTGTGTGTGATTTTGGGATGAGGAAAGTGGTCATCCTAGAATGTGTGTTGGAATTTTAATTCACGGTTGTTTTGTTGGTAGAGACTGCTAGTAGCTCCACACTGTATTTGGTTTCTCAGAGAATGTGACAGTTGTGCCACTGATTAGTCTGCTGAAATAAAAAATATTTTTTAAAGTTAAAGTTTTAATGATGTCTTTATGTCTTTAACAGAGTTGAATTAATATCCTAATGCAAAGATTATCTTACACAGGTAACACACACACACACACACACACACACACACACACACACACACACACATACACAAACACACTGCAGCACTTGGTGAACATTCTCACCTACCCTCTGCTGTATTGCAGACTTGCAGGTGTCATCCTGTCGTCCCGTGTAGGGCTGTGCCCTCTCACGGGCATCGCTCCAAGCCAGACTCGGGCTGGCACCGTGCCCACCTCCCGCCGCTGCTCAGCTCCTTTGATGGCAGCCTGGCATCCGCAGGGGCCGTGTCAGGGAGCGCGCTCACTGCCCTACTTGGTTACGCTGCCAGGCTGCGGAGGCAGAGGAGCAACAGGTTTATGTCAAAGCTGCTGGAGTGTGGAAACAGGGCTCAGGGGTGCGGCACGGTGATGAGGACCAGATAACAGCCATGAGCTGTGTGTGTGTGTGTGTGTGTGTGTGTGTGTGTGTGTGTGTGTTTCAGAATCTCTTAGCCAAGTCATGTGTTGGTGGATTCATTCTAAATGAGAGCATATTGCGGTAATACCGAGTTGGGACGCGGGACTTTCCAGGCACTCGTCAGTGTGTTTGAAGCCCACGCACACACACGCGCCATGCCCGGTGCCTACGCACACACACGCGCCATCATGCCCGGTATCCGTTTCTGTACGGTGCAGGTGCTCTTCTCTCTCTCTCTGCACAGGTGTCTTACCGTTTCTTACTGTGTCTATAGTGTGCCACTGAGCGGCCTTTTGCTGGGGGGGGAAACAGTATGTCTGTTCTAGGGGATGTTGCCCAATCACTAGGTTGTTGTGTCAGTTGCGGCTACTGCTACCTCATGGTGTCACAGCTGTGTGTCTGGGCTGCGGTGGCCTAGCTGTGCCCATTGCACTGCAAAAAATAAAATCTAACCAAATGTTATTAATCTTATATTACAGTCAAACAATCTATTTGGGATTGTTTTTAGTATGAGGAGACTTACCTAGCACTCTCTCGAAAGATCATTTTGACTTAATTTAGGAAGACTTTGACTTATTTTAAGGAGTCGTATCAAGACACTGGCAGACAAATTTGCTTGTTTTCAGAATGAGACATGAGACATGAGGAGTCAAACTCTTCTGAAATGAAGTCAAATGATCGTACGTGAAAGCACTAGGTAAGTCTCTTTATACTGAAAACAGTATTGACTAGATTTTTTGATCTTGATATAAGATTAATAACACTTGGTTAGATTTTATTTGATAAACAGTTTGTGCAGTGTGTGGAAATGCATCACAGCTCATCCTCACCACCAGTCTGAGTGTTCATTTAATAATCCAGGAGAAACAAAACCCTCTATACTAGAACAAATTTTTATCTCTGCAGGTTTACTGTAACTAATCAATCTCCTATAGATTCCTTCCTGACTGACCAAAGCTAGCAGCCTGGATTGCAGGCGTTGCGGCGGTGTGAGGGTCTGTGCTGTCCATGAGACTGACGGAGGAGAGATGTGTAGGAGTGTGTGTGTTTTCATGCTGTGCCCAAGTCTGTCCATTCACTGACAGGCATCACTTTATGTCGCCTTCCAAGAAGCCCCACTGACAGAAGTGTACAGAGCTGACATTTAAACTGGCTTTGAACATATCTCATTTTCTCTTCATCTCTCAGGCCTGAGAGATAGCTTGGGCGTGTGTCTGTCTGTCTGTCTGTCTGTCTGTCTGTGTGTGTGTGTGTGTCTGTGTGTGTCTGTGTGTGTGTGTGTGTGTGTGTGTGTGTGTGTGTGCATATGAGTATGTGTATGTGATTTTGTGTGTGTGCGTGTGTGTGCTTTGCTTTGCTGTGCCATTGGTTTAGATCAGTCAGTGACACATAACTACAGATGTCTGAAGTATGCAGCACAGTTGCAGACACATAGACTAAGATAAACTCACGCACACACACACACACACACACTCACACACACACACACACACACACACACACACACACGTGGCAGACAGTACCATTGGCCATGGGACGAAATCCAATATGTTCCATAATGGTGAACTCCACTATAACATCATTAAAATCAGCTTGTTATGATGTCCTACAGGAAGTCTAACTTCTGTTCTTCCAGTTTTGTAGGTGCCTTTGTTTCTTCAGAACTTTGACTAGAGGTCATTTTGTCACTGCAACAGCTAAACACTTTTGCAGTAAATCATGTTAGACCCTTTGGTGCCAAGTGGACCCAACCTTAACCCACGCTAACAAGGTTCCAGCTTACACTGTAAGAAGGGCGGGGGGAAAGAGAGGCTTTCTACTCCAACATTAGTTGTGAGTTTCGGAGGGGGGGTTGCACTAAGTCCTCTCCTATCAGTGTGTGGACAGATGCTGAGCGCTGGGCTCCTGTTCTGACCGAGGCCATTGGAGCGGTGGTGGCGTCCCGGTGTCCTGCTGGGCGGCTTCTCAGCGGCAGCACCAACACACGGGTCGGGTCTGGACGCACGCGGGGCCGGCCTGCCCCTATCAGCCGCGGCCCAGGCCACAGCCAAACAGCGCTGATGCCGGCGTTGCTCGCCCCCTCGCTTTGGTCTCGCTATCGATCGCCATCTCTTTTGTTCTCTCGTCCTCTCTCTCGTGCTCCGTCTCTTCAGCCTTTTAGCTTCTCGGGCGCGGGGAGATCACCCTGCGCAATCTAACTGGGTCATCTGGCCCCATCCTGTGTGAGCAGAGGCATGGGGAAGACTTTTTAAGCCACTGTGTTTAAAAGGCAGCTCACTGGGACGCAGAACACCTCAGGGATGTTACACACACACACACATACACATACAGATACATAGGGTGCTTGCCAGCTCTCTCGATCTTTCGATCTGGCTCTGTCTTCCTCCCTCCCTCCCTCTCGCTCTGTGGTGTGTGTGTGTGTTGATTTCGGAGCTTTATTGAAAACAGTTCCAGGAATTGCTGTCAAAGCAATATCAAGGTTAACCAAGGCAGACTGTGCTGGGTAAGGGAGAGGGTAGGAGTACAGTGTACTTCTAAAAACTTCCCTTCTGCTCTAAATTACTCATGTAATTCATGTCTTATAACAAACCTTTCCACCCGCCAAATGCACTCAGGGCCTTTCAATATACCGTAATTTCCCAACTATTAGCCGCGGTTTATACATTGATTTTGCAACATTTCTTCAGCTATGAGGTTAATACACAGGGGCAGTGAGTATGGTATTAATATGGTTTGCATATGGTTAATATTGCAATATGGTTGCATAAAACACTGTCCTGCGGTTTATGCACAATGCGGCTAATACACAGGAGATGACTGTAGAGCTCTGCCAGACCCCTTCCTATAGCTTTCTCTCTGCTGTTCTGACATGCCTGTCACTCTTGTGTTTTGGGATAAAAAAGAAAAAAGCAAGAAAAAAGGCTTCCAGCAGCATGGGTCATGTGTCAGACTGGAGGTGGGTCTGGGTGCTTACAGCCCCACTGGAGGAGTAATGAATAATTGTACTGCCTCATCTGTTGTGTTGGAGTGAAATATCGTGTGTCTGGGCGCTTTTGTTGTGCCATGAGAGTGTGATGTGTGTGAAGACACACAAAAGAGGAGAGGTGAATGCTTCATCATAACGCTATTGTTCTGAAGGCCGGGACTCAATCATTTCAGTCGCTTTGTGTGTGTGTGGTGTGTGTGTGTGAGAGAGAGAGAGAGAGGGAGAGTTTGTTTGGTGTCATTGTTTAGAGAGTTTCTATCATGGTGTTGTGAGGTAGGCTGCTGTCATATGTTGGAAGTTTTAAAATCCATCCTTCTTGTTCTCATACTCTATAAATAATGTACAAACATCAACTGTAAATGTATTTTAAACTATTTAAAAATATATAAAAAATATTTAATTTACAAAATGCTGTTGCTAAGCAACAGTGAACGCACCACAGAGACTCCTGTAGAAAGTTGCTTCCAGCCATTGAACTATTATCTACATGCCAGACACAGTGGAATTGCATTTCTGTGCACTGAGACATTGTTGTGTTTATCTGTCATATTATTCATATCATATTCCTCCTGTCAGAGCCTTTAATGCTTTACAAAGATACCGTAAACCTGCTTCAATCAAAACTCGTAGGTGCATAGTTAATAAGACTAGCATCTAGCTAGCTTGGGTGTTAGTTAACATACATTGCCATTATATAAAGGCACATCATATAGGTATTTACCATTTTTAATCAGTTTTCATCCTGGTTTCATCCATTTTGATGGCATTATGGTCATGTACGGATGGATAAAACACATTCCAACTTACCACTCAGGCAATTCTCTATGTACTTTTGGGATCCAGTTGCTGTTGTAATGTAAATGGGTCACATTACTGTAAAGGGCCAGTGTTGGTGTATTGTAGTGGAATTGTAGTAGAGAATGCTAAGCTGTTGCAGGGCTGTAGTGAGAGAGGGCTATAAGAGATCCAGCAGATGTATACGGTCTGTCACTCAACACCCAGCACAGGGAGGAAGAAGGGGCCAAGGGCACTGAAGGAGAACCACGGAGGGCACACCGGAACACGTGTCATAATTAGAGTCACCCAGCACAGCACAGAGTGCATAGGGCACTATAGGTCAGAGGAAGAGAGAGAGAGAGAGAGAGAGAGAGAAAGAGAGAGAGAGAGAGAGGGGTTTAGATGTCAGCTAGACAATGGGTTGAGAAACAAAGAAAGAAGACACGTGCACACTGTTTTCATCTCAGATAAAGCGATTTGTTTGTGTGTTGGAGATGTGATTATGTTTGTGTGTGTGCGTGTGTGTGTGTGTGCGTGTGTGTGTGTGTGTGTGACAGAGCGAGAGAGACATACAGAGATCAAGAGGAAGAGGGAGACAGACAGAGAAAAAGAGAGACAGAGAGAGAGAGAGAGAGAGAGAGAGAGAGAATGATAGAACACTGCGTGTGTCCTCTGAGACCCAGCATGGGCAGGAAGGGTGTAAACCAGCATGAGATGGGAGAGCCGGTGAGAGAGGGAGAGAGAGAGGGAACAAGGGAGTGAAGCAGGAACTGATAAACTAGGGAAGAGCCAGGAGGGGCCTGGAAACCAGGGTGGACCTTCCTCCCGGACCCTTGGAGAGAACCTTTTTCATTTCCTGTAGGAACCACCTCTGCCCAACTCATCCAACACCCAACATGCCACTAGTCAAAGTCCACTCTCATGACCACACACCTAGCACAGTTATTCAGCAGGACACTCAATAATTACTGAAGTTGTCAAAAAAGAATTTGACAAAAAAAAAGAATTTGGCCAGTGTAGAAACACATTCATTACTCAAACGCCACTGAACTTTCCAATATCCCTGTGTGATTAATTAGAGCTGAATGATTAATGAGGGAAAGTGTTATTGCGTTAGCTGTCCTGTGATGTGTGGCCTATTCACTGGGATGCTCCAGTGTTTCTCAAAACATTCAGGCATTCGGGGACGCCTATTTATAACTAGTGTATTTCATTCATTTATTTGGCCCTCTGGGTGCTTTTACACACACACACACACACACACACACACACACAGACAGACACACACACAGTCATACACAGATACACACACATAGATTTTACAAAGAGTCAAATTCATATTTTACACAATTCACATTTTTCCAAGAGGCAAAACACTGTAAACTATTTCACCAATCACTGGAAGAATGAGTCTTTCTTAAGAGGAATGACATGACTTGCTACCATAGATGGCTGCAGTGATAAGATCACCAGTGAAGTAGAGCTATTATTGACTTCAGGAGCTCCAAGGGAATGACTAAGTCCCATAATGTGTGTGCACGTATGAGTCTCTGTCTGTGGATGCAGCTATTATTACTGTACTGTAGGTATTTACACACACACACACACACACACTCATTATACAGAAAGACACACAACGTGCGTGTGCGCACACACAATACACACACACACAGACACACACACACACAGTTGTTTGTGGAATGGAATAACTGGGATTCCCTTTTCAGCTGTACGGTGGCTAAGCTGGCGGTAGCCCTGTGTGTGTGTGTGTGTGTGTGTGTGTGTGTGTGTGTGTGTGTGTGTAAGAGAGAGAGATAAGGTGTTAATATGTGCTCATCAGCATGGGTATCTGCACGTATGCTGTACAGCTCCACTAAGAATATCTCAGGGGCAGAGAGAGAGAGAGAAAAAGAGAGAGAGAGAGAAAAAGAGAGAGAGAAAGAGAGAGAGAGAGAAAAAAAGAGAGAGAGAGACAGAATAGGGGAGAGAAAAGCAGAGTGAGATAGGGAACGAGGGGGAGGGAGGGAGGGGAGGAGAGCAAACCCAGTATGACACAGACAAGTGTGTGACAGGGAGAGAAAGAGAGAGAGAGAGAGAGAGAGACGAGCAGAGTGAGTGAGGCAGGGAAGGGGAGCAAACGCCGCGTGAAAGCGAGAGTGAGAGAGAGAGAGCACAAATAGAGAGAATGAGAGAAGAGAAGGAGAGAGAAAGAAAAGGGACACTTTGGGGTTTTCACAGTGAACAGCTGAACAGCTCTGAGTAGGGCTGAGCCATAACGAGCCTTAAGGAGAGAGGAGGTGTGTGTGTGTGTGTTTTAGTGGAGTGGAGGTGTGTGTGTGTGAACGGAGAAGAGGTGTGTGTGTGTGTGGGGTAGTATTGACTGTGGACTCACTGCCCCCATCTTCAGCGCCACCGCGCGCACTGCTGACCAGCGGACAGGATCTGTGGAGGGGACCTCTCAGTCCGACGACCAAGGCACGGACAGACAAGGAACACTGGAGTTGTTTATTTACTTTGGAGGCTGCTTGAGAGCGGACACACACACACACACACACACACACACACGCACACACACGCACACCTGCGCAGGCATAGACTTTCTCACACTCAACACACACAACAGCACGCAGAGTGTCCGGCAGCATGGGGACGGTCAGCGAGCTCTGTGCCTCCAGCTTTCAGGCATTTCTGTGTCCAGCACTGCGTCCAGCTGCCAACACAGGTGCGTACTGCTGCTTTATCTGAAGAGCACACACAGACACACACACACACACACACACACACACACACACACACACACACACACACACACACTCATACAACCATTCATAACCACATGCGTACATACATAACTTACCCAGGGTATTCTTTGTGTGTGTGTGTGTGTGAGAGAGAGAGAGAGAGAGATTTGAGTGTGTCTCTGTGTGGTTATTTTAATTCCCTCTGCAATTTCAAATCTTCATTCTAAATATCTAAATGAGGTTAAGTTGCCACTTACATTTTCTCAAACTTTTATGTATGAAATGGTATAGGATAGCTGATCCACCTGTTTGTGTGTGAATCTTATAGTGGAATTGTAGCACTCTGTGAGTGCCAGTCTGTGTCATTGCTGCCTTTACTTTGAGTGACTGAGGCTCTGAGAGCTCAGTGTGGTGGTCGTGACTTCATCTAAGAAGAGTATGTAATGTAGAGAGAAAAAGACAGAAAGAAAGGGAGAGAGAGAGAGAGAGAGTGTACATGTAATTGAGCTTTGGCAATAATGTTGCTGAAATGTTCATGCCAATAAAGCTTTCTTGAATTGAAATTGAATTGAAATTGAGAGGAGAGAAATGGAACAGAGACCAGAGCTTTGAGAAATAGTGGAGCTGTCTGTTGTTGCCGTGGTGATGTACAGTGTCCATGGATCAAGCATTTGAGTGGCAGTCATTGTGTGTATGTGCTTATCTGTGTAAGAGAGTGCTTGCTTATTCAATAAGAGATAGATGTATTGTTTTGCATTTGCCTGAGCATTAATCATTTGGGTGTAGCTGTAACTGTCTGTCTTTCAGTAGAGCTGGTAGGATAAGAGTCTGGTCTGTTCTGAACAGTAGTCTTCTGTCTCCTCCTTTACCCTGTAACCTAGTTGCACTTCTGTGTTTGGAGGAAAAGATGACTATAATGGGATGGCTATCACACAATCTCGTTCTCAGGAAATTGCCTTAATGTTAGCTGTTCAGCCTGTCTGTGCCCATCCGCTCTCGCTTTCACTCTCTTTCTTTCTCACTCCCTTTCTTTCTTACTCTCTTTTTCACTCACTTCTGTCTTCTGTACACCAAGCACCTTTTGATGTTTGGTGTATTCATTGGGACCTTGGCATAAGAGGGTATATGTTTCAGGGAAGGACTGAGTTAGGTATTTAGTCAAAGCTTTCCAGTATCTGGTCTCAGATCAGTTGTTGTGGTCATGTATCTCATCATCACTGAATATGAGGACCGCCCTCAATGAACTTCTCAGAATAAATAAAGGCATAATATGCTGTGATTGCACGTGGGGGAATGTTTCTTGTTTGTAATCATGCTGCTGTTTCAGCAGGGATCATTGCTAAGCTGTTTTTTTGCTCTGTCTTTGAAGCAAGTGAATATGCCCCTGCTCCACACACACACACACACACACACACACTGTGGCACAGTTACATCCTCCGTCTGTGTGATTTTTGCAGTTAGGTCTGTGGTCTCTTCCATCTTTGAGGAAACTAAACTGTTACCCTCCAAATCCCTGGGGAAATCATCTGGTGGAGTGTTATGACAGTTCCAGCTATGAGGTGTTTGCTGGAATGATAAAGATGCGAATACTTGGAAAGACCTCTCTCACTAAATTACCACTGAAGACGGTACAGAACTATCAGTCAGCTCCGACACTTTCATAGAAATACCGGTAGCACAAATGGCCTATGCAAGATTTTGTTTTTGCAAAGTACAACAACATTCCAAAAAAGTTGGGATGCTGTGTAAAATGGTCATAAAAAAAGAATGTAATGATTTGCAAATCCTGTGATCCCTGTATTTTATTGAGAATAGTGCAAGGACAACATATCAGTTGTTGAAACAGAGACATTTCATTGTGTTTTGGAGAAGAGATGTTCATGTTGAATGTGATGGCAGCATGGCAGGGCAGGGACAAGCACATGCATGTTCTCATGTATGTTGCTGTCCCTCTTCTTTTAATAACAATCTGTACATGTTTGTTATATATATATATATATATATACAGATATAGGATTTCAGCTGCTCACCAGTCTGCCAGTCTGGGGTCTCGTTTGCATGATGCACCCAATTTGACAGGTCTCGACTCCAGCCAGGTCATTTTAGCTCCAGGGCTCTTTTACTATGGAGCAGTACTGTTGTGATATGTGCAGAATGCAGTTTGGCAATGTTTTTTCTAAAATATACAAGATGTTGTCTGGATGGCAGCATACAGTTGCTTAAAACCTGTATCATTCAGCATGAATTGTGCCTTTCCAGATCTGCAAGCTGCCCATGCCATAGCCACTAATGCACCCTCTTTTGAACTCGGTGCTAATAACAAGTTGGATGGTCCCTGATTGAGTCCATGATTTCCTAAAAGAATTCCAAATTTTGTTTGTTGTAATCACAGGACAGTTTTCCACTTTGCCTCAGTCCACCTGAAATGAGCTCGGGCCCAGATAAGATGGCGGCATTTTAATGTCTAAGTATGGTTTGTTCTTTGCATGGAAGAGCTTTAACCATTATTTTTGGATGGAGCACCACAATGATTTTCTTTACAGAAACAGGTCTGGTTTTAAAGCAACACCAAAGAGTATTTTGTACCTTAAAATATTTTTTCCAAAATCGTTTCAGTGGTTCATCAACTCGTAACAGGGTGAACGGCAATTCTGCATTCACTTCGCGGCCCTCTATCGGCTATAACCGCACTATGTAAGTTTGCCAGATCGGGTAGCGGATCTGTAGTTCG
This sequence comes from Alosa pseudoharengus, assembly GCF_046254945.1. Lineage (NCBI taxonomy): Eukaryota > Metazoa > Chordata > Actinopteri > Clupeiformes > Clupeidae > Alosa > Alosa pseudoharengus. Next base: position 30,754,615 of record NW_027468674.1, on the reverse strand, counting down.
ATGGAATGAGACATAAGAAACTACAAATTTGACTTGCATCTGATGTCGCAATACAACATACTTTTATAAGTCATGCAAAATATTCTATCTTGTCTGTGGACATCGTTATTTGCAAAGCCGGTGCTGGATAAACAAATAGCGTGCGTGCGACAGAGGGAAAGTTCTTTGGTGTTGCTTTAATGCTGAAACCAAGGGCATTCAATATTGTCAAGCCCTGTCCTTTGTTTACAAAGATTTCTCTAGATTCTCTGAATATTATGATGGTATTATGTACTATATGATGACATCCCCCAAATTCTTCACAATTTCATGTTGAGGAGCCTTTTATTTTTGCATTATTTGCCCATACATGTTTTCACAGTGTCTTCTGCGAGACTGTCTCTCTGGGATGCACTTTTCATACTCATTCATAGTACCTAATTAGTTGTGAAATGCTCTTCCTTGTATTTTCGTTAGCATTGCAAAACTTTTCCAGCCTTTTGTTGCCCCTGTCCCAAGATGTGTTAAAATTCAAAATGAGCTTATGTTTCCCCAAAATAGATATGTGATATGTGATATGTCGATGTCCTTTTTGCAAGTAAATATAGGTTCAGATTAGCAGATTATTGCATTCTGTTTTTTTTTTACATTTTACACAGCGTCCCAACTTGTCTGGAAACGGGGTTGTATTTTGTACTGGTCTACAGTAGTTACACTCTTTATAACTATTTCAGTACAGTTAGGGACTTGTGGGCGGCAGGCTATATGTTGATCAGTCATCCTCCAACTCAGCCCTGGAAAGGACAGCTGACCAAGGCTAATGCCATGTGTCCTTTTACAAGTGGACATGGTGCTGCCGGGAATCTTCTCTGTCTCTGTTGGAAGTTGTCCCAAAGCAGACACCCACAGACGTGTTTATCAGGAGGACGTGCCAACTTAACGGCACATTGCACCTGCTGCCAGGCACACCCACCAAACACCCTCTTCACAGCGTGCCACGCAGCCTGAGATAAAGGGTGCTCTTACTGAGGAGTACACTAAGCCTGTTAAAACAACACACTTGGTGTGCACTTCCTGGTTTGAGAAGGATCTTTGTGTTTGCCAGTCTTACTGTGTAGCAGGGGACAGTATGGGGTTCCTTAACTTTATTGTTAAGCAGGAGAAGGATCAGGAGAGTGTCAGGTAAGAGGCCTGCGTAGGAGAAAAAAACCACTCCAAACCCACCTGCAGTTATCTTTCAATAAATATAGCTCAGCCCTTCAAACACCCTCCTCTTTCTCTCTCTCTCTCTCACACACACATACTCAAACACACACTCACACACACACACACACACACACGTGATCCCACCCGGAGCCCTAAGTGCTTTCTGTGGAGCTCCCAGAAGTGTTTAGAGCGCGGCTCCCCCGCGGTAATGAAGGCAAGGGGAGGATGAGGGGGCTGATTATGGCGCCAAAGCGGAGTGTTCTCTCCCCTCAGACACAGAAAGCCAGCGGCACAGGCAACTCCATGTGAACGCCTGGACAACACGTGAACGCCTGGACACCACACCACACCGAACCGCACCACACATCACGCACGCTGGAGCCAGGGGAGGAAAAGGCTTCAGGAGCAAGCTCAACAGCCAAGGAGAGTTAAAGGTCAACAAGCAGGGAGAGTAGGAAGGAAATGGATGAAGACGCAGGTGGAGACGGAGACAGAATGTAAAGCAATGAGTGGAAGGAATGAAAGGGAGAGAGAGCGATGAGACCACAGTGAGATGGAGGTGTTGAGTATAAGAGTGAGTGAGTGAGGAGTGGGAGGACCCTGGTGTGTGAGTGATTCAATGAGGCTGGGGGCTGTAAGGATTACTAATGTTAATGATGGTGACTCAGTGAAGATTTCAGTCAGCCTCCCAGAGCAGGTGCCATTTATCATCAGGACTCTGTCCTGCTGAGACAGGTGTGTGTGCGTGTGTGTGTTAGTTTTTTTGTACCCATGAACTGAGACCAGAGGCATAGGCTACTGGGTTTACAATGCTGGTATCTAAGATTGTTTGTGTTCAATAAAAAATCTATTGTAAAATGTGAACACAAATAAAGGTATTAAAATGTGTGTGTTAGACATGAGAACACTTATTATGCTGTATTTACAGCCCTTCAGTCCAGTGTGTCAGCCTTGAAGTGACCTGAATTTATAATTCATGTGATGAGGACATAGCAGACAACATTCCTCACTGTCCTTTGCTTGGGTAGCATGGTCACAGATCCTTCTTCAGGTGTGTGCGTGTGTGTTTGTGTGTGTGCATGCATGCGCATAATGTATATGCAGATGTGTACTAAATGCATTCCTAATGAATGTACAGTGTGTGTGTGTGTTGTGCTCTACTCTTGAAAACTCCCCCCAGCATATCGGACACTACCCTGCATTGCAATCCCAAAACCTTGCTAGTGTGTTCACTGGGTGATCAGTGCAGCAGATGTGCAGTGAAGGGAGATAATGGAGGGGGACAAAATGCCAATAGGTTCTCAAGTCGGCCCTAACCCTAGGGCTGGGCGATATATCGGTATTACGACTACGACCGATATATTTTTGAAAACGATATGTAGTTGAGACAATATCGTAATACCGGTATTATGTCAAATAATGGGCCATTTTATCAAAGCCACTTGCTCTTCTGTGTTCAGACCATTCAGATAGCCGCAGCTCTGCTCAACTGCGCCCCTTACGTGTGCACGTTCTCCCTCGCAGCACTACAAACTTTCAAACATGACGGACACTGAGTCAGATTTTGTTTACCTTGATCAGAGGTTGGTGCTGATGCCTATTCCGTCGGCACATCAACGGCTAGACCCAGAATTCTCGTTGTGAAATCAAAATTCCACTGGAGCAACAAGCGGTTTTGTACACGCAGAAACACTGTTTAGCAGCTACAGCTCTTCGACTCACGGTAAAATGTAATTTTTGGTACATAGCCTAGCTAATTTAAATACACTGATGAATGCTTGCGTTTAGCGACAATAGCAGATCTAAAGTCCTCAGGGAGACAACCTAAACGCTGATTTTATTAAGAGGATATGCACGCGACTCGCGAGCAGTTAGGGCATCATTTTTTATGATTCCTGAAACCCCATTCAATCGTGCATAGGGATTTTTCTTACGAACCGGAACATGCAAAAATGAACGCATACAAAATGACGGTAGCCTCTATCACACTCTTAATGAGTGACTCAGTTACGTTGTTTAAGTAGCCTAATTCTAAAAAAAAACATGTAGCAACATGTCTAGGCCATCATAGTCTACATTTGCTTGTCATCTAGGCCCTATCAAACCCTTACAGGTAAAAAAACTGCATTGTGTGACAAAACTGCAGGTTTTTTCAATATTGTTGTGCCCAAAATAGCCTATTACATTGTGCAGTACAATGTAGGCCTGCGTCGTCAGTCAGGGTCAACTTTTGGTCTTTTGTTATTTGCACAGCTTTATCAGAGCAACTGTAGCCTATGCCTATTGTAGGCCTATGTTATTGTTTACACTTTTTTGCACAGCTCTGTTAGAGCAGTCTGAAATTAATATAATTAAAACTGGCTGTGTTGTCATAATTGTTGTGTTGAGTGAATATATGAAGCACTTCGCTCTTTCTGTTTGAAATATCAATATCGTATCGATATCGTATATCGCCAATCAGCCCCAAAATATCGGGATATCAGTTTTGGTCCATATCGCCCAGCCCTACCTAACCCTGCTTACTTGTTTTGACAAGTCATGAAGTTACTGAATATTGACTTCAAAAAACACCTTGCTACAATGTGCTTTATACCCAGTTATCACGTACGTGTTTCTTTAAAGCAACACCAAAGAGTTTTTTGTACCTTAAAATAATGTTTCCAAAATCGTTTCAGTGGTTCATCAACTCGTAACAGGGTGAACGGCACTTTCTGCATTCGCTTCGCGGCCCTCTATCGGCTATTACCGCACTATGTAAGTTTGCTGCATCGGGTAGCGGATCTGTAGTTCGATGGAATGAGACATGAGAAACTACAAATTTGACTGGCATCTGATGTCGCAATACATCGTACTTTCATAAAAACATGCAACTTATTCTACCTTGTCTGTGGACATTGTTATTTGCAAAGCCGGTGCTCGATAAACAAATAGTGCGTGCGACAGATGAAAAATTCTTTGGTGTTGCTTTAAGATGCAATAGTTGAGGAAAACTTAACAGGTGCATTTGCTCTGTGGCTTACAGCTGAAATACAATGTTTCAAGGCGTCTGTGCTATTAAGCCTTTGTGATATGATATGGACCTGCAGTAAATCTCTGGAGTAATATTTTACCATATTTTTCAGATTGCAATAACATTGTTTTGATTTGATTGTGTGTGTGTGTCTGTTTGCGCGCGCAAGTTCATGAGGCAGTATTTTGGTGCTTTAAACAATTCCGCAAAAATGACTTTGAGAGGCCGGTGTGTGTTTTTCAAGCTATCTAGCTGGCTTCAGCTGAGTGGGCAGTCATTTTCTTCTGCCCTTTATGACAAGGTCATTCCATGCTCAACTCAATGCCATTGGGTCTACCTGACTCCTCTGCACACACGGGTTTGGGTTTGGCACCCACCCTGCCATCTCCCTCTGCAGCCCCTGCCTGAGTCCCACTGTTTGTGCTCCCAGCCATACTGACAGATGCTGGATGTGCGCTACTTAGACCTCCTTGCAGCAGTAAACAGCAAGAAATGCCATGGGACGACCAAAAAAACAAAACAAATGTTTTTAACTCCAGTTCCTTTCCACAAGAAGAGCAAGCCAGACGTCTTTTTCAACTGTAATGGGCTCTTGCAAGCTGGAAATTGCCACAAAGCTCTGTTTTAAAGGGTATTGTATGTATTCAAGTTTCTTTTGTGAAGACGAGCCAGTTCCCTTTTAACTGCACCCACTAAAATGGAAATAATATCTTGTGGATTATATGCTTAGTATGTGAATGGCAGGTTGTGTAGAGTCCAGTGATTTCCCTGTAATTTGGGCTTTTCAGAGTCGGCTCTTTGTTGAGAGGCCTGACACAAGAGACCGCAGTCAACGCCAGGCAACATCTCAGCTCTGAGAGAGAGAGAGAGAGAGAGAGAGAGAGAGAGAGAGAGATGGTAAAGCCACAAATGGAATACAATCACACCAACCCACACATGATGTGATCATCAAAACAAGGATCTGTGTGTTTGGATGTACAGTAAGCTGAAAAGAATGGCCAATGTGCTCTGGAATAATTTACTTTTTGATGACTTTTGACCACAGTCTGTAAACGTGGAATTAGTAAGTACATTCAACAATTTTGTTGGATCTGATCTCTGCTATTTTATATACCAAATGCACCAATTGATCAATGAAAGGTTGTTTTTTGCTGTCTAGAAAGGTAATTTATCTAATTAGAAGCATTAAGGCTGTCTGAAAGCACACACACACACACACTCAGTCATAGAAACACTAATGCACAAAAGATGGAGTAGAAATGTAAAGGACAATAGGGATGAGGGACGGGTGATTTTGAAGGTGATGCCACTAGAGGTATCAGATGAAGTGTTATGTGAGTGGACTCACTGATTAATCCAATGAACTGAACCTTGCATTTTGCTGAAATGGAAACACACACACACACAGACACACACACACAGACACACACACACACACACACACGTACATCTGGCTCAGAAGGAATGTCTCCTAAGTCACTCACTCTGCCCATTCTGATTCAGTGTCCTACATGCGCTCCACAGTCCTGCTTTACTCAGTGCTCTCTTCAGCTCTCCATTAGATCACCAGAGGACTCCTTCTGTTTATGTGCCTTTATTCTCTCTGTGTGTGTGTGTGTGTGTGTGTGTGTGTGTGTGTGTGTGCGCACACTTGTGTGTACTAGTGTGCAGTGAGTAATGAGCTCATAAACCAGGCTGCTTCAGGCTTAGTTGCTGCTCACATCTGCTTTAAAATAAATACACACTCTCACATGTACACATTCTCAAGCTCAGAGTTTCTCACACACACATACACACACACACACACACACACACACACATACACACACGCACACGCACGCGCACACAACAAAACAAACACACACACACAGAGTCTCACATATATAGCATCCTTTCACACACTGGCTTAAAAGGAAATGAAGATGAATGTGTTCACAGGGTTTGGATCTGACTCAATGAGAATCGTATCACGTAACACGTCCACTCTGTGACGTCTCACATGTACAAGTTCACAACACGGCTCTAGTAGCACTAACCCAGGCGGAGAGGAGACTCGTCCCCAAGCTGATATCCTATTCCTGTGAAGTGCGCTGGGCTCCTACACGTGAGTTGAGAAGCTCAGGGCGGCTCCCAACACCCCCACACACAGTCTAGTGTCGTGTGGAGAATTTGTGTACAGCTCATTGGGATTCCTTCTCAACCCTCCTCTTCTTCCCTCTCACTCCCCCTCTTCTCTCTGTCTCTCTCTCTCTCTCTCTCTCTCTGTCTGCAAGGCTTAAAATTCATTTTTCAAAATGGGGGGGAATTCCCCCCTTAGGTTATTCATGTAGGGGGGATTTACACAATTTGGGGGGGAGGGGGGGGGGGGGTCGATTCTGATACCAAGTCAAGAATTGCGATTTCGATACTTCTTCGATACTTTTTTAAAAAAGTGTTTCATTTTGGGGCCCCCACCACCCTGACGTCATCAGTAATATATACTGTAGTGGGATCATTCACAACAGTGGACATCCTAGATTCTGCTTGACTCTCTCCACACACACAAACACACACTGAAAATGATAGCTTATGTGATATGTTTCTATCATATATTTTTGAATTCATATAGAGGGTATTTATTTAATAATGCATTTTTTAAAGTATAGCGTTTTACTAGTAATTACTAGTAGCTAAACATATTTAGTAATTTGAATGCCTCATATTGACGTTTAACCTGTAACACTTAGGCATATCTTTAATGTGGTGTGTAGGTCTAATTGAGTGCACATTGGTGATGAGTAGGTGTAATTAGCCTCCCTTCAGCCTGACGGTTTTAGGCTAGTCGCTAGTGAATAAAAGTTGTGCATAGTGCGGTATGTGGATGCAAATCATTATGTTTTCTATGTCATTAGATACAATAAATGTTCAAAAAACTAACATGTCGAAGACAATCTTTCTGGGATCAAGTGTTGACGTGACCTGAGCTAGCAGGATAGTTACCAAGGAGCTCTTTCCAGATGTAAAAGTTTGCCATGGTTGCGTAGCCTATTTGCGTAAGCGCAAAGTGGTTCTCTCTCTCTCTCTCTCTCTCTTTCTCTCTCCGTGTGTGTGTGCGTCTGCATGAGGCTATGTTCAATTCAACTCGGTAGTTGATCAGTCCGGTCAATAGCACCGCATTCACGCCACTTAATGATTATATTAACGTCATCAGACAGGCTGTAAAAGTGTATGCGGGAATTTCTCGCATTATGATGGCTAGAGTTGCGGGACTTGAACAAATTATGCGCAATACCCGCAATCCCGCAGTGAAATTTAAGCCCTGGTCTGTCTATCTGTCTGTCTCTGTCTGTCTGTGGGTTGTGGAGTCAATGGCACGTCCCCCTGCAGTCAGAGCTGTGCCCATGCAGTAGGGTTTTATAACAGGGCTGTCTCTCCTTTTCTTGGCCTGATATTTTAGTAGCAGTGCAGTTGCCAGGGGCACCTGTGACACCTTCATTACGTCCCCACAAATAGCCTGACGTCTCCTGATTTCAACTCACCTCACCACACCACACCGCACCACACCTCATCACACCACACCACAGGTTCCATTTATTTTCACGTAAAGAAAAAAGCCACAAATCTAATCTATCCGCATCTACCATCCCTCCCCATCTGTCTAAAGATGCACCTAAGTCACTGCCACCAACTTCCCCAGCAGCCTCTCCAGTAAGACTATGCCCTGCTCCTCCATCTCCACGCTCCACACCATTCTAACCCAGTCATGCTGCTGAGATCCTTTAAGTCCTAATGGCCACGCTGCTTCTTGCCTTATGTGCGCGCCACAGCCTGGGTCAGATTTGGCTATTTTTATTTTCTAATAAGAGGAGATATGAAAAGGGGGATTTGGCTGCCAGCTTTGCCTCCCCCTCCCCCCCCCCCCCCCAACACAGTTGCTGCCTCTGGTCTTTAAATGGGCATGAGCTCCATGAGCTCCTGCTCTCAGCCCTCCCCACGGCCACGAGCCCCGAGTGCAGGCAGCAGCTGAGGAGGGCCGAGCCAAGCCGAGGCTCTGGGTAACAAATAAGACAGCAGCGCAACTTATTAGCTCCCGCTGTCTCACCGAGCGCCCCACGCCATCGATCCCGTGCCAATTAGCCACGCGGCGCCGTGCGTGCTTATTGTGTTTGTGTCGGCGGGTGGGGGTGGTGGGGTACTGGTTTTTGGGGGCGGGTGGTGTTTGCCTGAGAGGACATGGGGCTGATGATGATTTACTGGCCAACTCCCCAGTGGAGGATGCACAGAGCCACAAAATAAATGAATGTGATGCAGAAGAGAACAGGGTGGAAACGGAGCAACAATATCTGTGCAGGAAATGATCCCTCCCTCCCTCCCTCTCTGCCATGACTCTCACTAAAACAAACAGCCTTCATAGAGCTGTCAGATGTGCGTATAGCTGTGCTAATGGTATGTGCAGATATGGATTACCGATGCTACCACTGCCAACAGAGGAAACTGTTCAGTGTTTACTATCATGGGTAAATTAGGGGCTTTAGTCATAGTAGAGGCGATAGACCTGCCATTATAATTACCCCTTGCCTGTTGTGTGCCTGTGCCTATGCACACTTTGAATACAATTATGAGGCTGTTATGTGGGTAGCTACATTTGTCACTAGCTGACCTGAACAATTTGGTACAATTTGACCTTTCCATTCATTTAGTGTGAGTATGACTTAGTACTATGAACACAAGGTAATTGGCCATATGTAATCATCCATACGACACACACACACACACACACACACACACACACACACACACACGTTAAACAGTGAGCATGCATGGTGTCTGAACCTCATCAGGCTGTCTGTTTGTTCCCTCCATCCCTCATTCCCTCAGTCTCTGTTGTAACTTTGCCATTATGCTCCTGTCTCATGTCACACCAGGTGTTTAATGAAAAAGGCTCTCTCTGTCCCTTTTGTGTGTGTGTGTGTGTCTGTGAGAGAAAGAGAGAGTGTGACTGTGTGTGTGTGTGTTACAGAGATTGTGTGTTTGTGTGCATGAGAAAGCAAAACGTTTCAAGGGAAAGATTTAAATTGCGAATTTGATGTGGAAGGAAAACCAGTACTTGTTGAGGGAAGCTGCTTATAAAGATGTTCCTCTTTGTTGATGCGTCCTTCACTATCAAACATTCCTCAAAGACTCAGACCTCCCAGCAGACGCTTCATGCATTCTTGTGTTTGTGTGTGAAATTAATGTTTGTGGCTGAAATTAGTGTGAGAGCAAGTATGTATACTAGTGTGTATGTTTGCGTGCTTATGTCATCCAAGAATCTCTCTTGTCACATCTAATTTAAACTGCCCACATTCTCCACACACTCACACTCTGAAAGAGTTGAAAATGCTTTGGACGAAGGCTGTTTTTGTGGCGTTGAAGCTGCTGCTGTGAAAATAGAGGATGATTTCCTGCCTTTACGCCAGCTGGTTTCTGTCCACCTCCATCAGCGCTGCTGCTCCGTCCTGTTTGCTCCGGGCCCGTAGCCTGTCCAGAGCAGAGCGCTGGACTGGGGCTGAGGTCTGATTGGCAGGGAGGAGGGGATTTCATCCTGGTCAAATCCGCCAGCTGATCCCACAGCTGTAGGGAATTCACTGTTTCCCTCCAGCCAGCTCACTGACAGTGAGACACTCAGAGACACACACACACACACAGACACGCACAGACACACAGACACAGACACGCACAGACACACACACACACACACACACACACACACACATTTATAGTTTATGACACACATCAACACAGTCACATACATTTCTAATGTTTCACATTCGAACACACACACATACACACTTACCTCACACCCATATTAGACGTCCAGACATACCCTTAATCCTAGAGTTAGTCTTTGACAAAAACTCCTTATTGCCTGATAAAATGGATGACCTTTTACATACCAGTAGGTAGATTATCTGGTTAGGTGTCAGGGCCGGTGAGGCCAGGTAAGGGACTGTGGAACCAAAAGCAGACTCAGAAGCTGATTAAAGGTTAATTAGGTTTTAATGTTGAAGAACACAAAAATAGGCAGCCAGGCAAAACCACTTGGTAGGCAGAGTCAACTTAGTAGGCGAAAAAAGCACAGGCAGCAGTACAGGCAGGGCTCAAGCAGATCTCCAGAGTGGCAAAAAACAGGCAGAGTTCGGTACACAGGTAGGCCGCAGGCGGTTAAGCAAAGGGGCTAGGCAAGACTCACGTGTTAGAACAGGCAGAGGTCTGTAACAAAGAGCAAGCAAAGTCCAAGCAAAGGCTTCCAAAAAGGTTCGGGCAAAATCACAAAGTCCAAAAACAATCCTTGGTCTAAAAACAGTAAATCCAGCAAGAACATGAGACAACGCAAGAATCCACACTGAAAGACGTGACGATCTGGCAAAGACTGTTCCACATGGCATGGCTTAAAAGCCATGGCTGACGAGGAGAGTGGCAGCAGGTGTAGCGGAGCAAACACAGGTGATTAGACGCCTCCCTTGTCAGTCAACCAAAAGCCAATGCAGAAGGAAAACCCGGACCGGAGCAGCAAAGGCATCTCAAGTCACAGGCTAGGAAACGAGGCTTCTGGACCGGGTTGTGACAGTACACCCCCTTCCGACGGACGCCACCAGGTGTCCCAGTCAGGGCCTCTGGATGCTGTTGGTGGAACTCAGTGATCAGGGTACGGTCTATGATGAACCGGACAGGAACCCATCTGCGCTCCTCTGGACCATAACTCTCCCAGTCAACGAGGTACTGGAAGCCCCTGCCTCGACAACGTACCTTCAGGAGCCTTCTCACCGAGAACACCTCACCACCCTCAACAACCCTGGGAGGAGGAGGACATCTGGAGGGTGGGGATAGGGGGCTAGACACAAGGGGTTTTACTTGGGAGACATGGAATGTTGGGTTAATACGCCGCATAGTCAGAGGCAAGGTAAGTCGAACAGAGCAGGGGTTGATTACCTTTGAGATGGAAAATGGTCCAATAAACCTGGGATTCAGCTTGCGGCAGGTGGACTTGAGAGGCAGATCACGAGTGGAGAGCATTACCCTCTGACCCACTCTGTACGCTGGGGCTGCTGAACGATGCCTGTCTGCCTGTTTCTTGAAGGCATCTACTGAGCGCAAAAGCTGGGTCCTGGCCCGAGACCAAGTCTTCTTGCATCGACATACAAAAGCCCGGGCTGAATGGACTGCCACTTCCTCCTCTTGGGTGGGGAACAGGGGAGGCTGATAACCCAAACAGCAGTGGAATGGGGAGAGACCAGTGGCAGACGTGGGCATATGCCACCCAGGGAAGAGTCTTGCTCCAAGAGGCAGGGTCCTGAGAGGTCATGCACCTGAGAGCTACTTCCAGCTTCTGGTTTGCACGTTCGGTCTGTCCATTTGTCTGGGGGTGAAAACCTGAAGACAAGCTGGGAGAAGCACCAATCAATTTGCAAAACGCCTTCCAGAATTGAGCAGAGAACTGTGGGCCCCGATCAGATACAATGTCAACAGGAAGGCCATGCAGACGGAACACATGAAGGGCCAGCAACTCAGCTGTCTGCTTAGCGGAGGGTAGCTTAGGCAAAGGGACAAAGTGAGCTGCTTTAGAAAAGCGGTCCACCACAGTCAACATGCATGTATTACTAGGGTTGGGTATCGTTTCAATTTGAACGATTCCGATTCCAATTCCGATTTCTTATTTCGATTCCGGTTCCTAACGATTCTCGATTCCGATTTTTTTTAAAGGCAGGGTCAAAAAAAGTTTAGGATATTTTAAATGAGCTAGCTAACCAACGGTCTTTCTCAGGGTATCTGCACATTTTCCAAGTGCAAATTTAAAGACTTTTAAGACCTTTTCAAGACATCTAAATGAAAATTAAGACTATACCACGGCAAAAAGATATATAAGACTGTTTAATGCAATAGTTTTTTTTTCCTACTAATTTTAACCCCCACCCCATTTTGGATGTCTACAGAAGTTACCAAAAATATTTTGGCGAAAGAAAATAATTGTGTGTGAATTACCTTCACAGCTATAAATGCCCAATTTTAGGGTCTGGACTGCTTGCTTTTGAAGCTGGCTGTACTGTACATATTTGGTTTTGCTTACTGCTGAGGCTGTTCTTCACCTGTGTCTGTAGTAGCCTAGGGCTACTTGCCAAAGACATGTGCACTGGACTGGATTCCCTTAAATATTTTTTTCAAAGTTAACTAAGCTATTTACATATTTTAATAAGCCTACTTTATATAATTTACTATGTGCATCTATTGTCCATATGCAGCACAGCAAATTAAAGTTAATCCACTACTTTACATTTTGCATACCAGTTGTATCTAAACCAACCAAAGCTTGACTGAAACATTGTAAAACCATTGACTTGTTTTAAATTAATTAAGAGACAGGTCCTCTTCGCATGATCCTGCTGAAAACTGCTGGTTTCATCTCAAGCACGCACATTATGAACGCACGTATTTTTATGTAGCAGTCGCCGACATTCAAAACATATGCGGTTATATTTCACAACTTTTGCTAAGTAGGCCTAGCCTACTGGGAAACGCTGGCAAGCAAGCTGCTGGCAGATATTACAGGTAGGCTATTATAACTTAGACAGATATTTTCTTCCCTAGGCTAGGCCAGCAACACACGCTGGAAAGATGCAAACAGATCAACTTAACATACCGGTATACAGTATTTCCTCCTGATTGCGAAGCACTGCACATAATTTCACCAGCAGTCTTCGCGTCCATAGTTTGTGAAACGATGCTGCGTCCGAGCAAAGACTTTAGATGCCAAGCGCAACTCCAAAAAGGAGAACAAATAAACGTCCGGCTTGAGGCTGCGCCGGACGCCGGACAGGGCTTTTAAAACCCATATGTCCGGCCTAAATTCGAACATATGGCCAACCTATCGCTAACTGGCTTACCAACTCTTTCTCCCGCTCATTCTACCGTAGGCTCCCTCATTCCACGTAGGCTACCCTGTCTATCTCTCAGGCCTCAGCTACACCACGAAAACGCCAGGCATATTATTTTGTACATAGGCCTACTGTATTATTACCGTTTTCACACCTTTAACCAAACCCGTGAAAAACATCTTCACTCTGTAACCACTACACTTCCTCCCGTAGCCTAATAGCCTATCACGTATACAATTGCGTTTTAAATACACGAAACTGGATGGAGACATCACTCGCTCTCTTGCACTCGCTGGCGGTCCCATTCGCACATTTAATACCTCTCTTTCGAAAATTCAGTTGTAGCCTATTTAAGACTTTTTAAGGATCCTCGGGAACCCTGCTTTCTGAATGAAATAGTCTGACCTTCTCCATGAATTTTAATTCTATTAACTATGCGCTTCTTCGTTGGTGTTCAGACGTTTCTTCTTCCTGTCGGCAGACTGGGAATCGAAAGTAGGAATCGAAATTTAAACTTTTGAACGATTCCGGGAAAATCGCAAAGATAGTCCCGGTTCCAACCAATACTCGATATTCGATACCCAAGCCTATGTATTACCATGAGAACTAGGGAGCCCTGTTACAAAGTCAATGGCAATATGTGACCAGGGACGGTGAGGGATGGGAAGGGGCCTTAGGAGGCCAGCAGGAGGCCTGTTACCTGTCTTGTTCCTGGTGCAGACGTCACAGGCTGCCACAAAACTCTGGACATCCCTCTTCATGGACGGCCACCAGAAGCGCTGTCTGACCAGTGCCAGGGTTCGAGAAGCCCCAGGATGGCAAGCAATTCTGGAGCTATGCCCCCTTTCCAACACCTGAGACCAAATAGAGAAAGGTACAAACAGGCAGTTAGCTGGTCCTTTACCTGGTCCTGGTTCCTGATCTTGAGCCTCCCGGACCAGGGTCCCAATGTCCAATAAGGCTGCTCCCACCAGGCAATGGGAAGGAAGGATTGTTCCCGAGGAGGGCGTGTCCTGAACAGAGAACTGTCGAAAGAGCATCTGGCTTGGTGTTCCTGGATCCTTGACGATAAGAGAGGGAGAAATTAAAACGGGAAAAAAACAAGGACCACCTGGCCTGTCGCGCATTGAGGCGCTTGGCTGTTCGCAGGTACTCAAGATTCTTGAGTCTTGAGTACCTGCGAAGAATCTTGAGTACCTGCGAACAGCCAAGGAGGGTCAGCTCCCTCCAGCCAATGCCTCCATTTCTCTAGAGCCAGTTTAACAGCCAGCAGCTCCCGATCTCCTATGTCGTAGTTTCTCTCTGCTGATGAAAGACGGCGAGAAAAAAAAGAACATGGGTGAAGCTTGTTGTCCTTAGATGATCTCTGAGACAGAATGCGAGAATAGGGGCCGTAGTAAATCTCCGCTTTAGATCAGCAAAAGCCTTCTCTGCCCTCTCATTCCAGTGGAAAGGGGTCTTGGTGGAAGTGAGAGCAGTGAGAGGGCCAGCAACCAAACTATAATTCCTGATAAACCGCCTGTAAAAATTAGCAAAACCCAGGAAACGCTGGAGTTCTCGCCGTGTGGAAGGAGGGGACCAGTCAACCACTGACTTCAGTTTCGAGGGATCCATCTGGATCCGGGAGGGAGAGATGATGTAGCCCAAAAAAGAGACTGAGTCCTTGTGGAATTCACACTTCTCTGCCTTGACAAAAAGTTTGTTCTCCAGAAGCCGCTGGAGAACCTGCCTGACATGGATCCTATGGTCAGCAAGAGAGTGTGAAAAAATTTAAATATCGTCAAGGTACACAAAAACAAAAATATTCAAGAAATCTCTCAATACGTCATTTACCAGAGCCTGAAAAACAGCTGGAGCGTTGGTTAATCAGGGTGTTGAAGGCTGTTTTCCACTCACCCCCCTTCCTAATCCTCACAAGGTGGTAGGCATTTCTTAAGTCAAGCTTTGTGAACATCTGGGCCCCCTGGAGCAGCTCAAACGCCGTTGACATGAGAGGTAGGGGATATCTGTTCTTAACAGTGATGTCATTCAGTCCACGGTAGTCGATGCAGGGGCGCAAGGAACCATCCTTCTTCCCAACAAAAAAGAAGTCAGCACCAGCAGGGGATGATGACGGACGAATGATGCCAGCCGCCAGTGACTCTGAAATGTACTTGCTCATGGCCTCCCTTTCTGAGGGAGAAAGGGAGTAGAGTCTACCCTTAGGTGGAGAGGTGCCTGGAAGGAGCTCAATAGCACAGTCATATGGCCTATGGGGGGGCAGGGAGACTGCCTGTGATTTACTGAATACAGGCTTGAGGTCCAAGTACTTGTGGGGAACCTTTGACAGGTCAGGGAACTCCTCAATAGCTGGGGTAGGAGAAACAGGAGCGAAAGCAGACTTGAGGCAGGAGGACAGACAGAAGGGGCTCCATCCCAAGATGGTGTTATCTGACTAGTTAACGTGGGGATTATGCAAGGACAGCCAGGGGAATCCAAGAACAATAGGGACATGGGGTTTCTCAATGACATGAAAAAATATTATTATGACCACCGCTAGTGAAGCTAGCGAAGCGGTCATATAATGATTGTCAAAGTGTTTTTTTTTTTTCCCCCGTCATCTACTTCCTGAATTTTTGGTCAACAATACCCGGGACACCGAAACACCGGTGCACATGAAATTTGGTGGATATGTAGCCCCACTAGACTTTTACGGAAAAATGTTGTTTCGTCCCCGGGGGCCACTCCCCCCCCCCCCCCCCGTGCTGGGCCACCCGAACCGCAAAAAAAGCAGTTTTTTCTAAATAACTACCTGAACTGTGGCACTGAGGATGAAGAATCTTTTATGGTATGTTGGTCTCAAGGGCGCACATTAACCTGGCCCATAATCATCATTTGTGATTTGCACCCCCCCGGTAAAAAATGAAAATGCAATATTATTCTGCTTTAATCGTCCCTATCTTCAGTTAAGATGTTCAGAACTGCACAAAATGTTATGTGTATGATTGACCTGGCATTCTCTGGGGGTATGCCAAATTTCGTAGAATTTCATCCATGGGGGGGTCTAAAAAAATTTAGGTTATGTGTACATTTAGTGACTGTACACTCATTGGCCTGTAGATGGCGGTGCACACATATACACATGCACACACACACAGGCACCCACATACTATCGGTATTAGAACGGCCGATACATAATTACAAATTCAGTAGGATTAAAAGAAAGCCAAATATTCATCATCATCATCATCATGGCTGCATTTCCAGTATTGGCGATAAGTAGTCGTTTGTCCACTAGATGGCGCATCTTGCAGTGAGACGTAATTTTGTTGGAAGTTAAAAGTGGGTTGGAAAAACAATGGACGCTTCCTACAAGGACTGTAGTTTACCGCAGAGAACGTCTAATAAGGATAGGACGATGTTCACATGAAATGTAATTCCCATTTCTTTTTGAAGCCGAAATAAATCTGAGGATGTTTATCGGACATGCTTGGTTTTTACTGCAGGTACGTTAATCTTATAATATCAATAAGGTAATGTTACCGTTAGCGTTGGTTAAGTGATGGAGGCCAATTTGATTGATTGCATTTGTAGAAAACTATAAATGCGGTTATACCAAGCAAATTGATAGCAGCACTGTAATTGTATCTTTCGACTGTCATTTGTTGCACGTGCTACAAAAATCATTCTGTACAATGGAAGATTTACCAACGTTACACCGGTCTGATACAGTTTTGCCTATACATGCGTGAGACTGAGACGCCTGTTTTTTTGTTTTAAGTGCGTGCAAGGTGTGAGAGGGGAATCGATGTACTTTGATTCCAGCTTGGTAGTTGTAGTCTGTGAAATTAAAAAGCATGTGTGTGTGAAGTATCCAAACAATGACACCTTCATTTCATTATGGCTGCTTTAGAAACACACCTTAAGCTACTGTGTAGTGGGTCCCATTTAGAAGTGGCTACTTCATTCGCGCTTTCCTTGACTCATGGAGCTGCGTGAATTTTATTACAACTTTTCGCCACGATATGGCAGTTTAAGTCCGCTTGATACTGTAAGGCATAAGCCATTGGTTTCCAAAGGAGATTTTATTTGTGTCGCCAGCATAGCCTATTGACAATTTATGTTGTAAATAGGCCTACCTTATAAGCCTACCTGTAGCTTAGGGAAGCTAACAGCTTTCTATTAGGATCTAGTTTGTTAGTTACAGTTTTGTCATAAGTCCCTGAGGCATTTTTGCATTTAGAATAGCCAGAGCGTGGATATCTCAATCGGAAAATTAAACAATATCGGGTGCCTATGGACTAGGCTGGGTGAACCCAGCCTGATCTGCCCGCTATTTATTTTTTGATTTCTTAAAAGATTGAGCTTGGTCTGGTGAAAGCCAGACTAGCCATGGACCTCAGTTACACAATGCAAGGGAACATGAATCAGCCTATATTTGCACAAACAATAACGGACAACAGCTCTTCAACTTTGTTCCGTTAAAATGTGTATGAACAGTCTAGCGACGCATTTCATCAAGGCCCATTTGGACATGTCAGTTATTTGCACCACTGGTTAGATGTAAAACAGCATTTAGTTTCAGACTACTGTTACTTAATTTGTGCATTAACAATAACGTTTCAGACTACTGTTACTTAATTTGTGCATTGACAATAAAGTATCACATGAACTAAAGATGACTAAAATCTTATGTAGAAGAAGAAACATTCACAAAAAATCCATCCATCCAAAAATGACCTTGGTTTTTGATAGCTGTTGAAAACGGCATGGAACTGACAGAGATGTTTTTGTTTATTAATAAATAAATAAATAAATAACTTTATGCTGATACCTTTTGCTTTTCCCAAATACAATGTAGCCTACAGGTGTAAGTGACCTTTCATCAATCCAGTTGCAATGGATGAACTGTGATGAACTGCCCTACTTGTGATTGTTTAGAGATTTAAAAGGTTTTATAACAATGCTCAGTGGCGTCATGCCCATTGAAATAAAGAGGGCACGTGCCCCCGCGGATTTTTCCTCCCTGATAATTTTTTTGATCTTAACTTTGTTCCTATTATGCTCCATAATAAGCCAGAGCCTATAACGACTCAAATGCATTCTTCTGGATGTGTAATAAACCGTACCAAATAGCTGAAGACCGGTCAACATTAGCCCTTTTCCTAAAATTGGTGTCTGTGTATGTTCCCGTAACAACTCACACGCGCATTGAGCTCGCAATGTTTTGCTTGTGTTGAACTGTTACAGTTAACGCTACAGTTTGAACAGTTGAACTGTTACAGTTACAGTTTAAACAGATATAGTCAATGGTGTTGAAGTGGTAAGTAGTCTAGCTAAGCAATAAAAAGTAGTGGAATTATTTGTGGTTGACCAGGAAATTTTGACTTGGCGATCAAATAGTTAGAACTATGGATTTGATGTTGGCCGCGAATTCAGAGCATTTCGTTAGTTAGCCTACATGGTGTCAGTGTAACGTAGCCTAGGCTACTCTTACACATATTACAAATATTTGGCAAAGTCTCCTGGTTCAATTGTTTCCAGTTTCATAGAAACAAGGGTGTTAAATTTGCAGTGACTACAAAATTTAACCTAATAACATTAGGCCTACCAAGGCATTGCTCTCAATCTCCATTTGTTCTCTTCACGTATGTGGCAGCTAATCCATGTAGTGAAAAGGGATACCCTTTTAAAATGAGGCTTAAGTTGTTTTATATAAATAGGATCGCTATGACCGTGATGCAGAGGGCAAGAAAGTATAGTCTCTCTCATGTGCTCATAACTTAGGTTATCAGGTCACTTGCTCATGACTTGCAGGTAGCAACTTACAAATGAGGTAGGCCTAGCCTATTGCTTGCCATAATGGTAATGAAAAATATATTACTAGTAGTAAAATATTCAAATATTTAGTGTTAACCTTACTCAGCACTGAAACCTGTCAAACTTCGTTCAAAGTCCTTCATCACATGAATTAAGATTAAACTAATTTAATTTCTGAGCACCACAAAGTCAGACCTCAACAACTTTTTTAATGTAAGATTGTTCTTGGGTCACATATCAATCAAATCATAACAACGGCAATGGTACTGTTTTTAGCTGAATTTGAGCTTACAGTTCTTTCACCAACCTATGTGTTTTACATTAACTTACAAAATAGATACTTTATCTTAGTCCTCAGATAGATGAGGGTTGCTGTTTGCTCTGTTAAGGTATTTCTGTCCCTTCCAAACTGCATTGAAATGGTATGTTTAGCAGCCAGAATTTCAAAATTTCCAGGGGGAGAAATCCCCGGCCCCCCTCTAACATGACCCCCCCCCCCGAAAAAAATTGCCTGATTGTGCCCCCTCTGAATTTTGGCTTGCATGACGCCCCTGACAATGCTACATCTTCTTTGGCTATTCTACAATCTATTCACCTTTTCAGCACCAGTAGGCTACTTTCTGTGCAGCCGCACACACACACTCAGGCATGCCAAACAAGCATACACAAAAGTTTCAAGAGTGGGGGATGGAGTAAAAGATGGAGACAAATTGAAGTGTGATTTATTTTCGCGGAACGGATGTACAGGACTGAGCGGCGGTCATATTTTGTACCGCTATGCGGTACATCTAGTTGCAGAATGGTTTCCTGAAATTCTCAACAAAACAGGAAGTGTTCTGTGGGTGATCGAACTCAAAAGCTACCATCAAGGGCCTGGACAGTGAGGGGCTGATCAAGAGCAACTACAGGAATGCCAAAACGGTAGGCCGCAGCTAAACAAATGAAATTCCTATCGGCACCTGAGTCAATGAGGGCGTGAAGGACATGGGACTGATTGTCATGAATGAGCGTGACTGGAAGATAGGAAACGCTTAATAGGGGAGTGATGCTGGACTGTGCCCGCCAGGCCCCCTACTCTCACTGGTGGGCATTTACTTTTAAAGGACATGCCTGACAAAAATGGCCCACCTTTCCACAGTAGAAGCATGCCTTCATGTCCCGCCGGCGTTGACGCTCCTCTGCTGTAATCCGGGCACGGTCAACCTGCATGGGCTCCACAGGTGGAGCAGTGAGTGAAGGAGAGGCAGGAGGTTGAAACCGGAGAGGAGCGGGAGTCCTTTCCCTCACTCCCTGCCTGATGCGGGCATCGATTCGACCAGCCAAATCCATTAGACTAGAGAGATCTGAGACCAGTTCATCCTTGACAGGATCAGACAAGCCATTTAAAAAAGTATCCAACAGGGCGTTATCATTCCACCCGCATGACGGAGTCCCATGATCTCCCTCGCTGCTTCTCTTCCGGAAAAAGAGCGGTCAAAAACTCTCCTCATCTCCTCAGTGAAGTCCCTGTAGCTGGAGCAGCATGGAGCATTGGAATCCCACAGGGCTGTCCCCCACTCTCGAGCCTTTCCAGTAAGGAGGGTGATGACGTAAGCTACACGGGAGCGTTCTGTGGGAAAAGCTAGGGACTGCAGTTCAAGAGAGAGATAACATTGTGAGAGGAAAGAACGGCAGGTACCTGGATCTCCATCATATGGCTGGGCAGCAGGGAGCCTTGGTTCTCTGAAAGGGGACGGAGAGGGAGCTGGACCAGGAGCTGGAGGTGCAGGACTAAGTGGCACTGGAGCCTGAGGAGGGTTAAGCAGCTGCTGCACTTGACCAGAGAGGGTGTTGAATCTCTCAAGGAATGTCACAAGGTTCTGATTCACCTGTACGAGCTTCTGCTGATGAGTGCCTAGCATCGCACCTTGCTTCTCCACAGGGACCCTCAGCTGTTCCATCTCTGCTGGTTCCATGATGGCCAGATCGTACTGTCAGGGCCGGTGAGGCCAGGTAAGGGACTGTGGAACCAAAAGCAGACTCAGAAGCTGATTAAAGGTTAATTAGGTTTTAATGTTGAAGAACACAAAAATAGGCAGCCAGGCAAAACCACTTGGTAGGCAGAGTCATTATGCACAGGCAGCAGTACAGGCAGGGCTCAAGCAGATCTCCAGAGTGGCAAAAACAGGCAGAGTTCGGTACACAGGTAGGCCGCAGGCAGTTAAGCAAAGGGGCTAGGCAAGACTCACGTGTCAGAACAGGCAGAGGTCGGTAACAAAGAGCAAGCAAAGTCCAAGCAAAGGTTTCCAAAAAGGTTCAGGCAAAATCACAAAGTCCAAAAACAATCCTTGGTCAAAAAACAGTAAATCGCCTCCCTTGTCAGTCAACCAAAAGCCAAGGCAGAAGGAAAACCCGGACCGGAGCAGCAAAGGCATCTCAAGTCACAGGCTAGGAAACAAGGCTTCTGGACCGGGTTGTGACATTAGGCCTGATATTAAGAGCTCATCTTTAAATCATACTCAAATAGATGATCTCAATGGGTGCTATGGTTTAAATAGCTGATAGTCCCAGACTAGAGGATGGCTATGGTAAAGAAGTGTGTGTGTGTGTGTGTGGGGGGGGGGGTAATGGGTGCCTCCTTATGATGGATGGTGGGGATGGTGAGGTGGTGGTGGTGATTCCGTTGCGGCAGAGTCCTGCCCTCTCATCAGGGCTGGACGGTCAGCTCTGAGTGTCTTTCAGAGGGACATTAATTATTGACTGGCCCCTTCATTACAGCTCATTCATTATTAATGAGGCATATAGGAAGGATTTTGGTGGGCTCTGCAGAAACAAGGTTCTAACCTGCACATACAGTACATACCTCCACACATCCACCCACACACATGCACCAATGCCATATACTATGCACAGAAGCATTACATGCACATATAAAATCACAGCCCCCCCCCCCCTACACACACACATTCTCTCTCTCCCTCCCTCCCTTTCTCTCTCTTTCACACACAAACTCTCTCTCTCTGTCTCCCTTTCACATACACACACACACACACACACACATCTGTACTTAGTATTCCGGTAACAAAGCTCAGTGACATGACAGCCCTCTGTTTCTAGCATATATCCCTGAGGATGTACCAGTGCGGGGGCTGTGCTATAACACTAGCTGAGGAGGCTGAGGTTCCCCTGTAGTGGTCAAGTGGAGCATGTGGAGGTGCCACATCCGTCCCTTAAGTCTTGAGTCTGGGCCTCTGGACATGCTGCTGTTTGGCGTTGGTTCAGGTCTGACAAACACAGTGACTGCTCACACACACCGACACCCCCACAGAGGAATGGGCCCCTGGTTAT
Source organism: Alosa pseudoharengus (assembly GCF_046254945.1). Taxonomy (NCBI): domain Eukaryota; kingdom Metazoa; phylum Chordata; class Actinopteri; order Clupeiformes; family Clupeidae; genus Alosa; species Alosa pseudoharengus. Next base: position 30,732,403 of record NW_027468674.1, on the reverse strand, counting down.
TTTTATGTCCTCTTCTCTGTCAGTGGCCTCATTTTTCTGGATAAAAACTTATTTTTTCCTTCCTGCCTTACAGGGAGCACAGTTCCACTCACAAACATACACTCACACACACACACACACACAAACACACACAAACACACACACATGCGCGCGCGCACACACACACACACACACACACACACACACACACACATACACACAAACTGTCTGTCGGGAGGTGTTGTATTATTACTGAAGTGAAGAGGCATTTCAGTGCATTAGTGTTGCTATTCTGGGTGAGGATGTCCGTTAGGTGCCATCCTTCTCTGTCACACACACACACACACACACACACACTCTCTCTCTCTCTCTCTCTCTCTCTCTCTCTCTCTCTCTCTCTCTCTCTCCAGAGCCCTTTCATCTCTGAGAATCAGCAGTTTCGATCCTCCTTATTCATCACAGGTAACACCTACACAGAGTGCTTCCTGCATGTAATAATCTCAATACACCTGGTTTATGTCTCTGTTGCATTGGGGTGTGTGGAGGTTAAGGAGACCTAATTCAAGCAGCTCACACAAACACGCACACACACTCACACTAACACACACAAACTCATAAACACACTCGAGGGAAATAACATTTAGTCCTGGGCTAAAGATAATTGTGAGATGGCCTCCCACTCTGGCACACGCAGGCTCTGGGGAGATGGCCTCTCTGTTTCTGAGGAGGCAGCTCTCTCAGTGAGCTCCGCCATGTGAGTCATGTGCAAAAACTCCCCTGCTAAGCCCTGATCTCACGCAAGGCAGGCAGGCCGGGCCCTGGGCGCCTTCATCTGACGCATTCTCTGGTTTCCACCGAGAGCAGTAGCCCATGTGTGGAGTGGTAAGCGCTACTCCCTGTGACATATGATGTGTGTGTCTGCCTGCGTGTGTGTGTGTGTGTGAGTAAGTGAGGGAGTGAGTGAGTTGCCTCGATCGAGCAGAAGGACTGTAGGAGGTTGAACTCTGAGTCGTGATAACAGAACCCAGATTGGGCTCTGCTGCTTTGAGCCACCTCCCTCTCTCTCTCTCTCTCTCTCTCTCTCTCTCTCTCTCTCTCTCACACACACACACACACACACGCCCCTCCCCTATTTATTGTGTGTATGACGCACAGTGTGTGTGATGCATAGTGAAAGTCACTGTGTAAATGATGCACCATATGTGTGTATATTATGTATATGTGAAAATTTTGTTTATTAGCTCAGTGGTTGTATTGAAGTAACATGCAAACACCATCAGGGCTCCAGAGACATAGACAAGCAAATGTGGAGAAAAGAGAGCTGAGAGAGAGAAAAAGGGAAAGAGAGAGAGAGAAAGAGAGAGGGATGAAGGGCGTTTGATGAAAGTGTAATCATAGGTTGCCTTGCTGCTCTTTGACTCTCTTTGTAGTGAGTTTGTGTGAGTGTATTTCTGTGTGCATCTGTGAGTATGTGGAAGATTTCATGGGGTATTGTACTGCAGGTCCTATCAAGCCTTGTTTACGTGGTCAGTGGACACATACACACATGCACAGACGCACACACACTCACATACACACACACACACACACACACACACACACACACACACACACACACACACACACACACACTTAGGCCTAGTCCACACGTACCAAACCGATCTTTTTTTCCTCCCTCTTCCCTGGAACCGTATCAAGAATATTTGCATCCAAACGGATCCATCTCAACACGACTCAACACGTTATTTCATACCCCAGGCCTATAGGTGGCACTGTTTCTTTACAGAAATTGACCAAAACTTGCGATTTACAAACAGACAGAATAGGCTACGACGAAATGGCTAGTGCAAGGAAACCAGAATTGTTTGTGTGGACTGATGGTGAACTGTCAACTGTAGTCAACTGTAAAACGAATAAACTTTATTTTACGGTTTGTGAAGGGTGCGGTCCCGTCCTTTATTTGGCTAACGCAGGTAGGCCTACTAATCACCTTTACTTTCTTTGGTTGTAGGATAGTCTGTGATTCACATTAGTTTTGGCTATCACCGCAATTAGGCTACCAAACGCAAGGCTTACCCAAGTTCTAGCCTATTCTGTCGCCATTTATAATATTGCTATAAAACCTTCGTTAGTAACAATACTTTTGCCTGCATCAAATCGCGCATTTGCATTCAGTGTGCTACCATCGGCTTAACGTGAGTTCTAAGCGTCTTTGTATGCTTATCTGATTTCACTCGACTGTGAATGCATATGTATATATGTTGTAAGATATGTAAAATAAATGAATGACACTGGCACTACGCACAAATTAATGTAGCCTAAACTTACACCACACTTTCCTAATAACTTAAGTTCTCTCACGTCGCTGACAGTAGCTAGAATGCATAAAAAAACACCGGGAAAAACAGTGTTCAGTCCACCAAGTCATAAGCAATCGGCGCTGCGCAGCACCAGTTGTGATATTTATCTTACGGAGTGTAATCGTAGGTAATGTCATGTATGAAAACTAGTATTGTTAGGCAATACTATAAGTGCAAGTCCAGGGCAGCTGAGGTGTGGCGATGTCATCATCGATACGCAAGCAGGATGTGCAGTTTCGCTGTCTAAACTAATTCAAACGGGCTACGGTTTCAGATTTTTCCACTCTGGGACCAGGTTTCAAAAAAGTGCGGTTTCGGGCAGTGCGTTTACAGGATTCGTTTGGACGCTCGGCCAAGACGAAGCAAAACCTCTGCGTTTAACCTAAAAAGCGTCTCCGTGTGGACAGGCCCTTAAAATGAAATAAAATTAAATAAACAGCCTTGCCTTAACACCCATTGAACCACACTGACATAAATTGCATTCCATTTAACATTCTTGCTTGTGGGTGTTGACAATATCTGACAACCAGAGGCTTGTCCCCAATACATCTACACTCTTGCCTTGAATTGTACGCACTGTTACTTGTCCAAGGTCAGTTATATCATGAGCCACATGCACACATCCCATGGTCAACAGCCAGACTCTGTCCACCTCTGGCTTTTGACATATAAAATAAAATATGAAAAAGGAAAGATAAAGTAAGAAAGAAAGAAAGAGTGAGAGAGAGAGAAAAATAGAGAGACAGAGGTGCCATGGTAACGGAATGCCTGGTAACCGAGCGATGCTCCTACAGCTGACAATGGCTTGGCCACAGAGCTGTGGAACAGCAGGGGGAGAGAGAGCGCCACAGACCTCAGGTGTGCTGGAGTATGCAGGGAGTGCACCACTGATGCTCATCCGCCCCACGCATGCATACATATACGTACAAACAAACAAACACACCCACAAGCCAACGCATTTGGGATCAGCCCCAAGGGTGGCACTTCAGCAGCCTGGGACAATAATCAAAGGGTTGGATCATCTGGTTTTAACTTTAACACACACACACACACACACACACACACACTCTCCCATACTCATGCACACTGGGCTTGTTTGTTGTGTGTTGATCATGTTGGGGTGGTGTTGCACGTGGCTCCAGCTCAGCGGGCCCAGACTGCACGGAGAGGCACTGAGGGGAGCCCTGAGGGTGCGGAGCTGCATTAATAATGAAGCACGTTGGAGGATGGAGACGCTTGCGTAACACCAGGCAGGCAGGCAGGCAGGCAGGCAGGGTTTTTGGGCTGTACTGTTGAATTGTTGTTTCTCCTCTGAGCTGCTGCTACTGCTGCACAGAGCCATGGGACACGTTGGAGTCTGTCACCTTGGCTGACATAAAAGACCTTTGTGTCAAGTTGAGACACCTTGAGACACACACACACACACACACACACACACACACAGAATATGTACATTAGCAGCAGATCGAAACATAGACACAGAGACGTGCACAAACATCAGATGCAAATACACATGCTACAAATACACACCTAGCCTTAATACATAGATACTTAGACAAGCACATTAAACACAGCACAAACAGCAGCATACACAGTCACACACACAGCAGACCAGAAGCCAGAGGTGTGCAGATGCCAAAGAGAGATAGAGGAAGAAAACCCGAGAGATTTCTTCACGCAAGAGGTGCTTTCAAATTCGCAAACGCAGGCCAATGTTTGCAAACAGGTTTCTGTTTGCCTTGAGTTTTTGAAATTACCATTACAATGGAATGTCAACAACAAATCGTTTAAATTGAACTGTTTAGAAAGAAAAAAAAAACATGTTCACCACAAACGTCCGGCACTCTTACTGAATTTGAACTCCCCTCAGTTCTGCCTGGATTATATTGAACAGTGAAAATGCCAGCACTGCTGATGCTGTGGTCATTCATTGTGCTGATGCTGTGGCCATTTACATTCATAAACTGCTGATACCATGTCTGACCAGAGGGGGGCATCACAGTAAGCCCTCACCAGTTTTTTTGTCTTGTGCTGCTTACAAACGTGTTTCCAAATGTGCCGGTCAATCAGTTACCTCCAGACAGGTGCTGTCTCGGGCCTTGAAATACCGTTGAAGAAGGCAGCCCAGGAGAGAGAGAACGGGAAAGAGAGAAATGAGAGGAGAGAGAGGACAAGTCACGTCCATGTTGATTTAAGGAGATGAAAGTGCATATGAAGTCATCCCTATGCATTTGATTTGCACTCTCCGCCCAACTCCATCTCTCTGATGCCTATCTTAGCAAGCACTTGATGAGTGTTGCTTTGGAATGACAACTTTACATAAATAACATTTTCTCAAACAGGCTTTGGTGAGATCACTCCAAATCCAGCAAAATGCACACACATAGCTGACTGACTTAGTCCCTGCCGTACGAAAGTGCTCAGATCTTTGCCGTACTCTAATGAACACCATCAGGCTGGATTTACCATAGGATGTTCTGGCAGTGTAGATAGCATACTAATCACTTGGTATGGTTTGACTGTGATAGTGTGGACATCAGAGGCATCATGAGCCGTTCAATGTGACCTTCACGTAAGATCAGTAAAATTCTATCGTAGCATCTAGATCTAGATCAGGAGTTAGATCCAGCTCTGACCACTGCCATGGTCTGCGTGTGAATGACCAGTTAGGTCAGTCTTACTCATTTGCCTGCATTAATGAAACATCTCTCGCTGATCTCTCCATGTGTATGCTCTGTGTCCCCCCACTTTTACAGCCAAAGTGATGTTCTGTGACACAACGCTCTACCGAACGCCTGCACTTCTAGTCAACAAGCCCGTGCCAATTAGCGTTGGCGTTAAGAAAAACAAGCAATTAAAACAATTTGCATCCAGTTTTATTACTCATAAGTATTTGTGAGATATGAGCTCATGTGTGGCATTCCCAACTGTGATGGTGGGAAAGACAACAAGGGCACTCAGGGGGAGGGGGAGGGGTAGGAGAGGGTTGTTGGAGCGTTCCCGTGTTGTTTGTGGCAGTCACACTACTTTGGGCAGAGGCTTGCAGGCATGGCAGGATAAAGTCTTTATTGTTTAAATTGTTTGTATGGCGTGATTTCTCCAATTTGCCACAGTTCTGCTGTCGATGTGAACTTCATGTGCTTGTAACTTTGTGAGTGTAGTGTGAGCTCATAGGGCACTGATCTGTGGTTTGGGCTCTGCTGAGGGGATATGTGCTGTGAGAATCCCACTAGGAATGTGAAATTGCTTTTTTGTGGTTGTGCTTTTGATTTAGTATGCTTGATTTAGACAGGGTATCCATGCAACAGAAAGCAAACAGTGACACATATCAACCCTCTGCATGACTGTGCGCTGGATTTGGAGAGGAGTTGTGCCACAAGTGCAAACACACAGACCGTGGCAGTGAGTAGGCTACCTTTTAAATTTATCCAGACAATCACAACATTAAAGAGGAACCAATGCTACAGCATTTGTGCATTTTGGGAAAAGTAAAAAAAGAAGTCTGCGACAACAGTGACAGCTGTTTTTCTAGAGGAATTTCAGTCCCTGCTTTTGTCACTCAATTCTCTCCTGCCAACAACTGTGGATTTGTGTGTGCGTGTGTGCTTACCACACATATAGCGGCTTGAAGCGCATTCTTATTGGTTGCTGTGGGAGCGCAGCATTAGAAGCCACGCCCAGCTTGTGAAGCGTGCGTCCTGCTTTGATCTCATCCGGTGGCGTTCCTTTGCAATGGACAGTCGCTGAGATCTGTAACTCTCAAGTTGTCAAGTTTATTTCTGTAATCTGAACAACGGACATTTAGCGAATACAATATCCCAGTTATACAATTAATTTACCCATCTTCACAGTGACTTCGTTGTTCGCACTACGTTAATTTCTAAGCGATTTTCTAATTAGCCGGCCAGCTGATTCTACAATGGTTCTCAAAGCAGAAGATGGAGTCGGTGAGTTGGGTTTGGTTTACGTCACATGATATAGTTGATGGTCATTAATTCTCTGCCTCTGAAAAAGTATCGTTTCGTAGCCTGCGTGACGTGTGTGTACATTCTTTTCAACAGTGATCTGTGTAACACAAAGCAGTTTTAAAGCAACAGGTCGTCGCATGACGTATATATAGTAGGCTATAAGTATACTCTTTTGATCCCGTGAGGGAAATTTGTTCTGCATTTATCCCAATCCGTGAATTAGTGAAACACACACAGCACACAGTGTACACACAGTGAGGTGAAGCACACACTAATCCCGGCGCAGTGAGCTGCCTGCATCAACAGCGGCGCTCGGGGAGCAGTGAGGGGTTAGGTGCCTTGCTCAAGGGCACTTCAGCCGTGCCTACTGGTCGGGGTTCAAACCGGCAGCCCTCCGGTTACAGGTCCGAAGTGCTAACCAATAGGCCACGGCTGCCCTAAGTGCAGACACAACATTACGTTTAGCCTAATATAAGCTATAATCAGCTCTTCAGTTATGATCCATCCACTGTAGGCTATGGCAGACGCGCATGAATGCGTTGAAGCACTTGCAGTGAGCACATTAGTTTATAAGCCTGTAAAACATTAAGAGGGTCCCAGTGTAGGCTATTTTTTTGTTTCACTGATCACAAGTTGTCCATCTGTAAATGAGCTAATGTCATATTTCCGTTATAGGCTAGGCTGCCATGTATTCAGAAATAGCTCTTTACACAGCACAAACAACTAGCTAGGTTTATCTATTGATTTGGTTACAACATGACAAAACCCTTTCGTTGAAACATGATGATTATCACACCATGGTCATTTTTTTGTTATTGTAGTAATACCACCTTTGTAACAGATCTTGGAAAAAATACATTTAACTACATCTATATGTTCTATAAGTTCACCACAAGTGTTGTAAGTGTGACTGTGGTTAGAGAAACGGAACCCACATTAGGCTATGTTAAAGTGGGTCAGACCAATTCTGTGTGTTGAGGCAGCAACCTTAAACACCTGTTACACTTTCACTTGTAATGTCTGCAAGTCTTGTAAAATAAAATGACAGAAGTTTCCCTCGTAATGCCCGCCTCACACACATGTCGCCTGTGCCACTGATGTCAGGGCTTTGGATGTAGTTCTGCAGTTCCACTGTTGTTTTGCATGAAACATTTCTTAATTAAACACAATTATAAATCTTTCAGTGGCTGGCTGAAGTTCATTATTGCCCAGTAGCAGTCCATAAGTGTGTGTGTGTGTGGGGTTGGGGCTGGGGGGTGAGGGTGGATGATAATCAGGCCCTTGTCAGCTACAGTATAAATGACTCTTTGACGAAGCCTCTGGCTGGCTAGATCTCGTGTGCCATTGTGGTGTTTGGCATGGGTTCCTTGGGCTGGCCTACAGTTACCCTGTTTGAGCCTATTGAGTCCTTGGCATGAAAGGGAGGCATTTGTGTGGCTTCGACACCAGCTTGCTCTTCATGATGCCTTTGCTGCCATGCTCCGTAGTGCTTTAGAAACTTCTAAGAGCATGGTGTAAACAGCCATTCCTGGTCAGGATGATGACTGGTGTTTGTTTGGGTTTAGTCTGATGAGGCCTAATCAACTCAATATTTAGAAAGTATGGTGAAGTCCCCACACTGGAGCTCCCTTGCAATGCACTTTTAATGAGATGCCCCAAAACGGTGACATTTCCAGCCTCATGATCTTCTTCAGACTTCAGTCTACTCATGTCAAGACGTACAGCAGTACCTTGCGGAATGATATGGGTTAAAAGAGGCAGTTCAGATCAGATCTCTAAAGACCACACAGATCATCTACGAGATTGTCGTAGTCAAGTTTCTATATGTACCAGAGTATGCTACTGAACAGGGCACGGGGAAACCAGAATTACAGGAATTTTTTGTAGTCATTGTTTGTTGTGCATACTGTCGGGTTTAACTTGTTAACGGTTTCACAAGTTCCACCCGTTTTCATGATGTGTGGTTCTCAAGAATTGTCACAAGTTTCATCACTGCCTGGCATGCTTGCAGTTTTTCGGCGTCACTAAATAAACTTGAATTTGAACTTAAGAAAACAGAAACGGGTTGACCTCCTGTGTCCCCCAGTGGAAGCTTACCGTGTGTGGCGTTGAGATGGAGCCACGTGGTGGGAGAGGGGGAAGAGTGTGGGAGGACAGGCCTCGACTTTTAAAAACACTACAGGGGCTGTTGAGCTGACAGGGCAAAAATGGAGGCTCTTTCCGCTTGTCCATGATGAGAGTTGTTGCTGCAGCTCATTGTCTGCGTGTGAAGGCTTAGGAGGCCAGCCAGACGGAGGGAGGGAGAGGACGAGAGAGGGATGAGGGTGGAGGAGAAGAGGTGGGGGGGGGTTGGGTGTTGTCTTTTCCTGCTGGTGAGGCGAGAGGGTTTCCACTGTAAAAAAAGAGAAAGAAACGAAGCTCTCGCTTTCTCTCCTTTGTTCGTTCGAGCTCTTGTTTTCATGTTCTGTTTTTCTTCTCCGTGCTCTCTGCTTGGCATATAGTGCTCTCAGACACAAAAAACTCTCTCTCTCTCACACACACACACAGAGTCACTTTTGTGAAAAAATCCTGTTCGATTTTTGAGACATAAGTGTTCACTGAATCGATTGTAAAATCGATTTTTTATGTCTAAAGACATAAAAAGACATTTTATGTTCAACGCCAAATATAGGCCAATCCACAAACAACTAACAGGCATTAGGACGAACGTAAAGAGGGCGCTTGTAGACGCAAGCCAGCAATATTTCTGATGATTTATTGGCGTGAAGTTTCGTGCACAATGACAAACAGAAGTGCAACATTCTCGAAAAAGTGCAACATTCTCGAAAACCAGTAAGCCGAGTGGACTGCCATTACACCAGTGACATGACTGCAGGCTTCAACGTAGCTGTGTCTGTGTTTACGATTAGAAATGTCAAACAAATTTCGCCTAGAACTCGATTGCACAGTTTGCGTAGCCTACCGCTTTGTTCTTCTCCATAGTTTGATATACCAAAAATCCGAAGTACTTCCACATCGAACTCCTCAAGTTATTAGGGCCTATCACTCATCTCTCTACATGTCGCACAGGTTGATCGCGTTGTCCTCCATTTTTTGGCAAAACACGAGCAGCACAGCAGCTGATTGAAACAGCTATTGGTGGGAATTTTCTTTTTAGCTTTCGCAATGCTTACTGCACTTCGGAATTCTTTTATATTCTTATATTTTTGTTTGTGAATTTTGTTAAATCTATCTTTTTTATTTGTTTATTTCGTTTAAAATGAATAGTGTAAATATTTGGTTAAAATCGATTCCCTATTTTAGTTTTCGAAACTTGTGTTGTTTGGTCCAATCGATTGTGCAATCGATTTTCAAACGTAAAGTGACAGCCCTAACACACACAGACACATACACACACATACACACAGACACACACACACAGACACACACACACAGACACACACACACTCACACACACACACAGACACAGACACACACACACACACACACACACACACACACAGACACACACACACACACACACACACACACACACACACACATTTTTTCACTCTTCTTTCTCTCTCTATCATTTCTGTTGTGTTGTCTTATGTGTCTGTCTATACCATCGTCCCACACCCGGGGACACACACCCTCAGTGAAACAGGATACAGGATGTGAGGCTTTGCGGTTGTTAACAGATGGGCCATTGAGCCAGGCCAGGGCCTGTCCAGTAGAGCAACAGGTGACCCAGCTCAGTCCTGCTAAACTTAGTGCCCAGCTGGCTGCATCATTCAGCACTCGGCTCACTGGACTCCTCAGTACTGATCCACAATGTGGTGGCCTTTGAAGCTGCTGTTTTATAGGTCTCTTTTAGATTTGACCATGGCTCAGAGCAGATGTTTATGGCCATGTCTTGATTTCAGACCTGGCATATGCACTGAATAGCATATGCACTGAAGCTCTGTGTGGCTCACTGGAGCCCTCTGGTGGTGGAACACACCCTAGTGAATTTGCAGTACGGCCTTTAGGGTGTCACTGATAGGCTTTGTCCTCCAGTGTATTTAAGACTTAATTTAAGTCTGGTCCTGAAGGTGGATGTCAGTCTTTACTTTGTCTTTTTTTTTTTTCAACAGATCCATTGAAAAATCAAAAAATTAATGATGCCAGCATGACCATTCATATTTAGTCTGTTCACAATTGACTTCTGGGTAGTAGTTTAAGTATGTAGATTAAGTATACTAAAGGAATAAGTACACTCAAAAGGTCTTAAAGGAATTATCCGGAGTAAAATGCACTTTAGATCGATTTCCGGATGATTGGGGGTACATACGTTGACTTGACATCAAAATTATGTCATTCGGATGTGTTTTGAGAAAGTTCGATTGTACCGTTTTCAGTCACAACTCGTAGCCTGGAAGTGAGCGGGGCATTTCAATTGAGCCGCTACAAAACGCTATTTTTGTACCTCTTCTACAGTTCCAAACAACATAACACTTACGTGGTAGTGAGTAGAGGGTCCCTAAAGCCAAACCGAAGTATCCCGAGGTCTTTATGTGGTCGAATAGAGAGTCCAGAATGAATTTCATCAAGCCAGTACCTTTCCGGAAATGTTGCCATCTTTGCCGCCACCTTGAGGGGAAAGTCCGTAGGAGCACACTAGATCACTTTCCGCTTGGCTCGGAGAGGTTGCGGAGGGCTTTCATTGGTAATTGATGGTGGTAATTAAGTAAGGCTCTCTAGTGATTGAGCAAATGAGGGGTCATTTAATGCCCCTAATCAGATGGCGTCTCATACTGCGACCATTTGGTGATAGCACTGCTGTTAATGGGCTGTTTGCACGACAGGCACAGGGTTGCTAAGAGCCAAAGAAATTAGTGTCTGGCTATGTATCATTTAGCCTGAATCACATTTATGTGTTTTTGTCAGTCTGTGCACACACATATATGAGAACCCTTTCCTGTCTGGGGGTCAGTCATAAAACTGTGTACGTGTGTGTGTGTTACAGTTTGGGTGAAGGTAGGTTTCTGGAGGTCAAGTACATTGGTTGGGCTCACTGTGTAAGAGAGATAGAGCTAGTGTGTGTGTGTGTGTGTGTGTGTGTGTGTGTGTGTGTGTGTGTGTGTGTGTGTGTGTAGTAAGTACCGTACATAAAGACTGAAGAGCTTGTGTGTTGTGAAGTGATTCCCCCTCCCAAATCCTCTCTCTCCCTCGAGCCTCTTCCCCAGCAGCACATCCAGGTCAGTGGGGGCTTAGTGGCCCCTCTCTGCAGCTCGTGTTCCTCAGCCCCTAAACCATGCCACGCTCACACTGATTGGTCAGTCTCAAATGAAATGTGTTATCGTTCATGTGGACCCTTACTGTGTTTAGATGGGCCACCCGTGTGGCCAAGCAGTGTTCACAAGCAGTGCAAACAGACCTGCAGAAAATGAGGAGTTCTGTAAAAGTGAAGAAATACACAAATTGTTGCAGAACTATCAAGAGGTATTCTCAAGAGTGTATTCTCATTCTCAGGAGAGAACCAGTATAATAGTTCTTCCTATATTAGGAAGTCCATCTTCATTCTTCAGGGACAAAGTGTGTGTGTGCGTGTGCGTGTGTAATATGGAGATAGTGTTTTTTTCATGCCGGTAGGTAGTTTTCAGGTGATGAAAAGTTGAATTGCTGATGCACACTGCTACTATGGGTGTGGTCTTCTAAAGCATGGGAGCTTGAGGGTTTCCAGATTCAACCGCAAACACATTCACACACACACCCTTGTTTTTGACGTCTCTCTCTCTCTTTCTCTCTCTCTTTCTCTCTCTCTCTCTCAAACACACACACACACAAAATGTCTACGCTAGAGCACAACCTGTTGTGTGTGTGTGGTGCTCTTCCACATTCTCTTGTGCACTCGTTGATTGTACACATGAGACTCTTCTTCTCCTCCTCCACGTGGAACTGAAACATCATCTTTCCACGTCTCCCATCTTTTCACTCTCAGTCTCTCTTTCCCTCGCTCTCCCGTCTCTTCCCTGTACAGCCACAGGGTGGAGCCTGTGTGTGTGTGTGTGTGTGTGTGCTTTGATTCCTGAGGGAGAGAGAGGGAGGGAGCTCAAGGAGAGGAGGAGGGGACTGGAGCGAGTGAGAGAGGAGGAGGAGGGAGGAAGAAAAGGAGGCGGGTATTCCTCCTGAGCTGTCAGACGGATCTGAGGGGTCCATGTGGTCGCGGGTGGATGAGGCTAGCGCTTGCTTCTTTCACACACACATACACACACACACACACACACACGCTGCCACTACCTTGCCACTATCCTGTGGACTCTGACAGCAAGTAGCCGGTGTTTGTGAGTGTGTTTGTGGGAGTACCACTCCAAACTCATGGAGTCCTGCGGATTACTACAGAGCTCTGGGAGTGACCAGTAGCCCACAGGGATGTGCAGAGTCCCCTCATCTGGTCTGAGGACACATTGATACAGGAAGGAGACAGAGAGACAGAGAGAGGGAGGCTGTGGGGAGCGGGCTCGCCGGATAGCACTCACTCACACACACACACACACTCACGCTGGTGAGTGGACGTGGAGGAACACACTAGTGCTGGTAGGCATCTGATTTAATTTACTCTTTTTTCTTTATTTCTGTGATCTGGTGCGTGTGTGTGTATGGCTTTATTGTTGATCTCTCTCTCTGTCTCTGTCTTTCTGTATGTGTGTGTGTGGTTGAGAGGGGCAGAGTCTTGACTAACTGACAGTTACTTGTGATACAGTGTTATCATGTGATAGCAGACTCTAACACACACACACACATTGCCGCCTTTTGTGCCGGCTGCCCACAGGGAGAAAATGTGTATCATCCAGAGGTGAAGTATGGAACATGCTGTATCTGTTGATAGGGAGCTGTGTGTGTGTGTGTGTGTGTGTGTGTGTGTGTGTGTGTGTGTGTGTGTGTGTGTGTGTAAATTCGTGTGTATGTGAGTACATGTGACAGTCTCAATTGCCAAGTCTCTTTGACTGCAGACTAGCCCACAGTCTCTCTCTCTCTCTCGCTCTCTCTCTCTCTCTGTGTTAGTGTTAGTGTGTGTCTCAGTGTCTTTGTTTGGTGTGTGCGTGTGTGTGTGTGTGTGTGTGTGTGTGTGTGTGTATGTGATGTGTGTGTGTGTGTGTGTGTGGGGGGGGGGGGGGTACCTGAGGTTAGAGTGGGGAATGGTGGTCCATCTGTAAGCGGAGGGAACACCCTTGACCTCCTATTGAACTTGCGTCTGCTGCGATGAAATACAGTAATGGTCCAGCGCCCCAAGGAAACACCTCGCGTTGGTCTGGCTCTCACACAACAATGTAGAGTTCATCTCTGTACAACACATTCCCACACACACACACACACACACACATACATACACATCAACTTACAGATTGGTGGTTGTTGTTGCTGTATTTTTTGTATTTTTGGGTGTAGTCTTTTCTTGTCTGTTGTCTTTAGTATCCTATATTTAATATTTAGTCTGGTCTGTTCCAAAGTGTTCATCTGCTTCTCGTCTAGGTCTCAGACTTTCTGAGTTCAGAAGTGAAGCAAGGATGGAAATGTTTTGCAAGACTTTTTGAAATACGTGTAGATAAACATTCCACAAACAGCATGCGTCTGGAATCCTCCTCCAGCAAACATTTGCCCATCAGCAACAAACTTGAGCTAACCAGCTCCATGCTGTCCAGGACAGGGTTAATTAGTGACTGCTGTGAGTGTGTGTGTGTGTGTGTGTGTGTGCATATGTCTCTGGTCAGCTGAGGGAATGTTCTGGCGTGAGTGTGGTGTTTTGACTCCAGCTGAGGGTTTAGTGTGTTGAAGGTGAGCTTTGCTTTAAGTGTGTGTGTGCTTTGACTGCACACATTTTACTGGTCAGTGTGTGTGTGTGTGTGTGTGTGTGTGTGTGTGTGTGTGTGTGTGTGTGTGTGCGTTGATGTTTGTGTAATGGTACTCTTCAAGTGGAATGTGTGTTGAAAGAGATTTCTAAATTGGTCACAGTTTTAGACCTTTCTGTTTGACATGCATACGCATGTGTGCACATGAACACAAACTCTCTATTCCTATGCTGTGTCAATCAAACAGTCAGAGAATTTTCAAATTGTCTGAGAGTTTGACCGGTAGAGTATGTGCACCCTTACATACACAGACAGACTGACCGATAGAATATGCAAAACAAGGGCACTGCCAAGCCAAGTGATATTCGGCCCGAGGTATCCCCTGACAAACACTCTTGAGGCCTAGCAGACAAGATATGAGTGAGAGTCCATCTGGTCAAACACCACAAATACAAAGCTCCTCTCTCAGCACTCACCAGACATAAAACACACACACACACACACACACACACACACACACAGACACACACACACACACACACACACACACACACACACACACACACACACACACACACACACACACACACACTGTTTTATGACTGACCCCCAGACAGGAAAGGGTTCTCATATACCATGCAAGACAAGGGTGACGGCCTCCTTTGAACTGCTGGAGAGGATGGGTGTGAGTGAATGTGTATGTGAGGGAGATTCATAGAGGCTTTGTAAGCCGCAGGATAGCAACTCATTTCTTCTGTTTTGAAAGCAGTAGGCCACAGGCATGGGCAGTAGGGGACCCTGACCCCTGCTCTTGTGACCTTTGACCTAGGGAAGTGGGAAGGGAATTGTTGACCTCTGTGCAGCTAAAGCACCATTTTGAATATGACCCAGTGTCTTTTGTTGGCATTGGCATTATCTAGATTACTGAAATTCCTTGCATCAAGTGAAGTGAACACAATTGATGATCGACTCCTCATCGATATTTGGTTATTAACGGGTTACAACCTGCATCTATTTTGCAAGGCATGGTCATTTAAGAGTATAGAGCATAGATAGCTGACAATAGAAGATAGGCTAACTCATGACTTGAAGTCTTTTCCATGTGGGAGAGATCCACGTTGAGGAAATGGGCCCGTGGTCTCAGAACCCCGAGAATATTTCAAACCATATCTCATCCAAAGCTATGACCCCTGAGGTCATTACGTGCGCAGCTTGAGGTCTGTTTAGTTAATGGATCATGGGTGTTGTCCTGATGAAATGAAAGAGGAGGAAAAAAGAAGAGGGGATTAAAGGAGAAGGGCACAGGGAAGAGAGAGAGAGAGAGAGAGAGAGAGAGACGATGAGCCGCTCGCTGGCCTCGGGACTGGACACCACACAGCTCAAATGGTTGAACGATTTGTAATGAAAATGAATGTATTCTGTAATATCTGTGTGTGTGTGTGTGTGTGTGTGTGTGTGTGTGTAGTCTGGCCTGGCCTGGCCTGTGATGAGCAGAGGACAGGCAGATTGTCGGGGGATTAGTTGATGACTGCATCTGTAGTGAAAGCAGTTGTAAAGGAGTTGGGAGAATCCTGTTTGCACGCCCCCCTCTGGTCTTCCCCCTCATTCACAATACTGTACCACAACACCACTAGACACTCAAATGTGTCTGTGTGTGTGTGTGTGTGTGTGTCTTTTTTTTTTGGAAATTTACAATTGTTTTTTTAATGGATTTTCACCAATTGTACCAAAATCCACAATCTCATTGTGCCAGATGTCTGGCAGGGAGTGCTGGTGGTGGACAGCGTCCCTAGTCACCCCCATGTGTCTGGGTTGAGTTTGCGGTTAGATGAGGCAAGTGACATTTGAGGGAAGTAATGGGAGGGTTGGGGAGGGGGCCGCTAGCCATTAGTTGGGTAGTGATGTTTTTGTTTGTTCTTTGGAATGGGAGTCTGGAAGTGAGTTTTGGGACATTAGTGGAGAGTTCACAGGGAGGACTGATGTTGTGGGTGTGCACTCTTATAGGGTGGGCAGTGAAGTGACGTTTTGGGTGGACAATGACGTGGGAATGCTGAGGAGTTGGGTATTTTAGCCTGTGTTCAATGGTGGTGGAAGATTCTAGAAGATATTTTGGGCTTTTTGATTAGAGTGTGTTTAAATCTGGGTCTCCTCAGCTTGGAGTCGCTGCTCTGTCCTACTTGCGACAGTCCGCTCGCCGCCCCAGGGGCTTGCGGGAGTTTTAATTTCTCTGATTTCTCCTGGTGATTCGGAGATGGGGGGGGGGGGGGTGGGGGGGTAGAGGAAAAGGATGAGGCTCCTCCCACTCGCTTACTCTGCAGTGAGGCCTCCAATCCGGCTTCTCCCTTGGTGGGGCGTGTCACGGAGCTGGGTCACATCCCAGAGGCCTCAGCCACTTCCAGCTCAGTGCACGTGGTGGGAACGCACCCATGGCCTGGGCTTAGCCTTATTTGTTTGCGCTGAAAAGGAAAGCCATTTCCTTGGCGGTGGGTAACATTTGGCGTGGCCGCTAAAGACATTACAGCAGACAGGGTAACCTCCTTTGGAAGCTGCCAGGCCAACCAGTTTATCACAGCTGAATCTAGGGGAGTAGGACTCTGTAGTGCTCTGGTCCGATGGTGTTCAGGGCACGCTCCTGTGAAGCCCATGGCTGTCCTATATTGTGCCCGTACACCAAGGCTGCTGGCAGGAATTGAAATCAAATCTAAGCTTAACCTAACCTAATTTTATGATTTTTGATATTTATTCACTTAAGTAGGCCAGAGCTGGGATTTGAAGCCCCAGTTCCCTCTCCCCAAATGCCATCAGACTCAAAGATGTAGACTGGGGAAGTAAACCCCCAGGAGAATGGATGGTCAGAGCCTGGTTGGCGTTAAATGATTTAGCGTCCAGTTCAGTCTAGTCCAGTCAAGCGACATTTAAAGGGTTTCAGTTGCGGCTGGCCACTTAACACTCCTAAGATCACACTCCCTCTCTTCTCACGGCGAACAAGCCTGAAATCTGTGGTCGCAGACAGACGGAGCATGGAGTGGTGTGTGGGGGAAAAAATGACCCAGCGCTTGACCGACAACGTTTGAGCCGGCCTAATCTTATCAAGCTCACAGAGAATCTGTCTCTCTGCTGCGGAGGGCGTTTGAAGGGGAGAGCCAAGGCCCGGTCCAGGCATCTCCTCCTCTCGTCCGTGGGACCGCTTGGTCATCAGGGGAGACTGTTGAGCTAATAGAAATGAGATTTGGGCCTGGCCAGTTCTTCCTTCAGAGAAGAGTCACGAGGCTGAGCAAGCACGTCAGCCAGTCACCTCTGCACGCTACGCCACCCTCTCCTCCGATATGACATGAGTCATCCGTCACTTTCCCCCGCTTCTCATTGTTGGCTAGCCACATGCTAAACCCAAGCATTACCAATTCGGTGCAGTTGATGATGATTATGAGATAAACGTGCTGTTTAGGTCAGCAGGCTGTCCAGCATAGTTTAGTGATGAGGCAGCGGCCGAGTCCTCCCCAGTCGGAGGCTCACACATGTGCACAGCACCCGTCTGCTGTGTGTCTGTCTCCTGATACCGAGGGTCACGGCGGCCACAGCTGGGCGACTCCAGGGTGACTTCAGGCCACATGTGCCGTAAAGCCCAAAAGTCCTTGGCCTTCTAGACACACCAAAACACTTATGGATTCTCTTAAAACTGTCCATGCAGTCCAGCTGTCCTCTGTGCAGGCTGTCGGGGGGGGGGTTCAGACTCGCTTGCTTGCACACTCACGTCCGGCTGCAGATCGGTGCAGGACACGCACGTTCCCAGTGTACTCCTCACTGCCTTTTATCATGAGTATGGGCAGTTTGCAGACAGGCGTTGCTATTTTGGATCTTCCTCTGAGCAGTCTCCCTCCTCCTCACTCTCCCGGCGGTAGGCTACTCAGGCTGTGGGAGATGGGAGGAGATGGTGGTGGTGGTGGTGGGGGTCAGTGAGAGTGCTGCTGGCCAGTGGAGGAGATGAGCGCCTCTGGAGTCCACTGCATCTGCAGCCTGGAGATAAAAGCCCAGGAGACGCCAGCAGCATCCACTCAGCGAGGACAATCAGATGTTAGCTGCCAACCACAGATGCAACATGGTCTTTTTGTCCATCTCACTCTCCATGCCTTCCTTTCTCTATGCCCCCCGCCCCCCCACATACACACACACGTCTCTCCTAAGTGTTAAGGATATATTGTGCTGCTCTTTGAGATGTTTATTTGTTCAGGGGGTTCTCTACTCATCTGAGGTTTGACCTCTCTCAGAAGGTTTATTATCAGTGGACTATCAGTGGATTATTGGTCCCAGGTTATTGATTGCTGCTCGGTTATTTATTATTTCAAAGTTCCGGTGTGAGATTGGAAAAGGGATAAGAGTCTCTCTGCTGAAATAGACTGGATTGTCTTGTATTGCAGCGATGGGTATTTGCAGCAGTAGAGGTTGTGGAGTACACTTCAGTCAGCAGTAAAAGCAGGTTGGCATGAGCAGGGCTTCTGTAAATGGGATGGATGTTGGCACTGCAGCTACCGCAGTGAGAAGGGGGAGGGGCACTTTGGAAGTATAAGTAAGTGTGTGTGTGTGTGTGTGTGTGTGTGTGTGTGTGCTTTGTGTATGTATTTTGGGGGGACTGCTCCGTGTCTGTCAGGCATTCTGGAACTGGAGGCGAGAACGCTGGAGCGGTGTGTTTCCATGGTGATGAAGGCAGGGGGGCACGCCACTTGCGGGTTGTGAGTTGTGTTGGAACGAAGATGGGGTGTTTCTCTCCCTCTCTCTCTGTCTGTCTTTGTAAGTGTGTGTGTGCGTGTGCGTGTGTGTGTGTGTGTGTGTGTGTGTGTGTGTGGGGAGGGGTGCAGAAGGGAGGGAGAGAGAGGAGGCTGTGTGCAGCTTGTCCTGCTGGTGATAGATGACTTCTCTTCTCAGCACAGCAGCAGCGTTGGCGGCAGCAGACGCGAGCTTTCCTGCTCTTTTATCTCCCAAACACAATTACTTCCTGTTTTCCACCTATCACGGCCTCCGTGACTTCCACAAACACACCACTTTGGGCAGCTGTCTGCTGGTTAGACAAGTAATCTTGTAAGCCTAACAGGCCTGTGTGTGTCCCAGGGGCTGTTCCGGCGTCTTCAGTGCAGGGCAGCATGGACACCAAGCCAGGAGGCCACATAACATAGTGCGTGCGTTGTTGTCAGTCTCAAACGTTTTGACATTGCTGTGCCTCAGTATTGCTGTGCCTTTTAGAATTGTGTTTGTTCTGACATTTAGACAGATAATGGGAGGTGACCTTTTACTTTTGTTGATGTTTTGTGGCTTTCATTTGTTTCTAAACGAATTCTCTGCATGCTTGATGCATAGCTACTCCAATTGTTTTCAATGGAGAACGCAGATGAGACCACAACAACAATTGTCCACGTACGTCAGAGTGGCTGGACTCAGACTGGACGACTTGACACTTCTTGTGTAAAAGTGAGGATTCCACTGGCAGGCAGTGGTTGTCATGGAAACCACTGCAAGCATCCTTTGATGCGCCCCCGATCGCATCGCCTAGGTTACTGTGGAATGTGCTATTGGGGTGCAGGAGGAATTGATTAGCCCTGAAAATCTGACCCAGCACCCTTCTCCGTTTCAGTAGGCTCTCTTGAGAGACTCCCAGAGGTCAGGGTTGAGATGACCCCTCTGTGGGCCACCGTGGAGAGAGAGGGAAATGGGTTTCAGTGGGAGGGCAAAGGTCTTCAGTGTTTTGGGCTCAAGAGTGCAGAGCTTTAGGTCTGTGGAGAGAGTGGCCCGCTCATGGAGGCTGGGAGAGGTCACTGGGGTATTGTCCAAAGGGCAGCTATATATCTGCTGTCTAATACATTCACTCACGCACACACACACATACATACACACACACACACACACACGCACACATTCTTATCATACAAAACAGGTGATGTGCATTGGTGCTATGGAGAGCACTGAGCTGATGGGGGTTGGGGGAGGTCACTGAGCTGTATTGTGTAAGACAGAGGAATGCATCAGTTGCTCCATACACATCCACACAGCTATAGTCCTTATGTAGAGTGGGGCTCTCCAGCTATTCCTGATGCGTGGTAGCCTTTTGTTTATCCGAGCGAGAGTGCATTCTTTACCGCTGTGTTTGGACCAGTCTCTGAGCTGACTGCTTGGAGGTCGGGATGCACATGTTTGTGCCACGTAAGTCTGGTATGTCGGTCCAGTGAGATGGGCAGCCAGCCACTAATGCAATGGAAGTAATGCGGAGCACTGTGGTCACACTCTGTCGCATGCTGCCTCACACACCCTCTCTGGCAGAACACCCTATGACCAGGGTTACTCACATTTCAAAACCACCCCTGGTCATTTCTGACCTGAGAACTACCTGTAGATGCATCCTCATGGAGGACTATCTGGGTCTTGGCCCCAGCATTTTTTTAACCTTTATTTAACCAGATGAATGGTTGCCTGGCAAAAGGCAAAGCCTCTTGGGTGGTGTGTGTGTGTGTGTGTGGTTGGGGGGGGGGGGGGGGGTGCTTGGAATACAAATAAATAAATAAATAAAGAATTGTTTGAATCCACTGCTGCCCTCCCAGTCTTTGCCCAGGCAGCTGAGCTGGCTTTGGTAGAGTCCTGTTGTCCTGTTGGCAGCCAGAGGGGAGTCAGAGCCCCTGCTGGTCATCAGGCGCTCTCTGGCCGCGGCCGGACATCACTCTGTCTCTCACCCACCCTCCTCTCAGCGCAGCCACTTAAAGCTAACGACTGTGTCCGGCTGTGCGGCCGCGTGCAGGGCAGGCACGCAGCTCCGTTTTATTAGCACGGGCGCATGAGTGCTGATCGGTATGGATCGGCCGCTGGCCTGGACATGCCAGGTGGTCCACAGGCCAGTTGTATGGCTGCTGAATCAGAGTGAGGGTCATTGCACTTAGTAAGGCCCTGTGCCATTGCAGGGAAAAAGAAAAAAGTAAAGGAGCGAGACTGAGAGGGGAAAAAAGGAAGAGAGAGACAGAGAGAGAGAGAGAGATAGAGAGAGAGACTACACTGAGAAAAAGGAGGGAGGAATGGAGGGCATACAGAGTGGTGTTCCTGGGTGGGCTGAGGGCTTGTGTCAGAGGAGATTACATGTTTGTTTTACTTGTCTCTCTTGCCCTTAGTTTGCCATTTCTTCTCCTCCATCTCCTCTCTTTGTATCAGTCTCTCTCTCTCTCTCTCGTTACTGCTCCGAGATAAATAATTGAGGAACTGAGAGAGACTCATGTTAATTCTGTGTAGGTTGTAGATGGAGCCTGAACTACTACATGACATGAATCAGATGCCGCTGTGTGTGTGTGTGTGTGTGTGTGTGTGTGTGTGTCCTGCTCACTTTTGTCTCTCTCGTCTCTGTTTGTAGTGCCAGACGACCTCACTCCAGAGGAGAAGCAGGAATTGGAGAATATCCGACGCCGAAAACAGGAGCTCCTAGAGGACATACAGGTACAGATGTCTGCACACACACACACACACACACACACACACACACACACACACACACACACACACACACACACAAACACACAGATGGAGATATGGAGAGAGAGGAAGAGGATAAATGGATGGTGTGTCTGGCTAGCGGGGCTTCCTGATATCCTATCATGCTCTTGTGGTTTGTCTTTCCTCTCTCTCCTTCTCTCATTCCTCTTCCTCATCATCACCCTCACTGTGCTCTTCATCACCACCCTCACTGTGCTCTTCCTCATCATCACCCTCACTGTGCTCTTCATCATCACCCTCACTGTGCTCTTCCTCATCATCACCCTCACTGTGCTCTTCCTCATCACCCTCACTGTGCTCTTCATCACCACCCTCACTGTGCTCTTCCTCATCACCACCCTCACTGTGCTCTTCATCATCACCCTCACTGTGCTCTTCCTCATCATCACCCTCACTGTGCTCTTCCTCATCACCCTCACTGTGCTCTTCCTCATCACCCTCACTGTGCTCTTCCTCATCATCACCCTCACTGTGCTCTTCCTCATCACCCTCACTGTGCTCTTCTATCATTTCCTCCGCTCTCCTACTCGCTCTCCTCTCGTCTCATCTCTCTACAGCTCTGTTGAATATCATCTTTGTCTTCTCTTCTCTCCTCTCCTCTCCTCTCCTCTCCTCTCCTCTCCTCTCCTCTCCTCCTCTCTCCTCCTCTCTCCTCTCCTCTCCTCTCTCCTCTCCTCTCCTCTCCTCCTCGCCTTTTCTCTTCTCCTCTGTGTGTAGTGTATGCAGACTCTCTGGCTGACCTCGAGGTTC